>NC_058085.1:252334754-252653755 GCF_014858855.1 Bufo gargarizans | reverse complement strand
CTGTACTCAGAGAATTATCACTGTTTAAGGGGGCCCACCGAGACTTTATCGCCCAAGGGCCTGCATGAGCCTGGAGCCGATGTGGGTGGGGCTGTGTGTGTGTGTGGCTTGAGGGTGGGTGGGGACACAGGGGCCCCCATAATGTCCTATTGCCCGGGGGCCCTATGAGTTGTCAGTCCGCCCCTGGATGTGTAATAGTATCACCCCTTGTTACACTCGAACACTGAGCACAATGGAGAGAAATGTTCCAAACCTGGGGGAACCTAAAAACCTGATTTGATCACATGTACCTATTGATTCATGTACCGAGGTGCTATATGCATGGTATATATTTAGTCATCTTATACATTATATAATTTTCAGTTTTGTTAGACTTTTTTTCTCCTTCCCTTATTCTTCACCATTCTGTTCGGACTGCTGAGCGGATGTGATTTGTTGTCTCAAATATAGACTCCTATACTCGTTCAAGATGACATCATCCAGCAGCCATTAGTATTTTTCACCTAGATTTTAGTATTAGGCTTTACATCATCGTTTGGTCCATGATATTTACTATAACATTGCTGTACATTCTTTTCAGATCCCTTGATAAAGGTCGACAGCCGACCGAAACGTTGGGGTTGTACTTTTTGGCCAATTGTATTGCATTATTACTTGCTTTGGATGGAACCAAAAAATTATGTAAAAAACACTATGTATTAAAAACACTGTTTGACAGAGAATATCAGTTTATGCATAGAAATAGAAAACAAGTACTTAGTGCCAAAGCCAATTGCTACACAAATCACTGTTATGGTGGATAGACTGGGAGCTTACAATGGCACATTACAGGGAGTTATGGAGTCAATGGGGGTAATTCATGATTACTCCCTACGCCAGTTTCTGGCAGATTTTACACATATTGTTAGTGAGAGTCACATTAACTCCTTAGATGGCAGAATATGAAGTTACATTGCCTTGGCCGCATGTGGAATACCCAGTTTCAAACTCCTTTTTTTTTTTTTTGTATACTTCTTGCTAGACAAGTTTAGTCCATGTCATGTATTTCAGAAGATGAGGAACTTGTTTTTTCATCAGTGTACACACAAAATTGCTGAACTTATATACCAAAGATTCACACACCTGCTAAACCAGAAGTGATACCATATCAAGTTAGAATTGGTGTGGGTCCCAACACCCTGCACCCCTGCCAATCAGATGTCAGGCCCTCTCCGATCAGCCAGTGATGGCCTATACTAAGGATAGGTTACCACTTAGTAAAGGCTGGACAAACATTTTAACCTCCTCCTGACATCTGCTGTTCATGATGGTGCCCACTCAGTAGGGTGCTTGTGATTATGGACTACAGTATTTGAGCAGTGGCATACCAAGAGCACTGCGCTCCCAGGGCCAAAACAGTTCCCACATGCCGAGAGTGAAGAAGTCATTATTTTGCTGTAGGAGCCACAAGCCTTCTGAAGGCTCTGAGGCCTGTTTTAACAAAGTTCCTATGGAGCCCTGCCTAGGAACATAGTGAATCTCCTATAGGCTGCAATGTTAAATTACTATGGGAGAAGTAATTTGATCATTGCATGTTAAAGTGTGATGGAAGAAGGAGTCGTAGCCTACTCCGAAACGCTTATGGTAACTATCCCATGAAATAAAGTACAGTACCGGAGGACCACAAGCGCTTAAAGAAAGAAAGAGGAGAGGGATCGGTGATTTTCCGTCTTTTTTAAAGCAAAGACAAGCTGATACCTATCTATTTGGAGAGTCTATCTTTGGTGAAGTTCAACCCTGCGAGATATCAACTAAGCGCAGAAGGAGTACACTACCAGCTGACATCCAATACAGTACGGCTGTATACGACCACCGAGGATCCTGAATCTGCATAAATCCTGTGGAAACGAAATTTCTATACTTCGCAGCCTGGAGAGAACTCCATCACACGTGGGACGCCACCAGTGATGCAATAAAAGCCGACACTACTCCATCTAAAACTGTGAGTAAAACAGCTTCGGCTTATTCTTGCTAACAGGCAGTAATATTGCAGTGACAATATATGTGAAGTGACAAGTCGCAACGATACAAGTGACTATTCAAAGACTGTACACAAATATCAAGTCTACCTCTACTATTGAAACATCGCTTACTGGGATATTGATTAGGTTAATTAACCCTTTTGAAAATACATTATTATACCATTTAATAGACCCTGAAACTCTGGTCAAAATACAGAAAACATCAATATTTATTATTTACTATTGTATTTAACATTTTTATTAATTCTATTAATTTTAGAGTGTGTAATTATAACATGTTCATTTAGTATTGTTCATTTAGTATAAGTGTCCGTGTGGAACCAAATATTGGTGTGCCCTACTATTTTTACTCATGTCCTATTCTTGTTCGTTTTAGGCATTGTTACAATGGAGCCGCAAAAAACGTATGGCATCCGTTTTTATTTTGCGGATCCGCAATTTGCAGACCGCAAAACACATACGGTCGCGTGCAAGTAGCCTAAATCTTCTCGATTCTCCTTGCTTAAATCTTCAGCTTCTCCTTGCAACTACTAGGTCTTTGGAGATCCAAGGAACTCCTTTCTGTAGGTGGACAGGATTCAGACACCAAAGCAGGGAGTCCTTTACACAACCCGGAATGGCAATATTTGCCTCCAAGGAGTTGCGATCCCTGTCCCAGCTTTTTAGCAACCAATCGTGGAAAATGCGGGTGTGGAACTGACAGCAGAGATGCACATTGTCAGTGACCCCAGTAAGGACATGGCCTCTCTGACTGGGCAGAACTCGATACTTTGGAAATAAAGGATTCTACTTTTTGGGGGAGCAAAAAAGTTTTCTGTTTGGTGGAATCCACCCCCAGAAACTTTATCTGCTGAGAGGGAACTGGATTAGATTTTTTCCAGTTTATTAGCCACCCCAGCTGGTAAAGTAGTTGACCGGACAGTAACAGGTTTTGTTCCAATAGTGCTGCAGAGTTTCCGATTATTAGCAAATCGTCCAAATACGGAACGATAATATTCTGCTTCTTAAATGGGCGACAACCTCTGTCATTACTTTTGTGAACACATGGGGTGCTGACATTATTCTGAAGGGGAGGACATTAAATTGGAAATGATGGAGCACTCCCACACCGCCATTCTTAAATATTTCTGATTTGCATAACAGACTGGAATGTGGTATTAGGTGCCTCTCCGGTCTTTTTTTTTAGAAGAAGATTCGATGTGGAAGGAATAGTTTCTTGAATTTCTGATACTTGATGAATTTGTTTAACTTTTTAAGATTTATTATGAGGCGGTACAAGAAAAACTGTGGAAAAGAAACCAGTTTCCTTTTGGTCTTGAGGGACCAGAGCGTTTGCGTGTAAATCTAAAAGCTCCCTTATGCCTTTTTTCTAACTCATTTTGAAGAATAGAGGATTTTTGAACTGGAGTTATCCGAAATATATTTAGTGGAGGGGGACGACTATCCCGTAACCGGATTTTGCTATGTCTAAAACCCAGGAATTCGATGTTATTTTTTCCCATTTGCCGAAAAAACAACATTGCTTACCGGTAATCGTTTTTCTCGATACCCATGACGGCACCCAGTGCGACTCAGGACCTCCCATCAGGACAGGAAACCTGAGAAGATAAAAAGGACACACCTCCACCCAACACCAGTGGAAGAAAAAAATTGTTCTCTGGAGAGAAGTGATAAGGGATTAAAGACCCCCCTTTTTTTTTTTTTTTATAAATCTATATTACTTTATATAGACCTGACTGATACCCTATATATATTTATATAAATGTATCTGTATATGGGGAGGGAACTATCGGGTGCCGTCATGGGTATCGAGAAAAATGATTACTGGTAAGCAATGTTGTTTTCCCCTCACCCATGACGGCACCCAGTGCGAGATAGACTATAAGTAGAGTCTAGGGGGGGGGGGGGCACAGCTTGAAGGACCTTCTCCCCAAATGAGGCGTCAGAATGGAGCTGCAACCTATAATGTTTGAGAAAGGTATGTGGGGAACTCCATGTAGCTGCCCTACAAATCTGAGCTAAAGACACATCAGCCCTTTCCGCCCATGAAGTAGACACTGACCGAGTGGAATGGGCCCCGAACCCAGAAGGAGGGGAAAGACCCAAGGAGATGTAAGCCTTCGTTATGGCCTTCTTCACCCATCTGGCAATAACCCCGCAGGATGCTTTTTTACCCCTATTCCCACCTAAAAACTGGACAAGAAGGTTCTCGTCTTTCCTCCACAAAGCCGTAACATCAAGGTATACTAACAAGCATCTTTTAACATCCAAGCAATGAAAACTTTTTTCCCTGCTATTGGAAGGGTTAGGAAAAAAGGAAGGTAACACAATGTCCTGGCTCCTGTGAAAATCCGGGACAACTTTGGGAAGGAAGGAAGGCAGGGGCCTGATTACTACCTGATTGTCCTGGATGACAGTATAAGGTGGATGTGCTGAGAAGGCCTGGATCTCCGAGATCCTCCTAGCAGAGGTAATTGCCAGGAGAAAGGCCATTTTAATGGACAGGATGTCAATTGGGATCTCCAACAAGGGCTCAAATGGTTTATCGGTTAGGGCTGTCAAGACCCTGTTTAGGTCCCATGGGGGGGAAAGAGGTCCTACAGAAGGATGGATTCTGGCCGCGGCAGAAAGGAAACGTTTGACCCAAGGATGGATTGCTAACTGGTAGTCGAAAAAATAGCTCAACGCCGACACCTGTACTTTTAGGGTGGAGGCCTTGAGTCCCTTGTCTAAACCTGCCTGTAAAAAGTCCAAAACCTTAGGTATTTCTGGAGAACTAAATGGATCAGGGCTAGACCCTAGAAAGGAAGCAAAGATATTCCAAACTCTATTATACTTCCTGGCTGTTGTAGCTTTCCTACTGCCTAGAAGGGTGGAAACAACTTTGTTAGAAAGCCCTCTCCTCAACCAGATGTCCCTGTCAGACTCCATACTGCCAACTGAAGAATCTCCGGATTGGGATGGCATACAGGCCCCTGGAAAAGGAGGTCCTCCCTTGGAGGGATCATCCAGGGGGGGCTTCTGGTTAGATTTAACAGGGTGGAGTACCAGATTCTTTTGGGCCATTTCGCAGCTACCAGGATTATAGAGGCACCTTCCCTCCGTACTTTCTTCAGTACCTCAAAAAATCGGCCACCGTGTTCTCTTTTCCCTTCAGATGTATTGCTGATAGGAGCAGGTTCCTGTCTTCTGCTATTTTGAAAATTTCCTGGCAGAAGAAGATTAGGGATGGTATCTTTGTTCCGCCCTGATGATTTATATAGGCCACCGTCGTTGAATTGTCCGAGTAAAAGACCAGTTTTTTGTTTAAGACATCTGGAACTGCCACCCTTAGAACTCTTTCTACTGCTTTAAGCTCCTTTGTAATTTGATGTGCAGGCTCGGGTTCTTAAATCCCATCTTCCCTGCCAGTAATTCCCATCTGAATGAGCCCCCCAACCCCACGGACTGGCGTCTGTTGTTATCCGTATGGGTTCTATGAAGGACCAGGGCATTCCTGCCGAAAGATTCTTCTCGGATGTCCACCATAGGAGGGAATACCTTGCTCTGGAGGAGAGATGAAATTTTTCCTCTAGCGTTTGTGGAAGACCATTCCATATCTTTAAGATATCCCACTGTAACGATCTTGTGTGAATCTGAGCAAACGGTACGGTGGGAATCGTGGCAGTCAGGTGCCCCAATACTGTCATCTCCTTTCTGATGGAACATCGGAAGGAGCGGAAAAAGATCCAAACATGTTCTTTTGTTGAAACTACCTTCTTTTGAGGAAGGAATGTTTTCTGAGCCGTGGAATCTAGTTGCATCCCTAAAAATATGCAATTTTGAGAGGGGGTTAGGCAAGATTTTTCTCGATTGATCTTCCATCCCAGATCCTTCAATAGAGAACACACCAGGACAAGTTCCGTCTGTAACTGTACCTTCGTCTGGGCTATAAACAAAAAGTCGTCCAGATAGGGTACTAACACTACCCTGGACAATCGGAGGAATGCCACCATCTCCGCCACAACCTTTGTAAAAATTCTCGGGGCTTGTGAGACCCCAAACGGGAGGGCCCTGTATTGAAGATGCAGAAGCTGGCCCTTCACTTGGACTGCCGTTCTCAAATACTTTTGGGAGGAGGGATGAATAGGGATGTGATAATAAGCATCCTCTAAGTCTATACTTGCCATCCAGCAATCCTTGTATAGCAGGTCTATAGTTGTCTTTATCGTCTCCATCCGGAATCTTTTGTATTTCAGGAACCTGTTTAATCGTTTTAGATTTAAAATCATCCGAAAAGACCCATTGGGTTTCCTTACCAGAAAGAGTGGGGAGTAATACCCCCTGCCCTCCTCTTCTTTTGGAACTTGGCAAACGACTCCTTTGTCCAATAACAACTGAACCTCTTCCTCTAAAACTGTGGACTTTAAGGGATCTTTCCGAGTTGGAGTGTGGGTGAATAAATTTTGGGGATAGGAGAGAAATTCCAATCTGAATCCCTCTATCCCTCCCAAAACCCATTTGTTCTGGGTGACCTTTGACCAGGCCGGGAGGAAGGAAGAGAGTCTTCCCCCAACCTGGAGACTGGCGTAATTGCTGCTTATCTTTTTTATTATCTTGGGTTTTAAAAAGGAAGCCGCTAGATTTCCTCTGAAACCGATCCCTCTCCTTCCTATCGTAGGGCTTGCCCCTCTGCCTCCTAAAACTCTGCTGGGGCCTACGAAAAAAGGGGGGCTTCTGAGGGACAGGAAATCCCCTTTTTTTGTCAGAGGCCTTCTCCAGGATGTCATCTAAAGATGACCCAAATAACCTGTCGCCCTCACACGGAAGGGCACAGAGTCTGGCCTTAGATCCCTGGTCACCCTTCCAGGATCTAAGCCAAATAGCTCTTCTAGCCGCGTTTGACATAGCAGAGGCTCTGGCGGAAAAGCGCATCACATCAGTGGAAGCATCCGTTAAAAAATCAGCTGCTTTTGAGAAGGAGGGGAGAGAGGCTAGGAGCTCTTCTCTAGGCCTTTTTTCTTTAAGGTGTGTCTCTAGCTGGTCAATCCAGTCTCAGCGACCGGGAAACCCAAGCGGCTGCGACTGCCGGCCTGAGACAGGCGGCCGACGTCTCCCAAGCCCGTTTAAGATATATATCCGCTTTTTTATCTAACGGGTCCGAAAGACAACCTAAATCATCAAAGGGGAGGGCAGACTTTTTTGCAATCTTGGCGACTGGTGCATCCACCGTAGGGGCCCTATCCCAGCTTGAGGACACTTTTTCTTCATAAGGGTACTTTCTTTTTACAGAGGAGGGCATGAAGAACTTTCTGTCAGGATTCTTCCACTCCTTTTTAATAATCGCCTGCATGCTTTCATGCATAGAAAAAACTCTATGCTTTTTAGGGCCTAATGCCTGGAAGGCCTGATCCGCAACCGATCTGGTCTGCTTAATGTCTTCCAACTGCATAGTTGCTCGGACCGCTTTTAGTAACGGCTGCGTATCCTCAGGGGAAAAGAAGGACTTCCCTGAATATTCCTCGTTCGAGGAGTCCGAATTACTGGAATCTAACTGTCCGGATTCTCTGGCTTCACTATCGGACGAGTCCATTTCCATACTATCACATTCTGTGGCTTTATCCGGGGATCTGGCACGGCCTTTACTGAAAGCCCTGAAGGATGCCTTGATTAAGGACTTCATAGATCTTGTAAGGTTCTGGGACTGTTCCGCTACCAGCTTGTCTATACATGCTGTGCACAGAGATTTCTGATAGGATGCAGATAGAGCCGTTTTACAGTCTGCACACTCCTTGTGTTTTGACTTGGAAGATGATTTTTTAGGAGGCTTTGGGATCTAAGATAGAAACACCTTATTAGTAAAAAGGAACGTTCTCACCAAGTGAATTTTCCTTTCCCCGTCCTTAGGACCAGTACCGGACTTGCAGGCCTCAAGGGGTCCAGGGGTTCAGCGCGTCCATCTGTAGGCTCCGACATGCTTGCCAGCTGGCTCCTACTTCAGCACAAAAAACCTGTGCCCCCGCTGGCTGCCTGCACCTGCTGCCGCATTTATAGTTTTAAAAGACGCGCCTCGGCCCTCACTTCCGGGTCCTGCACGTCGGGAGAGAGCCCCGCCCCCCCTAACGTCATAAGCCGGCCCTCTGAAGGACGGCCCCGCGCATGCGCATAAGCGCTTAGACGCGCGGGCGCCATCTTTAAACTGGGCATTTCGGCGTGGGGAGCCGCCTGAACACGGCCACAGCGGCTCCCCGCAGGACCGGTAGCGAGTGCGGGAGCAGGCAGACTTGTGGGGAGCGGCTTCCGGCACGGCCACAGAACTACCGCTCCCCAGGGATAGGTCTTCCCACGGCAACGCCACAGCTGTGACTGGCAAGTGCTGATCAGTTTTTTTTTTGGGTGCTAGCTCGCTCGATCTATATATATATATATATATATATATATATATATATATATATATATATATATATATATATATATATATATATATATATATAGCGCGACGTTTCAGCTCACACGAGCCTTCCTCAAGCATAGAGATAGTGAAAGTGAAGACATATAAAGGCATTACAAAAAGTGTTCCACCCATCAGGGTGTGGTTACAATCAAGGTGAATTACATCCATCTGATACAAATAAATAAAGTGCATGTGCGTAAAGTGACCAGTGCCATACAGTCTATAGTTTCTAAATATAATCTATATTACGTGGAATAAAACATGTACAAAACTAAATTAGAATTTAGATTACAATTAAATAATAGCAGTGTAATGAATGGGGATCATAGAAATTCAACCTTAGGAAGCCATGATACTTGCATATACCATTGCGTTCCTTGAGCGTCTCCATCTCCTCACTGCGCATGTCCAGAATGGCGTCATCGTATGCGTCACAGTGCAGAGGTCATGTGCATGCGTTCTGTGGGGTCAGCCTATAGTCGCCATTTTACTTGTGGGAAACATGTCCCATATATCCGTTCGTGTTTATTACTTAACTGTTGGCTGAACAATATATATATATATATATATATTATATATTAGGCACAATATGAAACAAAACATATAACGAACTGAATATATGTAGAGAGTGACCGCTGTAGGGATCTCCTACTTTGACATTTTTTTTCTCTCTCTCTCTCTTCTCTATCTCTATATCTCTCTATCTCTCTCTATCTCTCTCTATCTCTCTCTCTCTCATATATATATATATATATATATATATATATATATATTTTAGTTAGTAGTATTTTTGAACCCACACACCTACACAAGTGCCGACTGCGTACGTGGGTCCTGCACCTGCTGAGCATCGGTCAGTACTGTCAATTACTGACTGCGTCTGCTCAGGTTTAGTGCCTTTTTTTAAAAATTTGTATCTTATTCTTTTACATATCTTTTTCTCTTTTCTTTCTTTCTCTTTTTTTCTTTATCATAAATTTTATTTTAATTAATTTATTACAAGCCCCCTCACGTGTTAAATCACTACATACACCCCCCTGACACTTTTCACTTTACATACACCAATAAAAATAAAAATGTCCAATTCATCCCAGAGAATGTACTCGGCTGAAGAGGCATACGTCATCCTTGCCTCTGAAACGGAGTCTGTAAGTGAGGGAGAAGAGGATGCCACATTCTTCTACTCCATCATCATTGTCATCCGGTGATGAGGGACCCTCAAGGAGACGCCCCAGGAGAGATGAAGTAGCCCCACCCCCCCGTGATCCTCTATGGTCCACACCACCTGAGGATTATGAGCCCTAAATTCCAGAGTTTGTGGGAAACTCTGGAATCCAGATTGACTGCACGGGCTTCACAGAAATAGATTTTTTTCAAATTCTATTTCTCTGCCGATCTCATAAATTTGATGGTGACCCAAACAAATTTGTATGCCCAGCAGTTTTTTTTCTCAAAACCCAACATCCTCATATGCTAGACCCCTAGGTTGGACCCCTGTAAATGCAGCAGACATTATGAAGTTTTGGGGGCTGTTGCTGCTGCATATGGGCCTGGTAAAACAAAAAAAACTAAAAATGAGACAATATTGGAGTTCAGATGTCTTGTACCACACTCCAATTTACAATATGGCCATGTCCCGCTCAAGATTTGAATCCATTTTGAAATTCCTACATTATAATGATAACGCACAGTGCCCCCTCCCCCAAAATGACCCAAATTTCGACCGTCTGTTCAAAAAAAGACGCTTCTTGGAGCACCTCAACTCAAAATTTACAGAGGTGTTCAGCCCAGAAAAGATGAGTCCCTTGTACATTTTAAAGGAAGGGTTAAATTTCGCCAGTACCTGCCCAGCAAGTAGGCATGGTACGGAATAAAAATGTACAAGCTATGCGAAAGCACCTCCGGGTACACCTACAGGTTCCGGGTTATGAGGGGAAAGATTCCCGGATGCAATCCCCTGAATGCCCCCCTGTCCTAGGAGTTACTGGCAAGATTGTGTGGGACTTACTGCACCCACTGCTGGATAATGGTTATCACCCCTATGTAGATAACTATTACACCAGCATCCCCCTATTTATGTCCCTAAAAGCCAGAAGTACTGTGGCTTGCGGCACAATGCGAAAAAATCATAGAGGGCTCCCTAGATCCCTGGTAGGGCAACTACTGCGGAAAGGTGACAGTAAGGCTCTCCGCCATGAGAACATGTTGGAGGTTAAGTACAAGGACAAGAGGGATGTCCTTGTACTATTCACCATTCACACAAACGCCAGTTCTCCTGCCCAAGTGCGAGGTACCACTACCCCTGTCAACAAGCCTGACTATATCCTTGATTAAGACAGGCACATGGGAGGGGTTGATCTGTCCGATCAAGTTCTGAAGCCCTACAGTGCCATGCGTAAAACTAAGGTGTGGTACAAAAAGCTTGCCGTATACATTGTACAGATGGCAATGTACAATGTACATCGAACTGCAGGCCACACAGGAACTTTCCTTCAGTTCCAAGAGGTGGTAATCAAGGCCCTAATTTTCCAAAGTCAGGAAGGGGAGGGCCCGAGTACTTTCTGGAGGTCATGGTGCCAGTGTTGTACCAGGACAACATTTCCCTGGTGAAGTGCCACAAACTGCAAAAAGGGTAAAGACCCAAAAATCCAGCTAAATCCGCTCTCCAAAAGCCATATGGTGCTCCTTCCACGCTGAAGCCTGCTGTGCGCCCATACATCAGTTTTTGAGCACACATGGGGTGTTTCTGTAAACCCCAGATTCAGGGTAATAGAGTTTGAGTTTTGTTTGGCTGTTAACCCTTAATGTTTTGAAGAAATAATAGATAAAAATTTAGAATCTGCTTAAAAAAGTTAAATTTTGAAATTTAATTCCCATTTTCCTTTAATTCTCGTGGGGCACCTAAACGGGTAACAAAGTTTGTAAAATCTGTTTTGAATATTTTGAGGGGTGTAGTTTCTAAAATGGGGTGATTTATGGGTGGTTTCTAATATGTAAGCCCTCAGAAAGGGACTTCATAACTGAACTGGTCCTGAAAAATTTGGCTTTTGGAAATATTGTTACAAATTTTAAAATTTGCTTCTAAGCCTTCTAACGTCCCAAAAAAATAAAATGTCATTTTCAAAATCATCCAAACATGAAGTAGACATATAGGGAATGTAAAGTAATTACTATTTTTGGAGGTATTACTATAAAAGTTGAGAAATTGAAATTTAGAAATTTGCAAATTTTTCTAAATTTTGGGTAAATTTTTTTTTTTAAATAAAAATAGTTTTTTTTTTTTACTTCATTTCACCAGTGTCATGAAGTACGATATGTGACGAGAACATTTCAGAATGGCCTGTATAAGTAAAAGTGACACATCAGATTTTTTAAAATGGCCTGGGCAGGAAGGTGAAAACAGGCCCGGGCTTGAAGGGGTTAAGGCATGCGTCCACCTTTTTATCCATGGGATCCTTCCTCAAAGGGAATTGAATTAGAGCTTTTAACTAGCTTTGTAAGGGAAGCTTCCACTTTAGGGCCATCTCGTCCTCATCACTAAAGGGTAGTCTACGTCTAATAGTTTTCGGAACAAAAAGTTTCCTATCTGGAACTTTCCATTCACGATATATCAAAGCATCATGCAGGTTTTTGTGAACAGGAAAAAACTTTCTTTTCTCTTCTTCTAAGCTACTAAACATCTCGTCATGTATAGATCTATGTATCTTTTCGTCTGAAAGATTCATAGTGGTTCTGACGGCTTTAATAAGCTCTCCGGTGTCCTCAGAAGAAAACAAATAGCATTTAAACACAGTCGGATCTGGATGAATTTTCCGAGTCAACCAACTCTACCTCCAAATCTGAGTCAGAAATCACTATTTTGGACTCTCTCTTTTTCCAAACAAGAGGGATAGGGCTCAGAAACTGAAAAACCTTCTAGGGAAGACCGCATTTCTTGTTTAATGACTTCCCTAAGTTCATCCTTAGGCCTCATGCACACAACAGTATCTTTTAACGGTCCGCAAAACGTGGTTCCGTTGTTTCTCCTGTTGTGCTTCCGTGTGCCCGTTTTTTTTGCGGCCCGTCAGAAAACAAGGAATGGTGAAAAAAATGTAATTTTAATATCTCCACCCAGGATACTGGTATAAATGAAGGGCACCTGAGTATGGTTTTGTGGCCATTTTCTGTAGTCTTTACAGAGTACAGAGGTTCATTTGGTTGCTTGTCTTTGCTGTTTCACCATGTCGGATTCAGAGGAAGAGGTCTGACTGCATTAGCTTGTTTCTCGGCAATGGGGACAGCGCGCTCCTGTGTTGAATGAGGAACCGAGTAGAAGGCGACGATTTTGGGTCCATCCGATAGTTTCACAACGCTACCGGAAAGGACACTTTAATACCCTCTACAAAGATCTGCGCCTATCGGATGTCAGTGCCTACATTTGATCGCTTGCGGTCGTCTCTACGTACTGTCCTTACCTTCATGGACACCAATATGAGGTGCAGCATTTCTCCAGAGGAAAGGCTCATCGTCACGTTGAGGTAAGAATTATTTTATATTTAAAGTTTCACCAGTAATGTGCACTGCTTCTGTCAGGAGTAACGTGCTAGAAAATGGCTGCTGTGAGACATGTGCTACTGTTTGCTGAAGTAACCTTTCTTTGCCCATTATTTTTTTTTGTATTTAATGGTTGGTTTTTTGACCCGTTAATCCCTGTCACATAACATCCCAATTTTGAATTTTTTTTTCTTTTGGCCAAGTTTTAAACTTGTGTTCAGCTAACGTCCTCCAGACACTCCAGTAATCCTCAGCACTCACCAGTAGTTTCTTAAAAATTGTATTTTATTCAGTCAGTCAGCCATGTTACAGCAGGCTGTAACCTGCCTGAGTGAATAATTCAACATTTTTCGACAATTACTGGCGAGTGCTGGGTATTTTTGTAGTGTCTGAAAGAATTGAGTCCCTCTGTCAGGATCCCTAGCTGCGTGCACCACCCTATTTGATGTCTATATACCGGTCTGTACCTTATTTTGTAGGATTGTGCTGCTGCCAACCCCTGAGCTTTCCAGCTAACGTCCTCATCATGCCTAATGTTCACATAATTTTGAACTTGCACATCACTTTCAGCATTTTAAAGGGGCTAAACACAGTAGATGTAACTTAGTTCTGGTAGTACTGGCCACACCCCAATAGCTGTTAGTGATTTTTTAAGATTTATTCAACAAAGGACATAGGTCAGTGATGGCGAGCCATTTTCAGACGGAGTTTGCAAACTTCAACCCATAACCAAAGCTTTTATTGCAAAATGTCAACCTGCCAATTTAACATGAATACTATAGTCCAACATAGTTTAGCGTCATTGCATTTTATAATTTTGCTATAATTGGCCGCTTAAATTCAGTGCTGCCTGTCCTGATGAATGCTTTGTAAAGTCTAAGGTGTATATTGGTAAACCATAGACTTTTCAAAGGGTGTGGGTGCCCACAGAGAGGGCCTTGAGTGCTGCCTCTGGCACCCGTCCCATAGGTTCCCCACCACTAGACATAGGGTGTTTACAATCATGTCTTGTATACAACATTATACTTGAATCATAAATCTGTTGTTCCCTTTGATTTGCTGCTGACTGGTAGTTTTTATTTTTTCAATTTTTCAACAGATTCCTTGCAACTGGGAACTCTTTTGCATCACTGCATTTTGAGTTTCTTTTAGGAACCTCAACGATCTCGCGAATTGTACGTCACCCTTGCTATGTCATCTGGCAGCAACTCCGAGAGACGGGGATGCCGCAGCCCAAGGCGGACGATTGGGTTCGGATTGCTGAGGGCTTCCAAAATTCGGCGCAGTTTCCAAACTGCAGCGGGGCAATGGATGGCAAGCACATCCGTGTGAAGAAGCCGCCACACTCAGGGAGCCGTTTCTTCAATTATAAACAATATTTTTCGGTAGTGCTGATGGCTGTTGCTGACAATCATTACCGGTTTATAATGGTCGATATCGGGGCCTATGGAAGCACTGCGGATGCTCGCATCTTTAGTGCTTCTAGAATGGGTGAGCGGCTTCGTGCCAACCAGCTTGCCCTGCCCGAGTCCAGAAGACTGCCTGGATATGCAGGTCCGCCGACTCCACATGTTATGCGGCCCTTTCCAAAGTGTGGTTTGGATGTCAGGAGGCTTATCTTCAACTACCGGTTGACTCGTGCCCGTCGGTATGTTGAGTGTGCTTTCGGGATACTCTTTAGCAAGTGGAGGGTGTTTTTGTCATCCATATAGATGGATCGGGAGAATGCTACCCTGGTGATTAAAGCTTGTGTTGTTCTACACAACTTCACCAGGATTCACAAGGCTTCCTCTTCTGTTGACATGGAAGATCTTCTTACGTCTTCAGATTTGGGTTTGGAAAGGACCCTGCATAGACGACCTGGGACTGCAGGCATTGCAGTTCGGGAACTCTATGCAGACTACTTTTACAGCCCAGAGAGGGGTCCTTGCCATGGCAGAGGGACGCTATTCGTGGCAGTTTTTGAAATCTTCTGGGCTATTTAGTTTTTTTTTTTATTTTGTAGATAGATTACTAAAAATTATTGTGGTAGTTGAGTGTAGGGACTCGCAAGATAATGAGGACCCTTGACGTGGGCTTGCGGGCTGAGATTTTTTAGACATCACATATTTTAAACTGCATAGAACTAATGGTGCCATATTCAACAATAACCTTTAAAGACATATACCTTCACCAACCTAAACTGTAATAATAATTAATAAAAACAACGGAAACTTCAAGTGGATGAAAAGGCCGCGGTCTTTATTAAATTATTGGGGGTTACATAACTCAACCAATATAAAACCATATTAATAAAATTCAAGTCCATTTACTGAATTAATTTAAATCCACCCAGAATTCTGAGCGACTAACCCCCCCTTTAAAGAAACAAAGACCGCGACAATATTCAGGGGAGGGCGGGAGGGACAAGCCTCTTCTCTGTTCTTGACACGGCGACTGATCTTGACAGGTACGACACCTTCTTAAATAGGTAGAATTCCCGCCGAAACGCTCCACAAACCAATCCAGGACCTAGATAAAAATAGAACAAGGCCCAGCAACCGGACAGCAACCGATTTAACCAATAGTAACACTGCCCCTTCAGCCACACAGACCAATCCAAAAGCTGCCCGGTATCCAGCTGGCTTACTTGACCTGAGGGAAATAAACAGAAACACAGGGAACAGACAAGGGGAAAAAAGGCAGAAAACACAGTCCATAGCAACCTATGTTTCAATGGCACCATGAGGTGCAAAGCCTATTCAGGCCAAGCCCCTATCAATATAAATGATGTTTTTGTGTAAATGTAAATTGACTTTAACATCTTTATATTTGTAATATCTGGTCCCAAAAAATTTCTAATACCTCATCATCACAGTATCCAAAAATAAAGATGTTGTTCATCAAAATAAAGTGTGGTTTTGTGAGCTACAGTGCGTGTGGTTTATTTTTTATGTTGTGTTTTGAAATGTAAATGTTGTGTGGAGTGTGCAAAAAAAACAACAAATAGTTTTCGCACAATCCAAATTTAAGTAAAATATTTGGATCACCAATTCCAAATGAAAGGCAATGTTTTCAACATTAAGCACAAAATATGAAAAGTGCTCCAAATAAATAAAATTAACAAAATTATAAAATCAAGAAGGTCCTGCGTAAAGAAACCCGGTGCAAAAGTGGACCGTGGCCTTACTTGGGCCTGTTGAGGTGCCCCAGTTGGCAAACTGGTCGGGTAAACGGGCTGAGGCACATGATGCATTGGGCCCTGAGGCAGACCGTACTAGGGTTGTGGGGTGAAAGAAGGCCCTTGGGTGGCTACTGATAGGGTCCTGCTCTTTGGTGCTGTCCGGCATTTTCAATGTCGATTTTCATGGCATTTAATTTGCCCAGAATGTTGCCATGGTTAGGGCATGAAAACATTTCGATAACTATGGCCAATAAAGCCAGGCACTCGTGATGCTCGCCAGGAGTGACCTGCTTCATTAGCGGCCCTAGTCCCCTTAACATTTTCTCCTCCAAGCCATCACTCCTCCTCTGGGCAAGAAAATCTATGACTCGTGCGACAATCATTTCCCGATTCTCTTGCTCAGAGGAAGAGGGAGGGACTTGGCGGCGACGTCTCGGCTGTGGCTGGACAAGAAGTGGTGGACTGGCCAGTGGTAGGGGGGCCTGGGCCAGTGTGGAGTCACCTGGGTCCTCTGCCGGCGTTGGTGCAGGACTTGTTTCACTCCCAGGCGAATCCGATTCTTCGGAGGGATCCAGACTGTCCACAGTACTGTATTTGAAAGAAATAATAAAAAAAAAATCATTTGATTTCAACAGTACAAAAGTACATCATTTATATTAGGTGTAAACAGTCGTGTGTAGACAATATATACGGAGTGGCACCATACATCAGATATTTGATTTTACTCAATGATTAACAGCTTCTATGTGAATAGTGACATTCCTATTTTTTTTATTTTTTTATTAACGATGGGACAAGTCTTGTAAAGGCCTAATGTAACTGTAATGGGAAAACATTGTTTGCCGTTTGGAGCTGTCCAGCCTCAGAAGAGGATTACTCATTCAAGGACCAAAAGCAGTGCTAATATTCTGGCCATCTCGTCTGTATGTGGCCCGCTTCCACCATCCAAACATACAAGATGTAATGTTAACCTAGTAGAACATCTTTTACAGAGAAAGAACATGTACCAGGCAACACTTCAGCATGGTGGGAGTAGTAGTTTTAATCCTGCTGGTCAAGCGTAGTTGGAACAACATTATAATCCATTATCATAGGATTAGGTTATTATAATTTTATATGAGCAATGTAAGGAATCCATGTTGGGGTAGGTGCTATAACATTTAACCTATATAGATGTCAATGCCAATACCTAATGGGTAACAATTTCCAAAACATACAAAAGTAAGATAATGGGTATCTATGGGAAAAATATTACCCCAACCCAAAAATTAAAAAAATGGACACACTATTCAGGGCTCCCATAAAAAAGGAAGACTTTATCCAACCTTTTGAAAATTAAGACCTATCCATAGGATAGGTACAAAAGAATATGTTGGCGTGTGACCAACAGCCGACAAACACGATGATCAACTGTATGAGGAGATAATGCGTGCAGTGCGCACGTGTCATCTCCCTTCTCTATTCCTGTTCAGATTGCAAACATCTATGTTCCAGGACCGTCAATAAATTGCTACAACAGGCACAAAACAGAGAGGAGAGGCGCTATCTGCACTGCACGTGTCGTCTCATCATACAGCTCATCAGCAGTGGTGCCTGGTGTGACTCCCCCACAGAAATGATGGCGACAACCAACACCACGCATGTACAAACTGTTGCCCGCCAGCTGATGCACAACTACAACTCCAAGCAGGACTGGTTAGCTTACAGCTATTCTGGCATGCTGGGAGTTGCAGTTTGAAAAGAGCTGGATGGAGTCAGTTATGACATGGCTGAGATACTGAAAGGATAGGTCTTCAATAGTACAACACAACTCAACCCATTACTTTCTTGGACACTTTAGCTCACCCAGATTCAAACGTAAGTTTAAACAAAAATTAAAATGACAAAAAAAAACATTTTAAATACTTACCGCCTCAAATCCATTACTGGTCTTAAAAACTGCAACTGGGCAGTATAAATGTAAGGCCGTTTCCGCGATGTAGCCTCCCCACTCCGGCCTTTGCTCGTAACCTCCCTCCGGAATTGGTCCCGGCAACTCGCCCATCGGGTTTTAGTTTGTTTTACTGTTAAAAAAATGACATAATAGACAATTTTGAGAAAAATATTTAAAATAAAAAGACATACAAATATCATAAAAAAAAAAAAAAAAGGTCAAAGCACAAAATTCTCCAAATTGGACAGATTCAACAGCACATGGTACAGTCCAGCAGGTGTGTGGATACTAATGAAGAAGTACAAGAAGGAGGAGACTAGTCGTGCAAGCCATTAGGACTAAAATACTTTACAATATGTGAAGGTGACAACTGTAAGATGCTCAATTACAAGGACACGTGTGTCACCCAAAAAAAAGTGCCCAGACATGTGATTATACATGAGTACTGTATGCTGTAGCAAAGGGAGGGACAGCCATTTAGAGTTAGAAATGGTGGGGTATGGTATTTATTACACGTCGCTTTTTTAAACCATGTACAGGCCTTTATGCTAAATGAAGCTGGACCACTAAATAAACACTATTGTGACCTCACGGAATTTAAAACTACATCATTTTGCAACACAGGGGGCAAGGACAGCACAACTACATTGCGACTACTTACCTAATTCTGCCCAGCCTCGGCTATCTGCTTTGGCCCATTCACTCTTTCGCATGCCCTGGGCCACTTCCTCCCACGCCGCATCCTTTTTGACACGGTCCAAATATGAATTAGCTCTGGTATCCCAAAGCTCGGGCCTCTCCTG
Source organism: Bufo gargarizans (assembly GCF_014858855.1). Lineage (NCBI taxonomy): Eukaryota > Metazoa > Chordata > Amphibia > Anura > Bufonidae > Bufo > Bufo gargarizans. The sequence continues at coordinate 252,634,869 of NC_058085.1, read as the reverse complement.
GACCAGGGTAATCAATTTCTCAACATTCCAATGCGGCATGGTGGCTGGAAATTATCTCAAATAGGCTGCCTCACCACACAGAAGCTTCTAGGCACAGGTGGCCATGGCAAAATTAAGAAATAAAACGGACGCGGGCACGGATGTCAATCGGGTGTGCAACCACGTTTTTAACGGTCCCATTGACTTGAATGGGGCCGCGAACCGTTAGCCGTGAAAAAAATAGGACAGGTTATATTTTTTTGACGGGCTGGAAACACGGATCATGGGCGCGGGTGACAAACGGTGCATTAGCCGAGTTTTGAAAGTCAATGGGACCACAGAAAATCACGTTAAACGAGACAACGGCCACGGGTACACACAACGGTCGTGTGCATGAGGCCTTAAGGGAAGGAACAATATCTTTAGTAATGTAACTAGCACACCTAGAACATAATCGGCTTGAAGAAGATTCTGACAATTTAGAAGAGCATACTGCACATTTCCTTATTTTAGCCGTTGTCTTAGACTTATGAGCACTATATCTATCGCTCTACACGCACGCATGGATAGATAGAAAAAAAAAGGGTAGATATGCTGAAAAACTAATTTTTCCATGTACATAATGGATGGTGCATATATCCTTAAAAGACTCACAGCAGAAGGGCCCACAGGGGTCTCTATGGCTTCTGCTCCCAGATCAGTCATCCTCACACTTGCAGGGAGCTGAAATGATGCCAGAATATACAGGTCCTTCTCAAAAAATTAGCATATTGTGATAAAGTTCATTATTTTCTGTAATGTACTGATAAACATTAGACTTTCATATATTTTAGATTCATTACACACCAACTGAAGTAGTTCAAGCCTTTTATTGTTTTAATATTGATGATTTTGGCATACAGCTCATGAAAACCCAAATTTCCTATCTCAAAAAATTAGCATATCATGAAAAGGTTCTCTAAACGAGCTATTAACCTAATCATCTGAATTAACTAATTAACTCTAAACACCTGCAAAAGATTCCTGAGGCTTTTAAAAACTCCCAGCCTGGTTCATTACTGAAAACCGCAATCATGGGTAAGACTGTCGACCTGACTGCTGTCCAGAAGGCCATCATTGACACCCTCAAGCAAGAGGGTAAGACACAGAAAGAAATTTCAGAACGAATAGGCTGTTCCCAGAGTGCTGTATCAAGGCACCTCAGTGGGAAGTCTGTGGGAAGGAAAAAGTGTGGCAGAAAACGCTGCACAACGAGAAGAGGTGACCGGACCCTGAGGAAGATTGTGGAGAAGGACCGATTCCAGACCTTGGGGGACCTGTGGAAGCAGTGGACTGAGTCTGGAGTAGAAACATCCAGAGCCACCGTGTACAGGCGTGTGCAGGAAATGGGCTACAGGTGCCGCATTCCCCAGGTCAAGCCACTTTTGAACCAGAAACAGCGGCAGAAGCGCCTGACCTGGGCTACAGAGAAGCAGCACTGGACTGTTGCTCAGTGGTCCAAAGTACTTTTTTCGGATGAAAGCAAATTTTGCATGTCATTCGGAAATCAAGGTGCCAGAGTCTGGAGGAAGACTGGGGAGAGGGAAATCAGTGTAAAGTACCCACAGTCAGTGATGTCAGCTGCTGGTGTTGGTCCACTGTGTTTTATCAAGGGCAGGGTCAATGCAGCTAGCTATCAGGAGATTTTGGAGCACTTCATGCTTCCATCTGCTGAAAAGCTTTATGGAGATGAAGATTTCATTTTTCAGCACGACCTGGCACCTGCTCACAGTGCCAAAACCACTGGTAAATGGTTTACTGACCATGGTATTACTGTGCTCAATTGGCCTGCCAACTCTCCTGACCTGAACCCCATAGAGAATCTGTGGGATATTGGGAAGAGAAAGTTGAGAGACGCAAGACCCAACACTCTGGATGAGCTTAAGGCCGCTATCGAAGCATCCTGGGCCTCCATAACACCTCAGCAGTGCCACAGGCTGATTGCCTCCATGCCTCGCCGCATTGAAGCAGTCATTTCTGCAAAAGGATTCCCGACCAAGTATTGAGTGCATAACTGAACATTATTATTTGAAGGTTGACTTTTCTTTGTATTAAAAACACTTTTCTTTTATTGGTCGGATGAAATATGCTAATTTTTTGAGATAGGAAATTTGGGTTTTCATGAGCTGTATGCCAAAATCATCAATATTAAAACAATAAAAGGCTTGAACTACTTCAGTTGGTGTGTAATGAATCTAAAATATATGAAAGTCTAATGTTTATCAGTACATTACAGAAAATAATGAACTTTATCACAATATGCTAATTTTTTTAGAAGGACCTGTACACCCCTTCTACTTACAGACCTCAGATCAGCTGGGCTTCCTTCCAGTCTGGCAAGCTTTTTTCAAATCTTTTAGCTCTGCCCACACATCATGCGCACAGTGCGGCCGCACGCCGGGGACCGCTGCAGGTTAGATTCACATGGCCTTCTCCCCGGCGCTTTCCTGCGGATCCCTGCCAGAGCAACCCTAATGGATGGCAGGGGGATCTTCACGTCTTAACCGGAGGGACTCTTTGAGTGTCCGGCGCTGCATGGGCCTTCCTGCCGCGACTGCAGGAAGGAGAGAAGCCAGGCCATAAGCACCGCTTCCGCTCCGGCAGCACCAGGTACCCTAAGCTAGGGGTTGGGTCTGCCATCTGCCTCCATGCAGGTGGGCAGATTTTCTTCACCTCCACCCAGCACTGCCTCCTGAGTGGTCCCATAGCAAATGCTATGAGAGATGGCCTCTCCCCGCATGGAGGGACAGGAAGACACTGAAGGTGATATGGAGGAGGGCCTACTTTTAAACTTCCTGTCCCTACCTGGTTGGAGGAGGATCATCTCTCATGGTATGCCGTCGTGGAGGATGAAATGGAAAATACATGTTAGAAAATAGATTTACCTATCAAGAGAAGACACATCATCAACAGTCAACAGGTGGGAGTAAAATGTGTTAAATTAGCTCCAGGGTAACAGGCATCTGTGGATGGAATGTGTTTCAACAATTTCATCAGCACAATTGAATAGAACACTGTTCAGACACACACAGGATGCTTTACCAACACCACAGAAAATATACTATAAACAAAGATGGTAAATTAATATATGTATAATTTACAACATCGATAATAATAAATAACACCCTGTCGCCTATTTAAACCAGTTGGAAATCTAGTCTCAAGCATAAAAATCCAAAAGGTTTCCCTTGCCTATAATTTTTTCCTGTGATTGCCCCCTCTGTATGGTTTGAATACCCTTTCAATTCTGCAGAAGGTGAAAAAAGATAAGGCATTCAATGCCTTTTCATTGTTTGCATCGGATAAATGTTTCCAAATTCTCGTTTTTAAGGTATTAGGGTACTTTCACACTAGCGTATTTTCTTTTCGGCATAGAGTTCCGTCACAGGGGCTCTATACCGGAAAAGAACTGATCAGGCATATCCCCATGCATTCTGAATGGAGAGCAATCCGTTCAGTTTGCATCAGGATGTCTTCAGTTCAGTCGTTTTGACTGATCAGGCAAAAGAGAAAACCGCAGCATGCTACGGTTTTCTCTCCGGCCAAAAAAACTGAAGACATGCCTGAACGCCGGATCCGGCATTTTTTCCCATAGGAATGTATTAGCGCCGGATCCGGCATTCAGAATGCCGGATCCGTCGTTCCGGCATGCGCAGATCGGTAAAAATGAGAAAAATGTACAAGACGGATCTGTCGGTCCGCATGACAAGCGGAGAGACGGATCCGTCCTTGCAATGCATTTGTGAGGCAGCAGCAGATCGGCGGATCCGGCGGCCAGTTCCGACGACGGAACTGCCCGCCGGATCACACTGCCGCAAGTGTGAAAGTAGCCTAAGTAGTGCATCCCACGTACTGCAGTCTACAAGAGGTGCAGCAGATGAGGTACACAATGTATTTCGTATTGCAATTAATATAAGAGGATATCTTCTAACCGATGTTAGTTGTATACGATCAAAAGGTTTTTGTTGTTGCAACACCGGAAAATTTTGTGTCCACAACTATAAAATCCTTCTGATGTCAACCAAGTGCATGGTGGTTTTTCAAAGAGGAACATGCTAGGGGAAAGTATAGAACCTACAGTAGAGGCCCTTTTAGCAACACATTTAATACACCCCTGTAAAATTCTTTAAAAAAATAAACTTTTACAGTAGGTACAGTATGTGAAAATATTTATTTATGATGCTGACAACCTGTCCGTACTCCAAACTATATACTGTAGAAAAGACAACACCTTCCTTTTCGGGCTGACTCATACGTGTACTCCTAGAAGATGAAGCCAATAAGTCCCTCCTCCTAGTTCGGGTGGCATATTCAACTCCTCGATCCCATGACCAGGTGGGATATTCTCTCGATAAAAAACGACTAGAGATTCTTTGGCATTCACTCTGAAAAGTCGCATCATCTGAACCGTTACGTCTAGACCTTATAAACTCACCCTTCGGAATATTTTTTATAATGTGTAGCAAATGACAAGATTTCGCATGTAGTAAAGAATTACCCGCAGTGGGTTTAGTGTAAGCGGCAGAAACAATATCATGATTATATGCAGTAAGCGACAAATCCAAAAAATGTAAATTCATTGTGTCACAATCTAAAGTGAAACTCAAGTTACAATCATTGTTATTGATAAACGTTCCAAAAGAAATAATGTCTTCTTGGCAACCACCCATATAATGAGGAGGTCATCTATAAATCTGCCATACCATATCAGGTGTGGTGAGAAGGGATTATTTCCTGAAAAAAATAGGACTCCTCCCACCACGCCACAGAAAGGTTGGCTAAAGAAGGTGAGAATTTTGCCCCCATAGATGCACCTGTAAGAAGAACTCTTTATTTAAAAAAATTAAAAATAAACTGAGGACAAAATAAAGTGTTTTACCTCATTATTGTAAGAACTGTAACTGTTCAGGTGATAGGACAGAGCCTGTAGTGTCAATTCACGCGGTATGCTGGAATACAGAGAGGCAACATCATTCCACTGAATGCCCTGAAGAGACTGCAAAACATGCTTGCTATCACAGAGATAACCTGGGACCTGTAGTACTAAAGGCTGCAAGATCTGATCCACCCACTGACCTAGTCTTTCATTCAAAGAGCCTATACCGGCAATTATAGGTCTCATGGGAGGGGGAAATACCTCCTTGTGGACTTTGGGCAGTGAGTGGAATATAGGGACAATTGGATAAGGGATTAGTAAAAAAAAAAAAAAAGTCTCTAATTTCTTCATTCAAAACTCCTAGAGACATACCTTCAGCCAAAAGTTTGGCAAGGGAGTGTTTGAAATGTGGGATAGGCTCACAAGGTAATTTGCAATAGGTGGAAGTATTGCATTAAAGTTCTAGGTTCAGCTTCTTATAAAGTGCACAATCCAGAACACCCCCCATACCCCCCTTATCTGCTGCACGCACAACTATCCTTTCATTATTCTGATTTTTAGTTAGGTTATTAACATGCTCATTATTCAAAGACGCTTTATGAAGACAAACTAATTCAGACTCCACCAAATCCTGACAATTATCCAGTACTGAAGTCCTGGACTGCATAAAAGTCATGATTCGGAATAGCAATTGCTGGTGCTTGGACATATTTCGTCATGATTCAGACTCCAAATGCCTCAAAATAGTACTAGACAATTCATCCTGATATAACAAAGTGGGATGTCCAACAGAAGTATGCAATTTATTTTCAGGAGACAAACTATACCACGCTTATTTCCTTGGATTCATCTGCCATATCCATTAAAGAAAAATGTCTCTTAACAGTTAGTAAACCGGAGAAACGATTGACATCCACGATAGTCCCAAACAAATCAAAGTGACAACTAGGTGAAAAGCCCAGTCCTTTGCTCAAGAGTGAGATATGATCATCACTCAATATCTGGGCGGAAAGATTCAGAACATTGTTTATTTGCGCCTCCTCGAGGGATAACTCCTTCTTCTCCTTCCCTTGCTGGCGTTTCACATACAAACTGGTAACTAGCAATTATAACACCATGCAATTGCCTGAAAATCCTACTCCCACTATCTTGAGCCTCAAATGGTGGAAGACTGCTCATGCGGAGAAACGGGATGCTATTCTAGCACGTGACCCGTGAGGCACATTTCCTCAAACATAACCTGCTGCCTCTATTGTAAGTGTTCTATCTCACCCTACTGTCGGATTCACAACAACACTGCTCAGTATTGCTGTATAACACCCTCCATGCTTCTCTGTGTGAGAGATAGCGGGCAGGATCTTTTCTCTGTGTACTGTGTATGGAGACTTAATAGATATTTTCGGCACTCTTATATAGAGGGTGGCCTCATGTTCGTTCTCTTGTCCCTGTTCTAGAAATAGGTGTGGGACCTGCACATATCTGAGATTGGTGGCATATCCTAGCAATATGCCACCAACATGTGACATGGGCCATCTTTTTTAACTGTAAGGCCCCTTTCACACGGGCGAGTTTTCTGTGCGGGTGCGATGCGTGCGGTGAACGTATTGCACCCGCACTGAATCCTGACCCATTCATTTCTATAGGGCTGTGCACATGAGCGTTGATTTTCACGCATCACTTGTGCGTTGAGTGAAAATCGCAGCATGCTCTATATTGTGCGATTTTCACGCGACGGAGGCCCCATAGAAGTAAATGGGGTGCGTGAAAATCGCATAGCATCCGCAAGCAAGTGCGGATGCTATGCGATTTTCACGCATGGTTGCTAGATGACAGTCTATTCACTGTATTATTTTCCCTTATAACATGGTTATAAGGGAAAATAATAGCATTCTGAATACAGAATGCAGAGTATAATAGTGCTGGAAGGGTTAAAAAAATAAATTAAAAAAAGTTAACTCACCTTCTCCTCTTGATCGCGTAGTTCCCGGTCTCTTTACTTCTTGAATGAGCTGTGGGCTAAAGGACCTGTGGTGACGTCAGATCACATGCTCCATCACCACGGTGATGGACCATGTGATTGGAGCATGTGATCTGACATCACCACAGGTCATTTAGCCCACTGCTCATTCAAAAGTAAAGAGACTGGGAACCACGCGATCAAGAGGAGAAGGTGAGTTAACTTTATTTTTATTTTTTTTTAACCCTTCCAGCACTATTATACTCTGCATTCTGTATTCAGAATGCTATTATTTTCCCTTATAACCATGTTATAAGGGAAAATAATAGCAATCTTCAGAACATCAATCCCAAGCCCGAACTTCTGTGAAGAAGTTCGGGTTTGGGTACCAAACATGCGCGATTTTTCTCACGCGAGTGCAACGCATGACAATGTTTTGCACTCGCGCGGAAAAATCGCGCATTTTCCCGCAACGCACCTGCCTCTTATCTGGGCAAAAAAACTGACGCCCGTGTGAAAGAGGCCTAAGAAATAGTATAAAATAGACAAGCATTCAGGTTACGTTTTAGATTTGATTATAGTCTGAAGAGTATTTCAGATACAGAACAGCCTGGGAGAGGTTACTAAAAGTCCCTATTAAGGAGAACTACATGCACAAGCAGAACAGGGTACAGGTAACTTTGTAGACACACATGGTGCACAACATATAGAAGGGTACAATGCAATCTGAGCAAACAAGTTCTGCTTTACACTGTATACTGTATAATTAAGTTTGCATACTAGACACTTCTATGACACTTCCATAAGAGAGTGATTAGTGAGGGTATAACTTGTGCAAGCCCCATGATCTAGATCATGGGGTTGCATGGTCCCCATTTCTGGCCACACATACAGTACATGGACACTCACTATTAAAGGCCAGAGCTTTAGCAATAATTTGAATAAAGGGGTTTTCCAACAGTTGTTTACAGATGACCTATCCTATGAATAGGTCACCAGTATCTGATCAGTGGAGGTCCAACACCCGGGACTCCTGCCAATCAGCTGTTTTGAGAAGGCAGCGGGGCTCATGTGAGTGCCTCTGCCTTCTCGCAGCTTGCCAAGCTTGTATAGCGGCTGTGCTGGATATCATGCTCAGCCCTATTCACTTCTATGGGAATGAGCTGCTCCTAGGCCATGTGACAGGAAAAGCAGAGAGAAGGCCGTGGCTCTCACAGGAGCAAAACTGCCTTCTCAAAAAGCTGATCGGTGGGGGTCCTGGGTGTCTGACCCCCACCTATCAGATACTAGTGACCTATCTAGGGGACAGGTCATCAGTAAAAAAAAAAATAATAATCTCAGAAAACCCCTTTAACAGGCCGCTGACTACATCACATATCATCACTCACTTAACATATATCTAGTTTTCACCTGCTTTGGTCATGATAACCAGTGAGTCTTGTAGATATCTATAACAACAGTACTGGTAATGTACGTAATAATCAGAAAATCCATTAAATTTACCTTTGGTTTGCCCAGTCGACCATTGCCTATTGTAGTAACATGAGATCCACCTGCCTCATGACAGGCAACAATTGTTTCCCATTTAAGGCCTCTTTCACACTTGCGTTGTCCGGATCCGTTTTGTACTCCATTTGCCGGAAGTGCCCGCCGGATCCGTAACACCGCAAGTGAACTGAAAGCATTTGAAGACTGATCCGTCTTCAAAATGCGTTCAGTGTTACTATGGCAGCCAGGACGCTATTAAAGTCCTGGTTGCCATAGTAGTAGTGGGGAGCGGGGGAGCAGTATACTTACCGTCCGTGCGGCTCCTGGGGCGCTCCAGAATGACGTCAGAGCGCCCCATGCGCATGGATGACGTGATCCATTCGATCACGTCATCCATGCGCATGGGGCACCCTGACGTCACTCTGAAGCGCCCCGGGAGCCGCACGGATGGTAAGTATACTGCTCCCCCGCTCCCCACTACACTTTACCATGGCAAACAGGACTTTAGCGTCCTGGCAGCCATGGTAACCATTCAGAAAAAGCTAAACGTCGGATCCGGTAATGCGCCGAAACGACGTTTAGCTTAAGGCCGGATCCGGATTAATGCCTTTAAATGGGCATTAATTCCGGATCCGGCCTTGCGGCAAGTGTTCAGGATTTTTGGCCGGAGCAAAAACGCAGCATGCTGCGGTATCTTCTCCGGCCCAAAAACTTTCCGGTCCTGAACTGAAGACATCCTGAACGGATTTCTCTCCATTCAGAATGCATTGGGATAATCCTGATCAGGATTTTTCCGGCATAGAGCCCCGACGACACAACTCTATGCCGGAAAAGAACAACGCAAGTGTGAAAGAGCCCTAAGGAGGATAACCAATTTTATTATATTAGCTGGCCCATACAATTCAATAAATTAACACTTCTATTTAAACTTAACCCTTTTAAATAACATCTAAATGTGTGCAGATACTTGGTTTCAATTCTGGCATATCCCCTATATTAGTTGTGCCCTTATTTCCTTGAAAATTGAGCATTATCATGAAATTTGAAACGCAGACACCACTGGAAAAAAAAAAGATCAGCTATGCTAAAACTGAACATGTGCGGTTCTTATCTTTCCTGAAACTTGTTGTTAAGGGAGGACTGTCTGGAAACGCATATTAGTTGTTGGTATATGTGGGCATGAACCTAATGAGTATGGGCGGTGTAGTTAGCCAGCATATCCCAATGGCCTGACAAGACTCTTTTTCCAAAAACCTACAAGAGATCAGTCCAGAGCCAGTTGGTACACAGTGGATAGAATACAAATGTGAAACTTTTACTTTATTTTGAGAACGTAACATTTTATTCACCACACTTTAATATTATACTGCTTCTGGTCCTTCCACAACCTCAGTCTTTGTCCACGATGGTGAAGAACTTCAATACCTTACATATTGTCTGAGGAGTTCATGGGATTCATTAGATTGAGGAGACTCTCTTTTGGGTTGGAAGACTTTTCAGTATGGACTGTCCATGTGTGAATTCTCTGATGATTAGCTAGAACTGATTTCCTGCTAAAACACTGACCACATTCCAAACATAAAAATGGTTTCTCCCCTGTGTGATTTCTATGATGGTCAACAAGCTCCGATTTCTGTGCAAAACATTTCCCACATTCTGAACAGGAATATGGTTTCTCTCCTGTGTGAGTTCTTTGATGTCTAATAAGACCCGATTTCTCTGCAAAACATTTCCCACATTCTGAACAAGAATATGGTTTCTCCCCTGTGTGAACCTTCTGATGTTTACTGAGACCTGATTTTTGGATGAAACGTTTCCCGCATTCTGAACATGGATATGGCCTCTCCCCTGTATGAATTCTCTGATGACGCTCAAGATGGTCTTTGAACATAAAACACTTTCCACATTCCAAGCATGAAAATAGTTTTTCCCCTGTGTGAATAATCTCATGCTTAAGCAGACTTGACTTCTTGGTAAAACACTTCCCACATTGTGAGCATGAATGAGGCTTCTCCCCAGTATGAGTCCTTACATGTTCATTGAGAACAGATTTTCTGGTGAAACACTTTTCACACTGCGAGCACGAAAATAGTCTTTTAAGAGATGTGGTTTTCTGTCCTTCAATACTTTCTTTATGAATTTTTCGGTGTACAACAAGATTTGCATTGTAAGCAAAACACTGCCCACATTCGGGACAAGGAAATAACTCATCCACATTACTCGCTCTTTTTTGTGCAAAATCATCCGATTCCTGAGTAAAGTATTCAACTGGCTCAGAAAATAAACTTTGTGGAGCAAGATGTTCAGGAGGTTCCTCAAAATTGGAGAAAACAGATGATAGATCAGCAAAGTGAAGTCCTGAATATATATTTGGGATAGTGAAATGCTCTTCTAGAGAATCTGCTGTAGTATCATTATAATGTTTCTCGAAATAAGTTCTGTAATTGTCTGCTGGAAACAAAAGGCAATATTCTCTTTTTAAAACACACAAAATAACTCAACTATACAGATTTCCAGATCATCAAGTAATGAGGGCAATCTTTTTATTCTGTTAAATGAGATGGGTAATTCCTAAAATTTTTAATGACTTCATGTCTCTCTAAGGCCTCTTTCACACTTGACGTCAGAGCGCCCCATGCGCATGGATGACGTGTCCATGCGATCACGTGATCCATGCGCTTGGGGCGCCCTGACGTCACTCTGGAGCGCCCCGGGAGCCGCACAGACGGTAAGTATGCTGCTCCCCCGCTCCCCACTACACTTTACCATGGCTGCCAGGACTTTAGCGTCCCGGCAGCCATGGTAACCATTCAGAAAAAGCTAAACGTCGTATCCGGCAATGCGCCGAAACGACGTTTAGCTTGAGGCCGGATCAATGCCTTTCAATGGGCATTAATTCCGGATCCGGCCTTGCGGCAAGTCTTCAGGATTTTTGGCCGGAGCAAAAAGCGCAGCATGCTGCGGTATTTTCTCCGGCCAAAAAACGTTCCGTTCCGGAACTGAAGACATCCTGATGCATCCTGAACGGATTTCACTCCATTCAGAATGCATTAGGATAAAACTGATCAGGATTCTTCCGGCATAGAGCCCCGACGACGGAACTCTATGCCGGAAGAAAAGAACGCAAGTGTGAAAGAGCCCTAACTTCCCATATGAGAGATGATCGTGTGGCACAGAGAAAGGTCCTGGGGTGCTGACAAGTCCTACTCCTCTACCAAACAACAAAGAAATTACTTATCCTGGCTAAACAAGTGCAATGTGCGCCAATGCAAAGGACACATCTTACACAAGTGAACAGTGAAAACAGTAGAGGTAATGTAATGCTATGCCCAAAGCCATTTGGGGAAAGGTCAACTGTGGGAAGGAAGTCTCAGGATCTGGCACCTGTGTTCCTCAATCCCTTCCTATTTACCATCATATCAGACCTCATAAAAATTCAGTCTGGCTTGGTAATAAGGGTACAGCCCTACAGTAACAGGAAGGACACTTGGCCAAGGGAAAAAATAATAATAATTGAACTATAGAAACTTAAGACCTATTACTATTTTCTGCCCATGTTCCACTGCACCACACAAGCATGGCCAACATTTGCAGGACCATAACTGGGAAAGGTCTTTACTTCATTTAGGAGTTCAAAATGAACAAATTAAGGTGGACTGTTATGTATAACGAGTCTTGCAAGAGTGGGAAAGAAGTTCCTGATATCTTGCCATGGGCCTTTTTTTGTGTGTGACTGTGTTTGTAGCAGTCTGACAAAGAAGAGTGGCTCTGCAGGCAGGGCCAGGTCTTTCTTCTACCATCTACAACTGTGGTGGAGGCCTGGCTGGGACAAGTAGGATGGGCGGGGTTTACCAACAGAGGGGAAAATGGTGTCCATTATAGCACAAACCTGGAGTAGCTGCACAGACTGGTGGAAGATCCAGTGGGCTTTTTACTAAGACTGGCATATAAAACACCAGTCTTAGTACATCAGTACTAAGTATTTTTTACTTACCATTTACTTAACTATTTTTTTTAACGTATATTAGTAAAGAAGTAACTAGCTTATTGTGCAGAAGATGCAGTGTAGTCTGTGTCTTTTTAGGGAACGCCCTTTTATTTAATAGTATCATCTGTACAGTGGATATAAAAAGTCTACACACCCCTGTTAAAATGTCAGGTTTCTGTGATGTAAAAAATGAGACAAAGATAAATCATTTCAGAACTTTTTCCACCTTTAATGTGACCTATAAACTGTACAACTCAATTGAAAAACAAACTGAATTCTTTTAGGTGGAGGGAAGAAAAAAAAACAAAAAACTAAAATAATGTGGTTGCAGCTGTGTTCAGAATTAAGCAATCAGATTTAAATTCATGTTAAATAGGAGTCAGCATACACCTGCCATCATTTAAAGTGCCTCTGAAAAAGGTGGAAAAAGTTTGGAAATTATTTATATTTGTCTCATTTTTTTACATTACAGAAACCTGACATTTTAAACAGGGGTGTGTAGACTTTTTATATCCACTGTGTATGACACCCTCAGTGAACATGCACCATGAGAAAGTTTGCCTCGGGACAAAACGTGTATAGGAGCGATCCGTACCAGTGAAATTAATGGGACGGCTTGGGTGTAATTACACCTGCTCCCCGCTGCAGATGCAACGGCTAGAAGGTAAACAGTGAAGGGGAGGCAGCGCTGGCACGGCGCATGCCTTCTCTTCAAACAGCTGATCGGAGGGGGTGCCGGGTGTCGGACCCCCGCTGATGTTATATTGATGACCTATCCTGAGGAACGGACATACAGATGGGGACAGCACAAAAATACGGTCATATGCATGGGCCTAACATGGATTAATCTTGCTGGTGAGCTGATCCTGTATATGAGTGGGTGATGCATGTGAAAATCATTTTCCTATAAGCCTGACGGTGAATTCATGTGCGTCTGACATTATGTCAGTTTAATGGAGTGCAGTTGACATTAATATTATACTGAACATACAGTATATTTAGAATTCAACCTGTAGTAGCTGCTAATCAATAAACGTACTGCAATGCCCACCAAGACAGTTGTAATGATCTAACAAATACAATTTGTGACTCACCTGGACAGAGATCTGAAGGCATCTCCTCTTGCTTACACTGATGATTACCACTAGCATATGACTCTACTTTTGTCTCCATAACCTCGGCTTTAATTTCAGTGGAATCTTTGCCCTGAGTAACAGGTAAGAGTAATATACAAGTCAAGAACCAATTAACAACCATGACATCCAAAAACGTATAAGCCATTATAGGTTCATTGTAATAAGACAAGCAACCTAATGCCTGGTGACATCTCTCCTGAGATTTATAAGGGTTGTCCAGCTATCTACAGTTCTCTTTAGAGAATTTTGAGTTAATAGAGGACTTGTCCTGTCCTGGATTACACAGACAACACATTGATTTCAATGAGCACTGAGCCATGATTAACTTTTCCTGTGGTAACACTGAAAGGAAATTGAACACTGAATCCAAGGTTACAGATGTTCACTGGTGGTGCCAGCAGAGGGACACTTTCAGATCTGCTCATTGTCAAAAGACCCTTCTAACAAGTAGAGATGGTCTAAAGCGGAGAACCCCTTTAAGGCATTTATCAAGCTACAAAAGAAGCTCTTTGCACATGCTAAAAGTAGTTTCTCATTCTACACCATCTGGGGTGTACATGTGGAGTGTTAAAGGGGATTTTCCGGGAGCACAATATTGATGGCCTGTCCTTAGGGATAGCTCATGAATTTCTGATCAGTGGAGGTCTGACTCCTGCTGGTGAGCACTGCAGTCTCTTCCTAGGCCAGTGATGTCAAAATACAGCTTTACAGACACTGCTGCAAGGTAAGGGAAAAGATCTCAGACACCACCACCTGCCCTAACCATCTCTAGGCCAGACAAACATTAAGGGGGATATTTATCAAAACTGGTGCAAAGGAAAACTGGCTTAGTTGCCCATAGCAACCAATCAGATTTAACCTTAGATTTTTCAGAGTTCCTTTGCAAAATGAAAGGTGGAATCTGATTGGTTGCTATGGGCAACTAAGTAAGTTTTCCTTTGCACCAGTTTTGATACATTTCCCCCTAAGCCTGTACTACAGTGGACACCTAAATCCACAAGTGCTTGCTAGTGCCAACCAATTGCCATCCAACCAGCCATCATACCTCATCATCTGGTGGCAGTGAAGTTATATTCTATACTGAGTAAAGAGAGACTGTTATACGTTTACTTCTTGACTTATTCTCAAACTACCTTTTCACGCACCAACCCCCAGGGAGAGACTGCTTGAGGGAGTACACATTGACACAAGATCTCATCATGGCCACTACCACTCCCATCCTTTGCACCAGAGGCTCACTGCAGGTACATATTAAAGGTATAACAAGATATACGCAGGATGACCTAGGACCGTTTCATGTACATAAATGCTTTCCTAAGGCCTTGAGAAAGCGTCTATGTATGTGAAACGGCCATTGGCCAGCCTGTGTGTACCTTGTTATACCCATAATATGGATATGTACCTGTTATGGGGCGAATCAATGATTGCAAGTTTGTGTAATGGTGAGTGCCATGCTTCTTCCAGGTTTGGAATAATAAGTATACACACTGCTTCTCTATTGATCTGTATAAAACTAATGAAAGGAAGCCAAGAACAGGGCTCAGCAATTTCCAGCAGTCTCAGACATAAATGGATGGGCAGCCGTACATGGTTGGCCTACGCTCCATTCATACAGAGAAACATATAAGAACTTTCATACTTAGGTGGGGGGCCCTGTGATTGGATCCCCACCGTTCACGCTCTTATCCCCTATACTTCAGGTAGGGGATAGGTTTCAAACTTGGTACAAACCATTTAAGGCTGGATTTTCAAATTTCATTTAACTGTTTGTGAAATCCCCATAATGTTTTTTTTTTTTAAGTCCTACAGAGTGTGCCTCTATAGTATCATAAACCTCAGCTCAATCTACCTGATGTTCCTGTAGGACATTATAATTGTCCTCTGGACAGCCCTGGGAATAAAGAGGACTGAGACATCTTTCTGGTGAATTCAGCCTACTGGATGGCATTTTACCGAGTAATATGAGGGGCTGCTGGTCCTCCATTATGACATCCTTGTACAGATCCTTCTTTGGTGGATTACTTTTACTGGAAATATCTGTAAGAAACACAGTGACAGAATACACTGTAATTATCAGATTATGAGAATATCTGGGTGACCCTCAAAAGTGGTCTCCTACCCAGTGATGTGAGAGGCTGGTAGTCTTCCATCATGATGTCTTTATATAAATCTTTGTGTCCTTCTAAATACTCCCACTCCTCCATGGAGAAGTAGACAGTGATATCCTGCCACCTTACAGGAACCTGACACAGACACAAGGATGCAGTTATGATCCAGACATATTAACCCTTGTGTTACTGTATAATGTCCCAGCAGCGCTCACCTCTCCAGTCAGCAGCTCAATGATCTTGTTGGTGAGGTCTAGGATCTTCTGGTCATTGTTCCTCTCGGGTATCAGTGAGTGAGTTGGAGGCTCCATGATGGGGCTCTGGGTCCTGCTCCATCCCCCTGACACACAATTGCTCATAAAATTATCAGATGTCTTCTTCACTACTGTATAATCCTGTGTATTGAGATAGACCATGATAAATGGCTATATACATTTCCCAAATCCCTCACCTCCCTGGTTATATCCATGGGTTATTTGACATCATTTAACTATTTCCTAAAATCACCTCTCTGGTCAGCAGGTAGATGATCTCCAAGGCGAGGTTTAATATCTTCTCAGTTATATGGTTCCCATGCTTGTCCATCCTTCATGGGCCAGTCAATGAGAAGACTCTGGAGTTGAGCGGGAGTTGGACCATGAGATAATGAAGTCAAGAGACAGAAATCTAAAAATATATCCCATAATAAATTATCATAATTTTACACTTATCATAACCTTCTGTAACCATCCTCACATTTGTGAAAAATTTCTGTATGCTCCTTTCTCTTCACAACCTCATGTAACTTGCTCACACTCATCCCAGCCTCCTGTAACCATCCTCTGACTCATTATTCTCTCCTATTTACCCCCTTCCCCTAGCACACTGCGCACACCACAGAAGTTTTAGGACATCTGCTTTCCCTCAGACACCCTGTATAAATGACAAAATATTTTTACGGCTTCAAAGCCCTCCCCCCGTGAAATGACACAAAAGTGCAGCACTAGGCTAGGAGCCTTACTCTCAGTGTGGCTCTTTAAAGGTCAGCATGTCCCACCACAACCAGTATGTCACCACCAGTGTGGAGCTCCTTACTAGTCGCTACTCTCAACCCCCAGTTCTCTGACAGGCGATCTATTCTGTGATTGGAGGAGAAATGTCAGAGAATACAGACATGCTGGTGGGGAGATGTATTGTGAGGAGGACATTACAAGGGGATTACATTATACCCCCTCATCAGCATTGTACTCACCAGTGCAGCAGGATGTCTGGGGATAAGAAGAGGTTAAAGTTGCAATGAGGAGAACAGCATTATTAATCCTACACTCACCTCCTCTGAAGAAGCTGCAATACATCCCCCTGGAGTGATCAGTGACCCCTGACTGTAGAATCACTTCCTCTTCTGGTTACACCACTGGTGACGTCATCATGGCAATGTGTTTAGTCACTGGTTGGGAGGAGTCAGGCACTGGGCTTTGTTATCTCACAGAGAAACTCTACTACTTCTCTTTCTTAGAGGTGGAACTCGTTTGGCATCAGGGGTATGCACGCAGAATGTGCACATAACAGACCTGTAGGCAGGGGTCGAGTGGAGGGGGAACGCATGGGAACGGCGTTCCTGCACTTTTTTCATGGCAGGAACGCCGTTCCCTTTCAGCCTCAAGTCAGGAGAACACGGCTGAATCAGATTCACAGGGGGAGACGGAGCGCACTGTGCAGGGCAGGCTAAGGGAGGAGGGGCGGCTTCAGTTGAGAGGAAGCTGTCTGTGCGGTGCCGCTGCCTGCGACTCCTCTCATGGCGCCCCGCCCCCTAATGACATAATCTCCTTCACTACGAGATCATTTAGAATGTCTTTTAGAAAAGTTTGTCCTGGGATTCGAACTCACGACCTCTACACATCAGAGGAAGGCATTTAACCTCACAGCCATGAAAGCTGTTTAGGTAGTTGCTTAAAAAAAAAAAAAAATAAGACTTCTACTTATACCTAGTGTACTGATACCTAGTGTACAACCATACACATGACAGCTGCCCACTGTGTATGGATGTAGCAGAGCTGGGTGTGTTGGGGCAGCTGTCATGTGTATGGTTGTACACTAGGTATCAGTACACTAGGTATCAGTACACTAGGTATAAGTAGAAGTCTTATTTTTTTTTTTTTTTAAGCAGCTACCTAGACAGCTTTTATGGCTGTGAGGGTAAATGCCTTGCCTCTGATGTGTAGAGGTCATGAGTTCGAATCCCAAGGCAAACTTTTCTAAAAGTGTTTTTTTTTTTTTTATAAGACTTCTACTGATACCTAGTTTACTGATACCTAGTGTACAACCATACACATGACAGCTGCCCACTGTGTAAGGATGTAGCAGAGCTGGGTGTGTTGGGGCAGCTGTCACGTGTATGGTTGTACACTAGGTATCAGTACACTAGGTATAAGTGGAAGTCTTAGTTTTTTTTTTTTTTAAGCAACTACCTCAACAGCTTTTATGGCTGTGAGGGTAAATGCCTTGCCTGTAATGTGTAGAGGTCATGAGTTCGAATCCCAGGACAAACTTTTCTAAAAGTGTTTTTTTTTTTTTTCTGATACTTCTACTGATACCTAGTGTACTGATACCTAGTGTACAACCATACACATGACAGCTGCCCCAACACACCCAGCTCTGCTACATCCATACACAGTGGGCAAAGTTACCTACAGTAGAAGTCTTATATATATTTTTTTTAAAGTAACAAGCTAGACAGCTTTCATAGCTGTGAGGGCATATGCCTTGCTTCTGCTGTGTAGAGGTCATGAGATCGAATCCCAGGACAAACTTTTCTAAAAGTGTTATTTTTTTTATTTATTTTTTTAGTCCGCAGCGGCACAAATTACAGCATGCTAGATTTTCTGTGCTTTTTTATTTTTTGGAGGGGGGGGGGGGGGTTGCAGTGGATCTTGGGTGAGTTCCCACACTTTTTTTCCCAGGACTTGACCCCTGCCTGTAGGGGTCTATAATGTATGGACAGCAGTCCTGTGTGTGGAGAGTGCATGCAGCAGAGCTACTGTGCTCCATGGACATTGCACACACATCTCTGCTACCTGTATATTACCCACTCATTGCTGTTCTGTCTAAACATTTAACACAAAAAAAACAACTGAAAAGCTCACCAGTCCATTTAATCGCAGATGTGGTAGCTGAGCTAGATAAACTACTGGATAAATCCTTCTGGAATTGTGGACAACGGATAAATCAAAGAAGCAGACATTTATTTGAGAATATTATTTGACCATTCTGAATTATAGAATATATATTATGTATTGTATAATTGCTACTCATAGAGCAGTTGTTCTGACGTCATTTTCATGTCGCTGTTAAATGGTCCTTTGTTTTTTCCATCCCGTCCTGTACATTGTATCCCTATGCTATAATTAAGCAGGTACCTGTGCAAAACCCGTAAGCGATATTATGGACTTTTACTTATGTACCTGTTGTCTTTTATATGGATTTCCAATACGGATTTATTTTTTGATTTTACTGTTAGACCAGCGCTCAGCAGCCTTTGGCACTCCAGCTACTGTGAAACTACAACTCCTAACATGCAAACATGCTCAGCTGTTTGCATGTTAGTGAATGAAGTGAATGAAGCATTTGGGGAGTTGTGGTTTCTGAACAGCTGGAGTGCCGAAGGTTGCAGATCCCTGCATTAAACGCATAACAAATACACAGACCGCTCAGCTGCCATACGCACACTACACAAAAGAGCCTCGCTATGTGATATATGTGCAATGCACAAGCAGGTCTGAAGGCAGCATAGCTATGTATAAGTTACAGACATGTAATGTGCTGGCAGCAAAACATATGTGCAACTGCGCAGGGATCCAGTAGGCTCACTGCCACTTCTTACTACTGTCTGAATAAATGAATTCCATTGATCTAAATTAATAGATTTTTAGACACAGGCGGTAATCTATGATGGCTGTTGGAACGCAAGGGCCCATATACTGTTCTTGCACAGGGGCCCTAGAGGCCCTTTCCTGTCTGTGTTCTCCTGTTATGCCTGTGTTTCAGGCTCAGGTAGCAGAGCAATGCATGTGTAGTGGGTGGGTGCTAGAAGGTTGCCTCTAGCTGCTCTGATTTATGGGGACACTCTTCCTGGGACAGATTGTATCTGATATTTTATGTGAGCACTCTCTCGCTGACGTTGTTTTATGGGGCATTCTGGCTTTGCAACAATGATGCAGAAGTATATGGATAGATGCACACACAACTATGCAGTTGGGAACAAAAAATACAGCTGACAAAGGCGGATGTCCAGGAGATCTGAAGCCTAATGGGACTCAACCAGGATCCATAACAGGGAAGTGTAATCTAGTTATAGCTGGCAAAGCAAAGTAACATATAACTGCGTCCAATGGAAGCTTGGTAGTAGTACCACAGAGATGCAGTAAAAGGAGGAAAGGCAAGCTCCACGTTTCAAACATGCAAGCTTGCAGACCATAAAGAGTATATCTTGCCTCATCATTCTCACTTGTTCGGTCAAAATATAAATTTCTATCCCCAACAGTTTATATAAGGATGCATGAATACCAGGTAGCTAAACAAGAACCAAGACAAAGCTAAAGTTCTCTTGGTCAGAAAACAGTCGCTAACGGTAAAATGGAAACCAACATATCCAACATCCCTGGGTGACATAACACTTCCAAGCTCAGACCACTTATCTAGTGTAGTTTTTGATGGTGGAACTCTCATTAACAAGTTATCTGCTATTGTTAAATCTTAGCACTTCCATCTGAAGAACATCAAAAAATGATACCTCATTCCACCAGGAGATCTATCTACACTGGTACAGAGCTTCATATCCTCATGTCCAGACTACTATGTTTCAATGGGGTATTTATTGATGAGAGCATAGTAAAAATGTATAACATTTCAATATAGAACAATTCAGGTCTTAAACTTGAATATACTTCGAATGAAATAACAGTACATGGTGACATTCCTATTGCGATACACGATTTAGTACAGTCGGTGCAATAAAGGCAGAATATAAAACCAGACAGTGAGTTGATGATATACATCTCGACATGTCACTACCAATCACAAAGTAAGACAGTAACGTATGTCTGAGGAGTGTGGGGATGAAAGCCAAGGTTCCCAGAATTTTTCAAAGGTGGAGAAAGTATCCATCCGAATGGCCGATAATCTTTCATTCAATAAGATCCTGTTGACCCTGTCTAATACCGCTTGGTAACTTAGGTCAGGTGACCTCCACTTATAAGCTATATGTATTCTTGCCGCTAATAATATAAACTGAGATAGCTTAAAGTTGGAATATCGAAGCCAAGTAGGTTTATCACCTAGTAGGCACAGCTGTAGAGATGTCGGATAGGTACAGCTGTAGATGTCCAGACTACTATAATGCCCTATATGTACACTTTGTAGGCAACACACCACCTTCAGTTAGTTCAAAATGCTGCACCTAGGTTAATCACCAACCCAATAACAGTCCTTCGCTTACTATACTGGCTGACCATAAATTGTAGAACAACTTATAAAATTTGCTTGCCAAACTTTAAAGCTATAAACAACTTAGGCCCCAGCTACTTTACAGAACCACTGAGGCCACAGGCTCCTTACCATCCTCTCAGATCTGCAGGCATGAATAAACTGTCCCTACCCAGGAGTCACCATGAAGCATTTGTCTTTGGTCATTGAGTCTCCATTCCAAAATTGCAAGTGTGGAAAAAGACGGAGATTACCCCATTAAAACAATGGATCACTAGATGTGATCAATTGTACCGCCTGGAGCAGATAGCTCACTGGGAAGCCCGAACACCACACAGATTTGAGGCGATATGGAAACCTTGGAAAGACTATAGAGGTTTTTCGATCTGACTTGTACAGCTTTAGGGATCTCGTGAACATCAAAGGTAGCATGGCAACAACTATATG
Source organism: Bufo gargarizans (assembly GCF_014858855.1). Classification (NCBI taxonomy): domain Eukaryota; kingdom Metazoa; phylum Chordata; class Amphibia; order Anura; family Bufonidae; genus Bufo; species Bufo gargarizans. Next base: position 252,613,391 of record NC_058085.1, on the reverse strand, counting down.
GAACTAGTCCTACCTTTTGGCAACATTAGGGAGGTTTTCTCTCCCCCCCCCCCCCCCCATCCCTTTCCTTCCCTCAGACCTTCCTACGTTTTTGTCTTCCTCTTTTATTTGTTATTATGTGATATGCATTTTCTCAAACGACTGTACTACTTCAGATGCATTCTTGTATTTGCGCCCATGTAGGGCAAGCAAAGACTGTACGTCCTACTGCTGTAAAACCAATAAAAACTATTTTAAAACAAACAAAATTGCAAGTGAAGTGCTGTAAAAACTCATCTAAGGGATCATGCACATGACTGTATCCCTTTTGCAGTCCACAAAACACGGATCCGGGCCGTGTGCTGTCTTATCCTTGTTCGCAAAATGGAGAAGAATAGAACATGTGCTATCTTTTTTGCGGGGCTGCGGAATGGACATGCGGATGCATACAGCACTCCATGTGCTGACCGCATCTTTTGCAGCCCCATTGAAATGAATGGGTCTGCATCCGACCAATGGACCAAATACGGTCGTGTGCACAGGTTCGGACTGGCCCATGGGGGAGGCGGGGGAATACCTCGGTAGGCCCCCAGTCTCCCACGCCCGGAGATGAGACGGAGGAGTAATTATTTATTTTGTTTCTCAGGAGAGATAGTTATTGTAGCCACTAGGTGATGCAGCCTCCTACTGGTGTAAATTGTACAGGAGGCCCCACAGTATCTTCTAAACCTTCAGGGCTGCTGGCAGTGAAGGAGGAGAGAACATGTCTGGCCATTCTCCTGCCCTCCCTGCTGTCAGAAAACTGGCTGCTGGAGAGAAGGACTCCTCTGCGGTGCTGGGCTGATTTCTCAGGTGTGTGACAGTAGTGAGCTGTAGGAGACTGTAAGGGGGAAATAGGGGATTTGTTTATAGTAGACTCAGATCTGTGTGCTGCTCTCTGTAGAAGTCAGAGTGGCATTGGGGGGACTCTTCCCTAGGTCCCCCAATGCCTCTGCTTTAGGTGCACCCCCATAAATGCCCCAGCTCCAGATGCCCCCACTCTAAATGCACTGCTAATATTGCCTCTTCTCCAGTTACCCCTGCTCCAGGATCCCCACTATTACCCTGGCTCAGGTGACCCTAATGCCTCTGTTTCAGTTATGACCCTCCGTTTGTGCCCTTTGCTCCTCTAGAACCTTTGCTTGGGCTTTGTCAAAGGTTACCACCTAAAAAGGGGGTTGGACTTATGACTGAAAAATTCTGCACAGTGCGTTACATTGTCCAGTATTGACATGTATGGTTTACATGGCGGTAGTGATGATATTCTGTATTTACAGGCATCATTGTTGCCATGTAAAGAGATACTGGTGGTGGAGGATTTAAAGGGGTTGTCTAGGTTTTTAAGTTATCCTTTCCACAGCATAGGGCACAACTATATGATTTGTGGGGTCGAGATTCTGTGACCCCCACTGATCCCAGGAATGGGTCCTGTTCCCCCTTTTTGAATGTGTGGCAGGCCACACATACGCCCTGCTGCTCCATTTATTCTCTTTGGAACCACTGGAAATATCCAGCGCTGTACGCCATCTCCAGCGACCCCCTAGAGAATGGATGGAAAGGCAGGGCATATGTTCGACCTGCCAATCAAGAAGGGGGATCAGTGGGGGCTCCAGCGTTCAAACCCCCACGGATCACTTAGTTATCCCTGATCCTGTGTATACAGGATAACTAGAAAAGTGGACACAGGCCCTTTTAACAGGCGAGCATTTCTATTTTAGTTGGACACATATTTTGGGGCAAATTTTTCATTTTATTTTTTACACCCAAAGTATACCTTTAGGCCTCTTTGACAAGGGCGTCATGTTTTTAGGCCAGATAAGATGCGGGTGCGTTACGGGAAAATGCACGATTTTTCGGCACAAGTGCAAAACATTTAAAAAAAAAAAATCGGCATGTTTGGTACCCAAACCCGAACTTCTTCACAGAAATTCGGGTTTGGGTTAGGTGTTGTGTAGATTATTTTCCCTTATAACATGGTTATAAGGAAAAATATTAGCATTCTTAATACAGAATGCATAGTACAATAGGGCTGGAGGGGTAAAAAAATATATATATATATATAATAAAAAATGTTTTAACTCACCTTAATCCACTTGTTCGCGCAGCCTGGCTTCTCTTCTGTCTTCATCTTTGCTGCGCAGTAGGAAAAGGACCTTTTTAATGACGTCACTGCGCTCCTCACATGGTCCGTCACATGATCCATAGTGATCATGTATCTGTGGTTATTATCACCGTATAATCCAGCAGCGTGCTTACACACTATGGGGAAAGGCTGGAAGTGCTCATAGGCCAACACCTTTACCTATAGTGTGCAAGCACGGCCACCGCTGCTGGATTGCAGAGTGGTCAAAACCATGATACGAGCTGTGTATAATGTGATGCCTTGTATTCAATTTCTCTACATGATAAATGCCAATTTCTGAATTGAGACAACACCTTTAAGTGTGCTACATTTAATAAAGTTAGGCATAAATGTCTTGATGTTTCCTATGTGTGATTGGTGTGTGCTATATATGTTCTATGTATCAGTGGTGTATGTGCAGTATGTGACATATGCATCAGTGGCATGTGAGCCATGTATAAGTGTCTTGTGTCCCACATCTGTCCAATGAGTGATTGGTGTGCGCTGCATGTGTCTTGTTTCTGACTGTCGTGGGAAAAATCGTTATGTAGCTGACATTATCAATGTGCTAATGTCAGTAGTACATAACAGTATGTTTGTTAACTCCCTGCCTGCCGCTGTTCTATTAAAAAACAGACTTTTATAATATGCTAATGAAGCCTCTAGGCACTATGAGGGCATTGCTGCAGCACCTAGAGGCTCTGTCTACTCGCCTTTTGGCACGCCCATTTCCACTTGATTGACGTCCTTCTCTGCATCGTCCTCATAATCCTGCGCCAGCTTCCTCACTGCGCCGATTACGTTATAGGACTGCAGGCGCGGGATTATGAGAACGATGCGGTAAAGAAGGACGTCAGTCAAGTGGACCTGGGCGTGCCAAAAGGCAAGTAGATCGAGCCTCTGGGTGCTAGGTGCTGAAGCAGCGCCCTCATAGCACCTAGAGGCTTCATTAGCATATTCTAAAAGTCAGTTTTTTAACAGAACGGCGGCAGGCAGGGAGTTAACAAACATACTGTTATGTACTGCTGACATTAGCACATCGCTCATGTCAGTCAGCTACATAATGTTATTTCTCATGACAGAAACCCTTTAAGCGCAGGATATCCATAAATGTGTAAATTCTGCCACATGCATGTTTGTGCATTTTGCTGTGAATGTCTGCCATCATACTTCATCTTTAATACTTCTGTTATCACTGTAAGTGCTCATGAACACGACCGTTGTATGTTTTGCAATCCGCAAAACATGGACACCGGGTGCGTGTTCTGTACCGAGGAACAGAACAGCCGGTCTCTAATAGAACCATCCGATCCTTGTCTTTAATGCTGACAATATTAGGACACGTTCTATCATTTTGCAGAACGGCCTTGCGGACATATAGACACGGAACACACATGGAGTCTTTTTTTGCCGCCCCATTGAAGTGAAGTACACGGTACTGACATGGGGGAAAAAAAGGTGGGCCCCAGAATAAGATACACTGATGGGCCCTGAGTAGCCCAGTCCAGCACTGCGTGTGCATGAGCCCTAACCGAGATCAGGGTTAAAGGAGTGAAGGCATTGTGGTTTAAAGTGTAGGTTTAGAATGCAGCACCAAGAAGGGCAGGCCACATGAGGAAAATCAAGACCTATAGAGTCTGCTTTGGCAGCCACGTAATTAGGTGCAGGTATAGGGTGCTCAGCAACGTGAAGCTGGCGTATAGTAAAAGGCATAGGTTTAAAGAGAAACTAAACTTTCGTAAAACTTTTACAATGTTCTAAATTGCCCAAAAATGATTTTTTAATATACTTTATTAATCACTTATGTTGTTTTCCTACTGAAATAGGCACCCAAAGTCCTGGTGCTATTGTGCCTTAAAATCATTCTTCTAGTACAGAGCTAACATGTCAGGGCTGTACTGGACTACGAATTTCACTGAGGTCACAGCCAATGCTGCTCCTGCCTGTGCCCCCCTCCAGCTTGGCTAAATTCTGGTACAGTACGTTGGTACCCTGTACAGTTCTGCCATGCCTGGATTTAGCTGCTTTGTTACGTCTTTTAGGTAAGTTATGCAAGCCGGTGGGCCGTTCCATGCAGAAATATGTGCCATTTCTTTCCATCCATATTGGTTGAAGCAGCATGGTCAAGCTGTGCACTCTTTAGGGGATAAAACTAAGTAAGGAAACAAATCCCATTTACTCTAAGATATACAGTGGATATAAAAAAGTCTACACACCCCTGTTAAAATGTCAGGTTTCTGTGCTGTAAAAAAATGAGACAAAGATAAATCATTTCAGAACTTTTCCCACCTAATGTGACCTATAAACTGTACCACTCAATCGAAAAACAAACTAAAATCTTTTAGGTGGAGGGAAGAAAACAAAAAATATAAAATAATGTGGTTGCATAAGTGTGCACACCCTCTTATAACTGGGGATGTAGCTGTGTTCGGAATTAAGCAATCACATTCAAAATCATGTTAAATAGTAGTCAGCATACACCTGCCATAATTTAAAGTGCCTCTGATTAACCCCAAATAAAGTTCAGCTGGTCTTTCCTGAAATTTTCTTAGTCGCATCCCACAGCAAAAGCCATGGTCCACAGAGAGCTTCCAAAGCATCAGAGGGATCTCATTGTTAAAAGGTATCAGTCAGGAGAAGGGTACAAAGGAATTTCCAAGGCATTAGATATACCATGGAACACAGTGAAGACAGTCATCATCAAGTGGAGAAAATATGGCACAACAGTGACATTACCAAGAACTGGATGTCCCCCCAAAATTGATGAAAGACAAGAAGAAAACTGGTCTGGGAGGTTACCAAGAGGCCTACAGCAACATTGAAGGAGCTGTAGGAATATCTGGCAAGTACTGGCTGTGTGGTACATGTGACAACAATATCCCGTATTCTTCATATGTCTGGGCTATGGGGTGGAGTGGCAAGACAAAAGCCTTTTCTTACAAATAAAAATATTCAAGCCAGCCTGGCCACTAGCACATCTGCAATACCCAGACCCTATAGCTCTGTGTGCTTTTATTGTGTAAAAAAAAAAAAAACTGATTTGATACATATGCAAATTACCCTGAGATGTGTCCTGTCCCTGACTCATCTCACATACAGGACTCATCTCAGGTTAATTTGCATATGTATCAAATCGGGTTTAGACATATTAGGTATCGCCGCGTCCATATTGACCGGTTCTATAAACCACACATGACCTAATTCCCTCAGATGAAAAATAAAAAAGGTGCTAAATAAACCTTTTTTTGTCACCTTACATTACAAAAAGTGCAATAGCAAGCGATCAAAAAGTCATACGCACCCCAAAATAGTGCCAATCAAACAGTCATCTGATCCTGCAAAAATCATACACTACCCAAGGTAATCACCCAAAAACTGAAAAAACTATGGCTCTCAGACTATGGAAACACTAAAACATGATATTTTTTTTTTTGTTTGTTTCAAAAATGAAATCATTGTGTAAAACTTACATAAATAAATAGAAAAGTATACATATTAGGTATCGCCACGTCCGTGACAACCTGGTCTGTAAAAATACCACATGATCTAACCTGTCAGATGAATGTTGTAAATAGCAAAAAATAAAAACGGTGCCAAAACAGCTATTTCTTGTTACCTTGCCTCATAAAAGTGTAATATAGAGCAACCAAAAATCATATGTACCCTAAAATAGTACCTTCAAATGGGACATGGCATAAAAAAAAAAACAGTCTAGCAAAATCTGCCTCCCAAAAACCGTATGCCTCCCAAAAACTCCTTTCCTTCTGCGCCCTGCCGTGTGCCCGTACAGCAGTTTACTACCACATATTGGGTGTTTCTGTAAACTACAGAATCAGAGCCATAAATATTGAGTTTTGTTTGGCTGTTAACCCTTGCTTTGTAACTGGAAAAAAAAATATTAAAATGGAAAATCTGCCAAAAAAGTGAAATTTTTAAATTGCATCTCTATTTCCCATTAATTCTTGTGGAACACTTAAAGGGTTAACAAAGTTTATAAAATTAGTTTTGAATACCTTTAGGGGTGTAGTTTGTAGAATGGGGTCATTTTTGGGTGGTTTCTATTATGTAAGAATCACAAAGTGACTTTAGATTGCTTCTAAACTTCTAAGCCTTGTAACATCCTCAAAAAAATAAAATGTCATTCCCAAAATGATCCAAACATGAAATAGACATATGGGGAATGTAAAGTAATAACTATTTTTGGAGGGATTACTATGTATTATAAAAGTAGAGAAATTGAAACTTGGTAATTAGCAAATTTTTGAAAATTTGGTATTTTTTTTATAAATAAAAATGAATTATAAAAACAATCTCACAAATAACTTTTCTAAATTCCTGTAAGTAAATATGCAGTGCTCTACGTATTTAATAACTGGAAACCACTATTATACACGTTATAACTGTAAGAAATCTAGGAATTTGTTCTTAGAAAGTGTTAGAGAAACTACAATATCTATTCAAGTCCTGGAAATATAGAAAATCATGTGCACGTCTAACTAGGAATAACAGAAAGATGTAAAAAATGGAGCAGCTATATTCTATAGTCAGTGCTAGTCTTAAAGGGGTAATCCCATGATTATTGTACAAAATAAAGATCTGACCACGGGTGCACTGATTCGCCGTTGTCAATTCTAGAACTTACCTCCTCATAGAAATGGATTAAATTAGTTTGAAATGACCGATCCCTCATGAAGCCATGCTGATATGGCGTTATTAGCTTATTTTCATTAAGGTACTCCAAGATAGCATCTCTTAGAAAACCTTCAAACAGTTTACCCATGACATAGTTTCCGGGCTTTCAGAAATAAGGGTCTGGCTATGACATTACTTAATTCTCTTAGGATACGGGACGGAGGGTGTATGCCATCTGGTCCTGGCGATTTGTCTATTTTAATCTTTTTAAGACGCCGCTGTACTTTTTCCTGGGTCAAACAGGACACTTTTAATGGGGAATTTATTTTTAAATTCAGCATTTCATCTGACAGTTTATTTTCCTCAGTGAATACATTTTTTTAAAACTCTTATTGATACAAAAGAAATGACATCAACAGTATACAATAATATTGCATGTCATAGTACACACAGGTACAATTAAATTACAAATAGATTTTTAGACATCCGCTGCACTACTATAGAGTTCCCCATCCCTTGTTGGAAGTTTGAATAAAGCATTGAAGTGACTCCACTATGCAAACCAATCCCTATTTCTCTGAGCTGCTGTCAACACCTGTCGCAATCTCGAGGCTGAGTATAATGTATTTGGAGAGTTACACCACAGAGAGGGCATTTTACTTTTAATGGGGAATTTACTTTTACATTCTGCATTTCATGTGACAGTTTAATTTCCTCAGTGAATACAGTGTGAAAAAAATATTTAATAGCTTTGCTTTCTCCTCATCGCTCTCTGCAACTCCACCCTTATTACTCTGTAGAGGGCCGACACCTTGAGATTTATACTTTTTACCATTTATATAATTTAAGAACATTTTATAGTTAGTTTTGCTCTCTTTGGCAATTAATCTCTTGCACCTGAGGGGTTAACGGCCGCAGATCACAGCGCCCTGTCATAGAGGTCACCTCCTGTATTTGTATTAAAAGGTTACTCATCTTCATTGGTGGCTCAGTGCGCCCCCCCCCCCCCTTCCCCCAATACTAAAAACATTGGTGGCGCAGTGTGCCCCCCCAGTATTATAATTATTGGTGGCAGTGGCCACAGGGTCCCCTCCTCTTCATTCATTGGTAGTGCAGTGGCAGATTCTGATCTGAACCCCAGCAGTGTAATCCTGGGGCTTTGATCGGTTACCATGGCAGCCAGGACACCACTGAAGCCCTGGCTGCCATGGTAATCTTCCTGCTGCTGTGTGTACTATGCAGAGGGCAGCAGGGAGAGTGTGAAGTCCTATTCACCCTAATAGAGATCTATTCGGGTGAATAGGACAAGGGATAAAAAGATCTCAGGTTCTAGCCCCTAAGTGGGCTAATATTTATAAAATAAAAAAAGAGAAAAAAACCCCCACCAAAATATTAAGTTTAAATCACCACCTTTCCCAATTTTACATATAAAATATATAAACAATAAACATATTACATATCGTCACGCCCAAAAAAGTGCAAACTATTAAAATCTTTAAAAATATCTCCTATGCGGCGAATGCCGTAACAGAAAAATAAATAAATACAAACCGTGTGATTCGCCATTTTTCCACCTTGTCCCCCCCAAAAAAATAGGATCGGACTGTTCGATTATGGGCCGGACGTTCCATAAAATGTGGAATGCACGCAGTTTTTTTATTGCGTTTTATTTTATTCGCTTGGTATCGTGTATCACAATACTTTATGTTATTGAGATCGAATCAAAATTATGGTATCGAAACAACCCTAATAAAAAGGTATATACCCCTCACAAATAGATTTTAGGATGCTTTTAAAAATATCCCATTTTGTGGCTGTATTTTTATTTTTGAGGACTTTGTCCCAGTTAGTTAGGCCTATTGCTTCTCTTAGTTGGCTAAATTTAGCTTTTTTGAAGTTTGGTATTTTTGTTCCTCCCTGTAGAAATGCTCTTTTGAATGACAATTGGAAGGTTATTCTCTCTGTAATAACAAACGGTCCCAGTCTCCACCACGGACCGAACGCGCTACTTTCTCAATTCCAATAGCCCGAAGGCAGTTTGCGTTCCCCTGGTGGTAGTCATGTACGTGCTTAGATACTGTTGTGTACATGTTATTGGCAATGTCGCCAAGATGCTCGCCAAGGCGCCTGCGTAGCTCACGTTTCGTTTTTCCCACGTACTCCAAGCCGCATTCGCAGGTGATCTTATATATGACGCCCTCCGTCTTACAATTGATAAAATCCCTGATGGGGAAGTCATCGCTGTCATGTCATGTCATCGCTGTCATGTCATGTCCGCCCCCTTGCCTTCCTCCTCCTATGCGATGCATCGCTCCACGCATGCGCGGGCGTGCACCGCTCATTCCGGATGTGGGAGGCGTGTCTTAGCCAAGCCTCATTCTGAGGCTGGCTCGTTTTTCAAAAGGTAGCGATTCTCAGGTGCTCCTTAGGCTACATCAGCCCAGGCGTCTAGATAGCTAGTTGAAGAGGGGCTCTATATCCTGACCCCCCTTTTCCCTCATAGCTAACCAGCCCACTTTGATCTATATCTGGATCGTGGTGTCACTTAATCCCTATGCAGAGTGCACCATTGACATCTCTGTCAGTGCACCCTGCACAGGTTCAGCCCAAGCAGACCGTTTTTCCCCTGATGAGCCTGTCACTCATCTTTTTCAGCGAAGCGTGCATGTAGGGATCAGGTAAGCGAGGGCCTTCTAGGGCGCACTAATTCCAGGGTGAGGTTCCTGTAGGCGACTGGTGGCGGTTTACCACCATCCGGTCACATAGGCCAGTGTAGGGCTCCAGGGTATTACTAGGGCCAGCCAGCACTACAGACCACCCTGTATCACGCAATTGCCAGAGCAACGGTGTGCACATCCATCAACACCAGCCGGATAATTGTGGATCCAGAAGCTTTTCATCTGAGTGGTAGGACCATACGGTTATTACTTTCGTGCCGCCGAGCATCTCTTTTCAGTGTTTGACTTGGTTTAGGGTACCAGTCTTTCCGTGTGGCAACCCGCCGCGTTGCTTCTGATTTATGTTTATGTATCGTCATATCTTGGGACCAATCTTCTAATTATACCCATTAAATGTTAAGTTTTAATTTTGACCACTTATTACATAATTTCCCAGGCCTATTGGTTAATACTAAGTCCAGTATGGCCGTCCCTCTAGTCGGGTCCCGAACCAGTTGGGAAAGGCAATGGTCTTTGGATATTGCCAAGAACCTGTTTCCTTTATGAGAGATACAGGTTTCAGTTTCCCAGTCTATATCTGGGTAGTGTAAGTCCCCCATAATAACCACCTCATTATGATCTGCCGACTCGTCTATCTCGTTTAGTAGTAGATTTTCTGTGGACTCTGATATATTAGGTGGTTTATAATAAACTCCTATTAGTAATTTATTATTGTTTTTGCCTCCATGTATCTCTACCCACAGTGACTCCACATGTCCATGTCCCTCACTTATATCTCCCCGGAGTGTGGGCTTTAGACAGGACTTTACATAAAGGTAGACCCCTCCCCCTCTCCGGTTTTGGCGATTCTTTCTAAACAGACTGTAACCCTGTACATTAACTGCCCAGTTATAGCTATCATCCAGCCATGTCTCAGTTATTCCCACTATGTCATAGTCCTCCTCACACATCACTAATTCCAGTTCCCCAGTTTTATTAGTCAGACTTCTGGCATTAGTATACATACCTCGGGGTCCTTCCTTGGTTCCGAGGCCCCATCCCTAGATCATCTTGATATCAACATAACTAAGTAATTGGATTTCATCCAGTTCGAGTTTTGGGGTCCCTTCCTTCTATTGATGAGAGAACGTGTAGACTGGGTCACACCATTGGAGAAAGTTTTCACGTTTTTCATGTTTTTTTTTTTTTAAGATTAAAGGATTAATAAATTGTGAACTTTTGTGATTAGGCAAACATTATTATAGAAATGCTTCATAGGGGTGAATCTCTGAAGTATTCTGCAGCATTGGCCAAAAAAACGCATCTATATACAAGAAAACGCATAGAAACAGCACATGCGTTTTTTTGGTTTTGGCAGTGTATTAATGTGCAGAAACGTCTAGCCAAAAGATAATATATTAAGTATAACTGTATTTTTACCATATTTTTAAACTTTTTTTACTATACGTCCATTGTAATCATTGGTCCAACAAGAAAATTCCACCCCTGTTTTTGAGCTCTTTTCGAATTGTGTGGGTGGAGTTTACAGGATATAAAAGAGGCACATGGAGGCTCATAAAATTACCACGCGTTTGGTTCGTTCAAAGAAATCGGCTTCCAGTGCCAGCTAAGGAACAAACAACTTTAAAAAGAAATACTGCCGTCAAACACCTTGAAAGGACCAGCCTGATATGAAAATCAAGTAAACCTTCGTCAACAGATACCAAGTAACCAGGAAGTGAGACACAGAAGTGATTTCGCGATAATATACCCTGAACCTCGGGTAATGAAAGCAATACACGCTGACAACACGCGGTGAATTGGAAACCTTGGAACGAGTGCAAGGTCGAAAATAATCGTGAGTACTTCATGAACATTGTTTTATCGTGTCCACAAAAATTGCACGTAAGGCCAAAAACAAAAAATCGAGAGGCCGAGAAAATCGTGAGTACTCTACGAACTTTGTTCTATTGTGCCTATATTAAATCTTTGGCATTAGTAAGCCCGCATGAATAATTCATACGAACTTGTGCATCATAAAATCGCGAGCACCTCAAATTACTGTCCCACTGTATCTATATCGAATTTTTCAAAGACGGTTCGCACAAACGTACGTGAATATTCAATATACTTACGAATATACAATACTGGTCTAGGGCTACAGTAAACAATTATTTTAGAAATCGAGTATTCTATCGATTATTTTTTACGATTAATCGAGTATTCTAATAAGAAAAAATGAATTAATAGACTGTTTTCCTTTATAAAAATTCACCAGACCCCCTGCCATCAGTCCCCAACGCCCTTCGTTCTCCCCCAGTGCCATCAGCTCAGCAGGGATAGTGCACACAGTGATGTCACAGTGCAGGGATAGTGCGCTCGGTGATGTCACAGTGCAGGGATAGTGCGCTCGGTGAAGTCACAGTGCAGGGATAGTGCGCTCGGTGATGTCACAGTGCAGGGATAGTGCGCTCGGTGATGTCACAGTGCAGGGATAGTGCGCTCGGTGATGTCACAGTGCAGGGATAGTGCGCTCGGTGATGTCACAGTGCAGGGATAGTGCGCTCGGTGATGTCACAGTGCAGGGATAGTGCGCTCGGTGATGTCACAGTGCAGGGATAGTGCGCTCGGTGATGTCACAGTGCAGGGATAGTGCGCTCGGTGATGTCACAGTGCAGGGATAGTGCGCTCGGTGATGTCACAGTGCAGGGATAGTGCGCTCGGTGATGTCACAGTGCAGGGATAGTGCGCTCGGTGATGTCACAGTGCAGGGATAGTGCGCTCGGTGATGTCACAGTGCAGGGATAGTGCGCTCGGTGATGTCACAGTGCAGGGATAGTGCGCTCGGTGATGTCACAGTGCAGGGATAGTGCGCTCGGTGATGTCACAGTGCAGGGATAGTGCGCTCGGTGATGTCACAGTGCAGGGATAGTGCGCTCGGTGATGTCACAGTGCAGGGATAGTGCGCTCGGTGATGTCACAGTGCAGGGATAGTGCGCTCGGTGATGTCACAGTGCAGGGATAGTGCGCTCGGTGATGTCACAGTGCAGGGATAGTGCGCTCGGTGATGTCACAGTGCAGGGATAGTGCGCTCGGTGATGTCACAGTGCAGGGATAGTGCGCTCGGTGATGTCACAGTGCAGGGATAGTGCGCTCGGTGATGTCACAGTGCAGGGATAGTGCGCTCGGTGATGTCACAGTGCAGGGATAGTGCGCTCGGTGATGTCACAGTGCAGGGATAGTGCGCTCGGTGATGTCACAGTGCAGGGATAGTGCGCTCGGTGATGTCACAGTGCAGGGATAGTGCGCTCGGTGATGTCACAGTGCAGGGATAGTGCGCTCGGTGATGTCACAGTGCAGGGATAGTGCGCTCGGTGATGTCACAGTGCAGGGATAGTGCGCTCGGTGATGTCACAGTGCAGGGATAGTGCGCTCGGTGATGTCACAGTGCAGGGATAGTGCGCTCGGTGATGTCACAGTGCAGGGATAGTGCGCTCGGTGATGTCACAGTGCAGGGATAGTGCGCTCGGTGATGTCACAGTGCAGGGATAGTGCGCTCGGTGATGTCACAGTGCAGGGATAGTGCGCTCGGTGATGTCACAGTGCAGGGATAGTGCGCTCGGTGATGTCACAGTGCAGGGATAGTGCGCTCGGTGATGTCACGGTGAAGGGATAGTGCGCTCGGTGATGTCACAGTGCAGGGATAGTGCGCTCGGTGATGTCACAGTGCAGGGATAGTGCGCTCGGTGATGTCACAGTGCAGGGATAGTGCGCTCGGTGATGTCACAGTGCAGGGATAGTGCGCTCGGTGATGTCACAGTGCAGGGATAGTGCGCTCGGTGATGTCACAGTGCAGGGATAGTGCGCTCGGTGATGTCACAGTGCAGGGATAGTGCGCTCGGTGATGTCACAGTGCAGGGATAGTGCGCTCAGTGATGTCACGGTGAAGGAAGTGCGCTCGGTGATGTCACAGTGCAGGGATAGTGCGCTCGGTGATGTCACAGTGCAGGGATAGTGCGCTCGGTGATGTCACAGTGCAGGGATAGTGCGCTCGGTGATGTCACGGTGAAGGGATAGTGCGCTCGGTGATGTCACGGTGAAGGGATAGTGCGCTCGGTGATGTCACAGTGCAGGGATAGTGCGCTCGGTGATGTCACAGTGCAGGGATAGTGCGCTCGGTGATGTCACAGTGCAGGGATATACCCACATCAGAAACTAAAAGGAAACAAAACCCAAACCACGCTGAACCAGCCACTAACGACAGGGGGTGCTCTAACACCCTATGCTGCCAATCATCAGCCCCTCTAAACAAGGCCAGTGAGCACTACTACCCCTATCATCCTCTGGCCATTCCGGCACAGGTGACACAGCTCTAACTAGAAGTCCATGCTCCACCCAACATTCCCGCTGTCACATGAGAAGAAAACAAAATAAAAAAAAAGCACATGATAAGCGGTGGTCTGTTACAAATTGTATGCTTTGGTGTCTAGCAGTGTGAAGTTGTGTTGCTATATAAGAGGCATACAGTATCTATAAACCCAAGAAATAAAATAAAAAAAAAGGTGTTTTCTAGGGGGAGAAAAAAAAAGTTCCAGAATACCATAGGCTAGAAATGAAAAATAAGCATTGCTCGCCTTCACCAATTCCCAGACACTGCTGTTCTGGTGCCCGCTGCTCTCCACTTCCTGGTTCTGGCTTGACACACAGCGACGCAACCGTGGACCGCCTTAGCCAGTGATTGCCTGAGTGGGAATTTCCTGTATGTTGAGCTGGGACTAGGGACCAGATGGGACCGAAGCATCAGAACAGCAGAGGTGGGGAGATTGTGAGAGTGAGTAAGGCTAGATTCACATCTCCTGTTCACTACAATGGGATCCGGCGGGTTTCCGGCATACAGTGTAATCTGGTAGTCTGCTCCTCTGTGGGAACAGACTACAGGAGTACGGTGGTAAACGTGTTATCATAGGGGTTCTCCGTGCTGGGACACACATGGTGAGCACTAATCACACAGTGCCCCTCCACACATGCAGCCACTTACCAGCCTTCCGCCGATAACCAGCAGCCAGCAGTTCTAATCTGTACCGCCACTCGCGCCCTGCCTCCTCCGCTGCCAGCCACTCAGCACACAGCGTCGGGTCATAGTGCGCGCTTACGTGCACTATCACCTGATGATGTGTCAGGATCCAGTACAGCGCGGTGCGGGCCGGCGGGTGACCACGGAGCGGTGAGCAATAGCAAGCGCTTAACTCCCGCTCCATGGTCACATGACACAAACGAATCCTCGATGCAAAAAATTTGCATCGAGGATTATTTTGTGTCGAATTACTCGATTAAATCGAGTAATCGTTTCAGCCCTATACTGGTCGTTTAAACAAATGTGCACTCTGAACTTTCGATTCAGCAAGTTTTCAAGCCACTATAACAGAATTGTGTAGCCACTTTTGCAAGTTATTCAGCTACCTTTGCTTGCCTTAAAGGGGCACCACCTCTGTTTGCCTTAAAGGAGCCATTCACATTCAAAAGGTTTGCACAATTGTAACATTTGATGAACCATTAGCCGTATATGTGAATTAATGGTTTTTATATTGAGTCTCAGGACTAATGTATGTACAATGTTTTAAATATTGAGTATTGGCCAATATATACTTTGTTAATTTTTATGTATAGGGATTTTTAATCCAATACATTTTAATATTGTTGCATTTACATGACCCCTGTATTTGTGAGTGCCAATCTAATTATCTAATACAATTAGTATACATACATTTAAGAGGTTTGTGTATTATTTACCCTACACCTTTCCTTCTGAACTATTCTAGTTCCTCCTTCCATTCCTATTACATTGCCTCCGGTCTCTATCTGCACTATCTTCCCATCCAATAATGTAATTAACCCCCCCCCCCCCCCCCCAGTCGCTAGTTTAAACACTCCTCCAACCTTCTAGCCATCTTCTCCCCCAACACAGCTGCCTGTTCCCCATTGAAGTGCAGCCCATCCCTACGATAGAGCCTGTAGCCGACAGAGAAGTCGGCCCAGTTCTCCAGGAACCCAAACCCCTCCTTCCTACATCACTTCTTAAGCCACTTGTTAACCTCCCTAATCGCCCACTGCCTTTCTTGTGTGGCTCGTGGTACAGGTAGTATTTTGGAAAAGTATTGAGGTCCTTGCCCTAAGCTTGTGACCTAAATCCCTAAAATCATTTTTAAGGACGCTCCCCCTACCTCTAACTTTGTCATTGGTTCTGATATGGACCATGACCGCTGGATCTTCTCCAGCCCCACCCAGTAATCTGTCAACCCGATCCGCGATGTGTCGAACTCGAATGCCAGGAAGACAACACACCGTTCGACGATCCCGGTTTTTGTGACAGATTGCCCTATCTGTACCCCCTAATAACTGAGTCTCCCACTACCAGCACCTGTCTGGCCTGCGCTGCTCTCCTGCTTACTGGAGCCGACATTCCCCTGACTGGCAGAGGAAGGGTCCGGCTGCTGTAGTGCTCTCCCTGAACGGACATCCCCCTCATCTACCAACCGTGCAAACTTGTTGGGGTGTGTCAGATCAGGGCTAGTCTCCCTGGCACTCTTTCCTCTACCCCGCTTTCTAACTGTTATCCAGCAACCTACCTCACTTTCCTGAGCCTCCTCGCTACTACCTTCCCCCACATCTACCCCATAGAGTGCTTGCTCAGTGAGCAGCAAACTCTTTTCCAAATTGTCAACGCTTCTCAGTGGTTAGATACACGATGTGCGATTGCAAACTGGCAACTTGCTCACATTTTGAACAAATGGCTGTTCCAGAACTGCATACATTAGACAAGATGTGCAATGGACTGCGCTGTCAATAATAGAACTCATACTAAATGGGGATTACGCAAGACAGAGAAAAAATACAAAAATACAGTGCAGCTCTCAAACCAGACAGCTTTTTTCCTCTGGATTAAGTATAAATAATATTTTTTAAGAGGCTATCCAGAATTTATACTGTGATGACCTTTTCCAGGGATGGCCAACCTGAGGCTCTCCAGCTGTTGCAAAACTACAACTCCCAGCATGCCCAGACTGCCTACAGGTATCAGCCTACAGCAAAGCATGGTGGGAGTTGTAGTTTTACAACAGCTGGAGAGCCACAGGTTGGCCAGCCCTGACCTATTCTCAGGATGTCATCAATATGAAAATCTCCGGGCAACCCCGCCACTCAGCTGTTTCAGGAGGTCCCATGAACGCAGTGGCCTCCTCACAGCTTACCAAGCAGAAGGCTGTACTTTGTATAGCGGCTGTATTTGGTATTGCAGCTCACCCAATTAACTTGAATGGGGCTGTGCTGCACCTAGGCCATGGAACCAATGAACGTGACTACATTGCCTAGAAAGAGGACTAAGCACCCATAGATTGGCGAGGGTCCAGGGAGTCAGACCTCCATCAATCTCATATTCATGATCTGTCCTGAGCATAGGTCATCAAAATGTAAATCCTGGAGAACCCTTTTAAGCTGACGTCAGAGTTGGTACATTTTTACTGACTCCACTCCACAGCGCTGCATGTACTACACAGCAGGGCTCCAGATGGCGACCAAAATGGTCGCCAATGCGACTAAGAATTTTCAAATGGCGACAAGACTTTTTAGTCTTGTCGCCATTTGCGACTAGACCCTCCGCGGCAGCTCTGCAGTTGAACAGCGGCGGGCACAGGAGCTGATAGTTCTCTGCCCCGCTGCCAGCCCCTCCCCTCCCACCAACCAATCAGAGCTGAGGCAAGCACTAGCAGCTCTGAGTCTGAGTCACTGACACAAGTACAGGGAAACAGAAAGAATCGAATGAGTCTCAGGTGAAAAGAACTAAAGATCCGACTTGTGACTCATTCGATTCTTTCTTAGACTCCCTGTACAGTGTGCCCCCCCCCCCCCCAACACCCCAGTATAAGAAACATTAGTGGCATAGTGTGCCCCCCCAACACCCCAGTATAAGAAACATTGGTGGCAGTGTGCCCCCCAACACCCCAGTATAAGAAACATTGGTGGCACAGTGTGCCCCCCCAACACCCCAGTATAAGAAACATTGGTGGCACAGTGTGCCCCCCCAACACCCCAGTATAAGAAACATTGGTGGCAGTGTGCCCCCCCAACACCCCAGTATAAGAAACATTGGTGGCAGTGTGCCCCCCAACACCCCAGTATAAGAAACATTGGTGGCACAGTGTGCCCCCCCAACACCCCAGTATAAGAAACATTGGTGGCACAGTGTGCCCCCCCCCCAACACCCCAGTATAAGAAACATTGGTGGCAGTGTGCCCCCCCAACACCCCAGTATAAGAAACATTGGTGGCAGTGTGCCCCCCAACACCCCAGTATAAGAAACATTGGTAGCACAGTGTGCCCAACACCCCAGTATAAGAAACATTGGTGGCACAGTGAGCCCCCACCCCCCCCCAACACCCCAGTATAAGAAACATTGGTGGCACAGTATGCCCCCCCCCCCCAACACCCCAGTATAAGAAACATTAGTGGCACAGTGTGCCCCCCCCCCCCAACACCCCAGTATAAGAAACATTGGTGGCTCAGTGGAAAGTGCCAATGAGGGTTAAAAAATAACTTTAAAAAATTAACTCACCTCCTCCAGTTGATCGCGTAGCTGTCGGTCTCCTGTTCTGTCTTCAGGACCTGTGGTGATGTCACTGAGCTCATCACATGGTCCATCACCATGGTGATGTATCATGTGATGAGCACAGTGATGTCACCACAGGTCCTGAAGAAAGAACAGGAGATGATCAATTGGAGGAGGTGAGTTAATTTTTATTTTTTAACCCTCATTGGCACTCCCCACTGCGCCACCAATGTTCATTATATTGAGGGGGGGCACACTGCGCCACCAATGTTTATTATACTGGGGTGTTGGGGGGGTGCACACTGCACCACCAATGTTTATTATATTGAGGGGGGGGGGCATACTGCGCCCCCAATGTTTATTATACTGGGGGTGTTGGGGGGAAATGTTTATTATATTGAGGGGGGCACACTGCGCCACCAATGTTTACTATACTAGGGTGTTGGGGGGGTGCGCACTGCGCCACCAATGTTTATTATATTGAGGGGGGGCACACTGCGCCACCAATGTTTATTATATTAGGAAGGCACACTGCGCCACCAATGTTTATTATATTGACCTTCTACTATGCATTCTGTATTAAAGAATGCTATTATTTTCCCTTATAACCATGTTATAAGGAAAAATAATACAGTGAATAGACTTTCATCCTAGCAACCATGAGTGAAAATCGCACCGCATCCGTACTTGCTTGCGGATGCTTGCGATTTTCACGCAGCCCCATTCACTTCTATGGGGCCTGCGTTGCGTGAAAAACGCACAACATAGAGCATGCTGCGATTTTCACGCAACGCACAAGTGATGTGTGAAAATCACCGCTCATGTGCACAGCCCCATAGAAGTGAATGGGTCCGGATTTAGTGCGGGTGCATTCCGGTATTTTGAATGCCAGATCCAGCACTAATACATTCCTATGGGAAAAAATGCTGGATCCGGCATTCAGGCAAATCTTCAGTTTTTTTCGTCTGAGATAAAACCGTAGCATGCTGCGGTTTTATCTTTTGCCTGATCAGTCAAAATGACTGAACTGAAGACATCCTGATGCATCCTGAACGGATTACTCTCTATTCAGAATGCATAGGGATATGCCTGATCAGTTCTTTTCCGATATTGAGCCCCTGTGACAGAACTCTATGCTGGAAAAGAAAAACGCTAGTGTGAAAGTACCCTAAAATATTAAGTTTAAATCCCCCCTTTCCCAATTTTACATATAAAATATATAAACAATAAATAAATAAACATATTACATAGCGCTGTCCAAACTATTAAAAAATGTCTCCTATGCGGTGAGCATTCGCCATTATTTAGTCACCTTGTCACCCCAAAAAATAGGATAGGACTGTTCTATTATGGGCCGAATGTTTCATAAAATGCGAAATGCACGCGGCTTTTTTTGGTGTTGTTTTTTTTTGCGCGGTATTGAGTATCGTAATACTTTTTTATGGTGACGAAAGCGAATCCAAATTTTGGTATCAAAACAACCCTATGCCGATCTGATCGGCGTAGCGTTGTCACGATACCAAAATTTTGATTCAGTTTCGATTTGGCGACTAAAAATTTGATTTGGCTCCTAAATTTTTCAGTTCAGGAGCCAATGGCTACTAGGTATTTTTTTTAGTCTGGAGCACTGCACAGTATACATGTATACTGGATGAGCCTTAGCACTCTTCTGGATTTAAAGGGAACCCGTCACCAGGTTTTACCCTATAACTGCCACCGACTTGACGCCTCTGATGTCACCCACAAGCTGCTGTAGCACAGACCAGGTACATAAGCTGTGTTTCCCCATGTTGTGGGCAAATTAAATTATTTTGTTATGTGTATGCGGCAGTTCTGATCTAACTTCTGAGTCATCATCATCTTCATTCAACAGCTGTAGGAGCAATAAAAGAAAACCTCATAACTGCCACATGCCTAGGACAAAAGTGGTGTCTGCTCATCTTTTGGACAAGCAGTAAATAAGCTGAAGCTTTTCAGTCAAGGCAAACAAGTGCTCATTTTTGGCTTCTTTGCCATCCAAAACCACATAGATTTATATCCCATGCGGCTCCTTGCTGGTAGCATTCATCGCAATACGGATTTACCATTATCCAGGACTTGGCTCATCACTCAATGTGAAGATACCCAAGTACTCTCCTTTAATCCAAACGCTCCACTTTGATAGGCAGTATATGGTTTCAAATTATTAGCTAAGCACTGGGTGGAAATACCTTTAAAAGGTATTTTTTTTTTTACCGATGAACTGTACTCAGGATGGGTAATCAGTGCCTGATCGGTGGATGTCCGATGCCCGGAAGCCCCACAAATCAGCGGTTTGAAAAGGCAGCAGTGCTCACAGTAGCGCCTTGGCCTTCTCCAACATTTCCTAGGCCAGTGATGACACGTTCATCGATCACGTGGCCTAGGAACAGCTCAGTCCTATTGAAGTGAATGGTGCTGAGCTGCAATACCAAGCACAGCCACTATACAATGTAAGGTGGTGCCTTCTCAAACAGCTGATTGGCGGGGTGCTGGGTGGCGGACACCACCGATATGGATAGGACCCCCACCATAGGATAGGTAATCAGTAAAAAACATTGGAAAACACCTTTAGTCATTACTAGCATTACCGTACTTTTCAAATACTAGAGAGCGCTTCCATTACGGAAGCACTCATTAGTACTGGAGGGCTGGGAAGTAGTGAATGAAGCGCTCTCCAGGCTCTGTACTCACCTCTTTCCGGTCCTCTGCTGTCGGCAGTGCTGTTCTGGTGCCCGCTGCTCTCCACTTCCTGGTTCTGGCTTGACACACAGCGACGCAACCGTGGACCGCACAGCGTGACGCTCTGTAACCTCACGCTGTGCACGTCGGGTCACAGCTCAGCCGATGGCAGGAAGAAGAGAGAGAGCAGGATCCTGCAGCGTCCACAGCAGGAGAGGCAAGTGTATTTATTTTTTACTCTGAGGCTGGGGTCTGATTTGAGGCTTAGAGATCTCATCTGAGGTCTGAATGTGGGAGTCTTATTTATATTGGTGCTCTGAGGTCTGATTGTGGGGTCATTCACATTGGGGTCTGATCTGAGGTCTTAATGACATTGGGGGTCTGATTGGTGTACGAATCTCTACATTATTAACCCAGATCGCAACAGAGCTACACATCTAAAGACTAGATGGCAAAAGCCTCAGATAGTATGCAAAGTACTTAAATAGTAAGGCACTGGAGAGATTCCTGTAGTTAATGGCCTACCTACCACTTTTTAAAGGCATCTGTCAGCAGATTTATACCCATGAAACTGGCTGATCTGTGTCATGTGCGCTTGGCAGCTGAAGGCATCTGTGTTGGTCCCATGTTCATATGTGTCCACATTACTGAGAAAAATTATGTTTAAATATATGCAAATTATCCTCTGAGCAATGGGGGCGTTACCAGTACACCTAGAGGCTCTGCTCTCCCTGCAATAGCCGCTTCCTCTGCACTTTGACAGGGCCAGGCAGTGATAACATCATAATGTCTGGCCCTGTCAATGGAAGTGCAGAGGGCGTAGCAGTTGCAGAGAGCAGAGCCTCTAAGTGTAATGGCAACAGCAGCGTTGCAATTAGATACTCATTTGCATATATAAAAAAAAATCTTTTTTCTCAGCAATGCGGGCACATATGAACACGGGACCAACACAGATGCCTTCAGCTGCCAAGTGTACATGCAACAGGTCAGCCAGTTTCATAGGTACAAATCTGCTGACAGATGCCCTTTAAGGTCAAATGCCACCCAAAATCAGTCCAAATTTTTTCGATATAGTACACAGCCAGAATTCTGTCAAACAATTTTGATATGTGAGCAAGAGTAGCACTTACTCCACCCAACTCTTGCACAGAATGATCTAATAGTCACCAAATCAATGCTTGGCCGGCAACTTTTAATCAATATTTTCGCAGAAAGACTGAAAAAATAAAACATACTTTTCATTCATCCATTTATTATAAAAATAAATCTTCGTGAAACACAATAATTAATCAGCTAAAACACTGTAATAAATACCCTCTCATAGAAAGACAGCGAGCCTCTGCTTTGTCGACCAGTGAATGGAACTTGGGTTAGGTAAATTGTATCCAAATTGAATAAGGGCGCTGCTCATGTACCCGAGTGAGTGTCACATGTGGGTGCCGTCTGTCAGCACCCATTAAAAAGTCAACAGGTTTATGCATATAGGCATTTTTTCACGCTGTGCATAAAAAAATAAAAATAAATGCAGCACGTTCTATCTTTTGCATTTTTAACAGAAGGACCCACGTAAATTAATTGCTATATTTGAGAGACGCAACCGCCGGGCATAAAATGTGTTTTACACGCAGGACTTGCCCATTCAAGTCAATCGGTCAATGAGAAAAAAAACTGAACCACACTGAAGGACTTCCATTTTTCACTTGCTTGCTAGGAGATGCTGCAAGTTTTTTTCCACACACATGAAGAACATATTAAAAATGATAACTTAAAAGATTTGCAGAAAAACACTGAAGAAAAAGTGAGGGGGGAAAAAATTGCAGTTTTTTACTGACAGAACTTAAGTTTAAAGAAGACCGCCCACCACAAAATGAAATGCAATCTGCAGGCAAAATCGTAAACTAGGCATACAGACATGGAGAGCGGCGCCCAGGGATCTCCCTGCACTTACTATTATCCCTGGGCGCCACTCCGTTCTCCCGGTATAGGCTTCGATATCTTCAGATTTTCGGCTCAACTGGGAGAAGTCTGCCCTTGTTCTCCTGGGTGCCTCCTTCTCAGAAAAAAAACCTCTCAGGCTATGAGCTGAGCGCTGCGATTGGCCTGTGCTAGAGCATAGGAGAAGGAGGCACCCAGTAGAACAAGGGCAGACTCCTCCCAGTTGAGCCGAAAATCTGAAGATATTGAAGCCTATACCAGGAGAACAGAGTGGCGCCCAGGGATAATAGTAAGTGCAGGGAGATCCCTGGGCGCCGCTCTCCATGTCTGTATGCCTAGTTTATCATAATGAAAGGTCCTCTTTAAGACCACCTTGATCGTCGTGTTCGCTCTATGGATCCTCCCCAAGTACCCTTGAGCAGCTGTGGGATGCACTGCAGTCAGCATGACTCCAGATACCTGTGAGAACCTACCAGGGCCTCACTGAGTCACTCCCAGCCCATCAGAAGTCCTGCAGAAGTGGTAGCTGCAAATACAGTGAAGGAGTTTAAGCATGCATGGGATAGGCATTAAGGCCATCCTTCATATAAGATAGGGCCAGGGGCTATTCATAGTATTCAGTATGTTGGGCTGACTAGATGGGCCAAATGGTTCTTATCTGCCGACACATTCTATGTTTCTAAGATTACCCCAGCGAACAGGTCCTCAGTACATGGGGAGGTTTTTGTCAGTCACTGATAACACCTCACTGTGTACTGAGAGCTGTTCACAGGAGTGGTCTTAAGTTAGAAATTACACCAGCTAATATCCAGAGTAACAGCCAGGTTCAGACTGGACAGCAGCTAGATGGGCTGGGAGTAATTCAGTGAGGTCCTAGGAGGTTCTCACAGGTATCTGGAGCCATGCTGACTGCAGTGCATCCCACAGCTGCTCAAGGGTACGTGGGGAGGATCCATAGAGCGAACACGATGATCAAGGTGGTCCCACAGATGCTCAATTGGGTTACAATTTTGGGAATTAGGCGGCCAGGATAGTACTTGGAAGTTTTGGTCATGCTCTTTTAGCCAATGTCGGACATTTCTAGCCATGAAATGCTGCATTGTCTTCCTGGAAGATCCTGTCTGCCCCAGGGAAGACAATAAGCATGTATAGATGCACTTGATCTGCAAAGATGGATTCATACCCAAATCGGTTAAGCGTGCCTTCCACATGGATGAGTGGTCCAGAGAATGCCACAAAAACATTCCCCAGATCATAACGCTGCCACCACTAGCTTATGTTCTTCCAAAAATGGTTGCAGGGTGTTTGTTTCTCACCTGACACGCCAATGTCCATCCGTTCAATGAAGCAGAAAATATGACTCACCAGAGAAGAAAGCAACCCTCTGCCAATTTGCAGTGGTTCAAATCTGATACTGCAGAGAAAATGTAAGCCTTTTCTGCTAATGCAATTTTACAGCGACCATCCGTCTGCTTCAGAGCCCTATACACAATAGGGTTGACAGAACTGTTGATTTAAACACACATCTGGTAGTCCCCCGGCTCATTCTAGCATTGAGCTGCTCCACTGTACCGTGTCAGTCCGCCCTTATGCACCTTTGTAGTGGACATTCACCTCTTCCATGAATGATACGTGGTGCTCCGAAGCTTCCACGTAGCCCATTTAGAGTGATGCCATTTGTCCACTAACAATACACTTTTATCACAGCAGCACAAGACCAGTTCACAAACTTTACAGGTTCAGAAATTCTGCCATCCTTGGCCTGAAAGCCAATAAAATGTCCCTTTTACCCAACAACAAATTATATGTGTGCAGACAGCCTATCACACACCTTATATACCCACTAAACCAGATCATGACACGTGGCTTTTTTCATAAGTTATGCACTACTAACGTCAAAAGTAGTAAGTGGCCATAGTAATGTGACTCAACCGTCTATCTCAATCTGCTTATCTTCTCCTGCTCTATAACATGCTGCTTGCCGATTACACAGAATTTTGTGGTTTCAGGTCCTCTTTGATATCACTTGTATGCATGAGCCCTAAATGTCTGAATAACTTACGCTATAAAAGATCTGATTGCAGCTTCTAGAAATAGTTATCATACAAATGGCTTCTTCCCTGTGTGAGTTTTCTCATGTCTAATGAGATAAGATTTCTGGGTAAAACATTTTCCACACTCCAAACATAAAAATGGCTTATCCCCTCTATGAATTCGTTGATGTTCTACAAGGGCTGACTTTTGGGTAAAACATCTCCCACATTCCGAACACGAAAACGGCTTTTTCCCCCGTGTGAATTCTCTGATGTTGAACAAGATTCGACTTCTTGGCAAAACATTTCCCACAATCTGAACAGGGATATGGTTTCTCCCCTAAGTGTCCTCTTTTATGTTTAAAAAGAAACGATTTCCGAGTGAAACATTTTCCACATTCTGTGCATGCAAACGGTCTTTCCCCTGTGTGGCTTCTTTGGTGGTCAATAAGACCCGATTTATGGGTAAAGCATTTCCCGCATTCTGAACACGAAAATGGCTTCTCCCCTGTGTGAATTTTCTGGTGTTCGATAAGTCCTGACTTTTGGGTAAAACATTTTCTGCATGCTGAACACGAATATGGCTTCTCCCCTGTGTGAATTCTGTGATGTTTAACCAGATCTGATTTGTTTGTAAAACTTCGCCCGCATTCAGAACATAAAAACGGCTTCTCTCCTGTGTGAATTCTCCAATGTTTTACAAGATTTGACTTCTTAGTAAAACATTTCCCACACTGTGAGCATGGGAATGGCTTCTCTCCAGTGTGAGTTCTTTGATGTTCAATGAGAAGAGACTTTTTAGTAAAATGCTTTCCACACTGTGGGCAAGAAAATAGCTTTTTAACAGATGTGCCACTGCTGCCAAGTCCATCAAGGCTGTCTTTGTGAATTCTTAAGTGTACAATGAGATCTGCCTGTTGGGAAAAACACGTTCCACATTCAGGACAAAAAAATTGTTCTTCCTCTGCGTTTGTTGTATCGGGACTAAAATGATCTGACTCCTCTGTAAAACTTTCCCCAGATTCAAAACACAGACCTGCCTGTTCTGGAACATTATGTGATTTATCAGAACATCCCTCATCGTAAGGGGAATCAAGTGACAGATCTGCAAAGTGATGTCCTGAATGTGCATTGTGGGCAATGGGATTCTCCCTTGAATAATTTTGCAAGACATTTTTGTGATGTCCCTCTAAGATCTTGCTGTGGTCATCTGCTGAAAGTAAATATAAAACATAAATTATATATCTCCTTAAATATAGGATTATTATATATATACTGAATTAACAGTTTTTTCCCCCTATACAAATCATAAATAATTCAATGAAGATGTGGGTTTTTAATGAATGAAAATAATACAGTTACAATAAATACATTAGTAAACTAATAAACGCTTCCATTTTGATCTGAGGTCTAAAGTATCTTGGGGCTCTGATCTGAGGCCTGAAGGATGTTGGGGGATTAAATTGTACAACTGAAAAGAGGTAGCAGCCTGTTTGATCACCTCTAGCAGGTGGCCAAACAGAGTATGGCAACGGGGAAAGCACTTTTACGCCCTCTTGTGACAAGACGTAGTGTTGAATTAGACCACACCTGTAATCATTTACATATCTGCCTGAGATATGACTGCAGACAGATCTTTGCAGCAATCTGACGTTTCTATGTGGGTACATTATTTATTTATTTTTGTCAATGAGTGTGTGTGTGTGTATACCTATATTATAAAAATCAATGTTTGTCTATCCGACTGTCTTCTATAGGCAGCCAAACGCCTGAACTTTTGGACACCAAATTTGGCACATTGGGTGTCTGGGAAGGTTTTCTTAACGTTTCAGCTCAGTAGGACATTCCGTTCTTGAGATATTCACAGAAATGCAAATATGGCACCATCACTGGACCCGTAATAGCCAATAGAAGCTCGCAGGGCCTTCACTCATCTCCTAGCTGACATACACACGGTCACATGACCCTTATTAGCCAATAGAAGCTAATATGGTGCTTCAGTCTTCGCCTCATTGACATACACACAGTTTTACACTAGGTTTCCATAACAACCCAGTCATTTTTCTCCACAGTTATTGGTCATTGTTAAAGGGACGGGTGTGCTGTTGAGGTCACTATTAAAGGGTTTCTACCACCACATTTTGACCTAATTAGCTGTCAGACACTAGCGATCTGCTAGTGTCTGCTGTACCTAACCATGCTATTGTAATCCCTTTCTCTGCAGCGGTTACTAGGTGCTATGGGGCGTCTTTTCAGCACCTAGAGGCTCCGTCTACTCACCATATCTGCCGCCCAGCTCGTCCCTCCAGCCCGCCCATCTGTGGATTGACAGCCTCCATCACGGCCGAATTCTCGCGCCTGCGCGTCTGTATTCGGCGCAGGCGCAGTGACTGTCGGACCGCTCACTGCGCCGGCATCTCCACTGCGCCTGCGCCGATGACGTCAGAGTGCTCCCAGGAACAGACAACGCCCGACCTCAAGCAGTGGAGATGCGCAGGCGCAGTGAGCGGTCTGACAGTCACTGCGCCTGCGCTGAATACAGACGCACGCGGCGCAGGCGCGAGAATTCGGCCGCGATGGAGGCTGTCAATCTAGAGATGTGCGGGCTGGAGGTGCGAGCTGGGCGGCAGACATGGTGAGTAGACGGAGCCTCTAGGTGCTGAAAAGACGCCCCATAGCACCTAGAGGCTCATTTGCATAGCCGCTGCAGAGAAAGGGATAACCGCTGCAGAGAAAGGGATTACAATAGCATGGTTAGGTACAGCAGACCGCTAGTGTCTGACAGCTAATTAGGTCAAAATGTGGTGGTAGAAACCCTTTAAGGAGGCAGAGTTCCGTGGAGTTCACCGTTAAGGGGGACAGGTAAAAATAAAATAAACAGTGTGTAACTGTCAAGGTATATAGGGCTATTAGTTATTTCCCCGTAAAAAAAATAAAATAAATAATATATGGATTGGCTTCCTGGGCACCCTTGGAACAATCCATAAAAATACAAACAGGCCAACATTTCATACTCAGGCAGCGCATGGTACTTTTTCTAATATACAGTACAGACCAAAAGTTTGGACACACCTTCTCATTCAAAGAGTTTTCTTTATTTTCATGACTATGAAAATTGTAGATTCACACTGAAGGCATCAAAACTTTGAATTAACACATGTGGAATTATATACATAACAAAAAAGTGTGAAACAACTGAAAATCTGTCATATTCTAGGTTCTTCAAAGTAGCCACCTTTTGCTTTGATTACTGCTTTGCACACTCTTGGCATTCTCTTGATGAGCTTCCAGAAGTAGTCACCTGAAATGGTTTTCACTTCACAGGTGTGCCCTGTCAGGTTTAATAAGTGGGATTTCTTGCCTTATAAATGGGGTTGGGACCATCAGTTGCGTTGTGGAGAAGTCAGGTGGATACACAGCTGATAGTCCTACCGAATAGACTGTTAGAATTTGTATTATGGCAAGAAAAAAGCAGCTAAGTAAAGAAAAACGAGTGGCCATCATTACTTTAAGAAATGAAGGTCAGTCAGTCCGAAAAATTGGGAAAACTTTGAAAGTGTCCCCAAGTGCAGTCACAAAAACCATCAAGCGCTACAAAGAAACTGGCTCACATGCGGACCGCCCCAGGAAAGGAAGACCAAGAGTCACCTCTACTGCGGAGGATAAGTTCATCCGAGTCTCCAGCCTCAGAAATCGCAGGTTAACAGCAGCTCAGATTAGAGACCAGGTCAATGCCACACAGAGTTCTAGCAGCAGACACATCTCTAGAACAACTGTTAAGAGGAGACTGTGTGAATCAGGCCTTCATGGTAGAATATCTGCTAGGAAACCACTGCTAAGGACAGGCAACAAGAAGAAGAGACTTGTTTGGGCTAAAGAACACAAGGAATGGACATTAGACCAGTGGAAATCTGTGCTTTGGTCTGATGAGTCCAAATTTGAGATTTTTGGTTCCAACCACCGTGTCTTTGTGTGACTCAGAAAAGGTGAACGGATGGACTCTACATGCCTGGTTCTCACCGTGAAGCATGGAGTAGGAGGTGTGATGGTGGGGGGGATTTATTTAAAATTGAAGGCATACTGAACCAGCATAGCTACCACAGCATCTTGCAGTGGCATGCTATTCCATCTGGTTTGCGTTTAGTTGGACCATCATTTATTTTTCAACAGGACAATGACCCCAAACACACCTCCAGGCTGTGTAAGGGCTATTTTACCATGAAGGAGAGTGATGGGGTGCTGCGCCAGATGACCTGGCCTCCACAGTCACTGGACCTGAACCCAATCGAGATGGTTTGGGGTGAGCTGGACCGCAGAGTGAAGGCAAAAGGGCCAACAAGTGCTAAGCATCTCTGGGAACTCCTCCAAGACTGTTGGAAGACCATTTCAGGTGACTACCTCTTGAAGCTCATCAAGAGAATGCCAAGAGCGTGCAAAGCAGTAATCAAAGCAAAAGGTGGCTACTTTGAAGAACCTAGAATATGACATATTTTCAGTTGTTTCACACTTTTTTTTATTATGTATATAATTCCACATGTGTTAATTCATAGTTTTGATGCCTTCAGTGTGAATCTACAATTTTCATAGTCATGAAAATAAAGAAAACTCTTGGAATGAGAAGGTGTGTCCAAACTTTTGGTCTGTACTATATATATATATATATATATATATATATATATCTTATACCGAGAAATAAGACTTCTGACATTAACATATTGGAAAGACAGTGAAGAAACTAGAAAATGTTTACTAGTCCATACTCAGAGGAGAGTGAACAATAGATATCTGTCACCTTGTACTTACCAGGGCTTATCTCTATTGGAATTTCCTCTTCCTTACACTGCTGATCACCCATCATGTATGTCTCTTCCTCTTCATCATCATCTTCTATAACTTTAACTTTAATATCAAGTAGATCTTCTTCCTATTAAAGATATAACAGTCAATGGGAAGTTGGAAAGAAATGTAACAAAACACTTTAGGACAATAGAATAATAAAATATTCTATTCTTAAAAAAATCCATGTCACTATCTATATTTAAAAAAACAATCATAAAATTCCGCAGTTTTCACACTGGGTTTTAGGGCTATATTACACCAAAAGATTAATCAGACCAATAGTTGTGTGTGAACGGCCATCTGACCAATGATTGGTCAGAAAATCTGTCAGATAATCAGTTAGTGTAATACAGCCCTCAGGCATAAAACACGTTAAAACTTCAAGTCTTTTGAGTGCAGCTAAATGGGCTGTAGACAGCATGAACAGGAGAGGACCTCTGACTTCTATGGGAGAGTTTTCTAGGCAGTCTCTGTGTCCTGTGCAGATGTCAGAAGGGAGACGATAAGCTTTGATATAACCTATTCTGAATGGTGGAATCTGTGTTATCTATATATAGGTGTTATCTGTCATTGTTATCCTTCCTGTGCTGATAATTATAATAGCTACTGATAAATTACCTGTACAGAACAGGAAACCATGACCTATTATTAGACCTAGGGGCCAATGTGAAAATTGCAGGAATAAATCTTTTTAAAATATAAATAGTAACATGGGCAATAATAATATAATTAAATTTTTTTTTTAAAAAGAACCCAATTTTTTTAAAAACATATAAACATGAGTTAACCCCTTCCCAACTGCCTCATTTAATGTACAGCAGAAGCTGGGAATTTAAAGGGTTTCGGTCACCAGATTTAACCCTATTAAGCTAGCTGACATTGGCGATGTGCTAATGTCAGCTAAACCTAACTATCCTATTCCTACTTTTATCTATGCCCCCATTACGCCAGAAATCTAACTTTTATAATATGCTAATAAACCACTAGGAGCAGGGGGGGGGGGGGCGTTGTTCCTGCTCCTAGAGGGTCTGTTCTCCCACCTTTGTCGTCTCCCTCCAAGTCCTGATTGACAGGGCCAGGCAGCGCTCACATCTGTCTGCCAGCCCTGTGCTCTGGTATTTTCCTGTTACGGCGTTCACTGCATAGGAGATATTTTTTTATATTTTAATAGTTTGGATTTTTCGGGCGTGGCGATATGTAATATGTTTATTTATTCTTTGTACATTTTATATGTAAAATTGGGAAAGGGGGCGATTTATATTAATATTTAGGTGTTTTTTTTGTTTTTACTTTTTATTTAATAACTATTTGACACTTTTCACTGGTGGTAGCGGCAGTAGCGGCACAGTGGGGAGGGAGAGACTGCTTCCTTCTCCACTGTGCTGCTGAGGTTACGGAACATGGTGCGGGCTGAGAGCAGCGCGTGCCATGTTCTGGGATACTAGGCTGTGCAGAAAGGCAAATCCCGGTATGGAACAGATACCAGTACAAAAGTATCGATTGGGTATCTATTGATACCCGGTGCAACACTATTTGGAATTTTTCCCAGCTTCACTACACTGTATGCAATATTAAAATAGTGCCATTTTAAAATACGACTTGTTCTGCAAAAAACAAACCCTCATACGACTATGTGAATGAAAAATAAAAAATAAAATAAGGCACCGGGAAGGCAGGGAGTGAAAAACAAAAACGGAAAATCCTCTGGGGTTGAAATGGTTAAACAATAGGTCATTTTCTGATGACACATTCCCTTTAAAGGGCTTCTGTCACCCCACTAAACAGTTTTTTTTTTTTTTTTTTGTTTACTTATAATCCCTATAGTGCGATTTCTGCATACATAAGCTAAATAATCATTTCGGTCCAGTAGAATTTGTTAAAAACGTAATTTTAAAACATGCAAATTACCTTGCTACCAGCAAGCAGGGCGGCTACTTGCTGGTAGCAGCCGCATCCTCCGATCCTAAAGACGCCCCCTCCGCATGTTGATTGACAGGGCCAGGGAACGGGATTGTCCTCTGCTGGCCCTGTTTGAATTCAAAATATCGCGCCTGCGTCGTACCTGTCTTTAATCGGCGCAGGCGCACTGAGAGGCGGCCGCTCCATCCTCAATGCGCCGATGACATCACATCTACACCCGGCGCAGGCGCATTGAGGATGGAGTGGCCGCCTCTCAGTGCGCCTGCGCCGATTGAAGACAGGTACGGCGCAGGCGCGATATTTTTAATTCAAACAGGGCCAGCAGAGAACGATCTCGTTCCCTGGCCCTGTCAATCAACATGCGAAGGGGGCGTCTTTAGGATCGGAGGATGCGGCTGCTACCAGCAAGTAGCCGCCCTACTTGCTGGTAGCAAGGTAATTTGCATATTTTAAAATTACGTTTTTAACAAATTCTACTGGACCGAAATGATTATTTAGCTTATGTATGCAGAAATCACACTATAGGGATTATAAGTAAACAAAAAAAAAAAAAAAACGGTTTAGTGGGGTGACAGAAGCCCTTTAATGTAGGCCTACCAGAAGATATTTAGTGCAGATCTGTGATCAGACCATGTTACTCTATGGAAGGTCAGTACAGTATGGAGATAGGTAATGTTCTCCTAACAGGGCAAAAAATTATGGGGGTCATTTATTAAAACCGGTGTTTTAGACGCCGGTCTTAATAACCCCTGCGCAAACCTCTACATAACTTTGGCGCATCCACCGCCGGTCTAAATGTAAAACAGCTTCATTGCTGGCTTAAATTTAGACCATTTTCTACGCCTAAAAAAGGTAGAAAATGATAACTTAAAGTGCCTCTGTCACCGGGAACAACCCTATTAAACCACACATACTGGCTCGTAGGGCTCCTCATGCTGATTAAAACCGTACCTTTCTTTTGTTTTTATGATAAATAGCTGCAGAGATATCTGCATTTTTATTATAATGCAAATGAACAATTCGAGCACTTAGAGGCGGGGCCGCATGGTCTGAGCACTGCTCTGTAACACCCCCTCCCCTTGATTGATATTTAATAATAATAATAATAATAATAATAATAATAATAATAATAATAAGCAATTAAAATGCCTGAGTGTCATTCCAAGTTGCCATCTCCAGGGCAGGCCATAGGCCTTTTCCAGCCCGCGGTTCGAGATACCCGTGTCCCTGTGCAATTTGTACACTGCCTCATATAGTGGTCTGTGGCCCATGAAGGTGGACATCCAGGGAGCGAGTCATGGGGACAGCCATACAACTAAATTCCGGAGAGCATCTATGGTTGACGGTTAGGTACATAAGTACCTTTTTCTCCCAGCGTTAATACAGCTGAGAGCATCAGATTATCATGTTCCCGGCCAACGACAGTGAGGAGTGCTCAGATTGGCCCACAGAATAATTTCCCAGTAGGGTCTACGGCCACCCCTGCTGTATAATGTCCCAGCATTCCCAGACCCGCTCACCTCACCAGCAAGAAGCTCAATGATTTTCTTGGTTAGTTCTAGGATCTTCTGTTTGTTGTTTCTTTCAGATATCAGCGAGTTTGGTGGGGCTTCTGTGACGGGGCTCTGAGATCTGCTACACCCTCTTGACACACTATGATGGCTGCTCGGGGTCACACATTCTCCAGATGTCTTCTTTACTACTGTGTATTCCTGTGTATAGAGAGGCTTCTCTAAATATCACTATGTACATTCCCAGAATCCCTCAGCTCTTTGGTCAGTCCACGTTATCCAGTTATATAAAAAGAGCAAAATGAACTGACCTCTCCGGTCAACAGCCAGATGATCTCCAGGGTGAGGTTTAATATCTTTCCGGAAATCTGGTTCCTGGCCTTCTCCATCCTGCAAGGTTTAGTCAATGAGAGGACCACTGCTTCATGTAGGAGATTATGAAAAGACCAGCTGGGAAAACAAAAACATAGTAGTTGTATTACAAGGGCTATGAGTCTTCTTTGCATAGCTTTTGTACTTTTTACACTACATTAGATGTAGGTAGCTGTACAGTATACAGTTGCATACATAAGGGATTCAAGTCTGGATTAACACACTACAAATGGTGTGAAGAGAGATAAAAAGGGTCATTTACCCTGTATAAAAAAAAAAAAAAAAGATACTCACTTCATCCATCTCTCACCACTCCCATCCTGATGCGTCCTGTGTTGTTGGTCTCTACAATCTGATCCCTATCAATATTGGTGACCCACCTCAATAGTGTCAACCCCCCCACCCCATGGATTCTCACACAATACAGGCTCAATGCCTGGCAGGGCTGTGTCAACCTAAAGAAATCAGACCTTTTATTTGGAGATCGGATGTTGCATCGCCAAGAACAAAGGGGGTCATTTACTAAGTGACATAAACCAGTTTTCTGTCGTACATCTGTCTCAGATTGCGGCGCAAAGGGGACAGGCTGGCAGGCGCGTCTAGTTCATTTTCTACGCCTGTTTTAGGCATAGAAAATTGTCTAAATTTAAGCCAGAAAGGAAGCTGTCTTACATTTAGACCAACGCTGGATGCGCCAAAGTTAGAGAGGCCTGTGCCTCTTCATAACTTTGGCAAATCCACCACCAGCTTAGGGCTTTATTAAGACCAGCGCCTAAAATGTCGATCTTCATAAATGACACCCAAAGGCTTTTTATTCATATCTTAATATGAATGTGTACTGAGGCCAGTTTTTAAAAAGGCAAAAAGAAGCAAAAGGGGCCTGCAATGTGTGACTTTTCTAAACCAGACCGTCCCCTCTCTGTGAAGAGGGACATAAGGGAAGTCCTGTACAGAGGCGGACAGCAGGTATGACCAGTATATAGGGGGACAATCGGAGGACCTATATATACGAAGAGAAAAGATATGTACTTTACACACAGGGACGTCCTGCATATGAGGGGGCAGCAGAGACATCCTGGAGGCACTGGGGAAGTAGGAGGTATATATATATAATGGGGGCTCTGTATATGAGGGGGCAGCAGAGACTGGGGAAGCTGTGCAAACAGGGGGCAGCAGGAGGTGCGGGTG
Organism: Bufo gargarizans; assembly: GCF_014858855.1. Classification (NCBI taxonomy): domain Eukaryota; kingdom Metazoa; phylum Chordata; class Amphibia; order Anura; family Bufonidae; genus Bufo; species Bufo gargarizans. The sequence continues at coordinate 252,578,862 of NC_058085.1, read as the reverse complement.
TGTGTATAAATATATATATATATATATATATATATATATAATTATATACACACATAGGAGTAGAAGGGGATCTCTGTATATGAGGGGCAGCAGAGGAACAGGTGAAGCCCTGCATACAGGGGGCAGCAGGAGGTGTATGTATGTATGTATATATATATATATATATATATATATATATTTACACACACACATTCATCACAAGGGGTAGAAGGGGATCTCTGTATATGAGGGGCAGCAGAGACATCCTGGAGGCACTGGGGAAGAAGTCTCTGTATATGAGGGGGCAGGGGACAGCAGAGGTGTGTGTATATATATATATACACACACACTGTACACACACTCATTCATTACATAGGGGTAGAAGGGGATCTCTGTATATGAGGGGCAGCAGATACATTCTGGAGATACAGGGGGCAGCAGGAGGCTCTGTAGATGAAGGGTAGTGGACAGATCTGTACCGAATAGGAGGGGAGGCCAGGACACAATAACGCTGAACACAAGTCATACATACTCTTTTCACACTGAGCGGCTCTTCACTTGCCCCGGAAACACTTCGTGCAGATGCCAACTCCTAGCCAGCTATAGGACCTCTGATGACGTCACGCTCATGTGACCAGGCTTTCCTGTGGGAGGAGCAATGCATGTTCTCCCGGGATTCTGGGCAGTTGCTGTAGACATGAGCACAGCATGCTGTGGTGAAACTACAACTCCCCTCATGCACCTTTCACTTATATACCGTTTCTGAAAGCTGCCAGGCTAGTGTGCATGTCGGGAGTCTTGGTTTCACCACAGCTGCATCACTGGAGCTTGCTGGTCCCTGTGCTGGAATATCAGCAGAACCACTGGTACCAGGCTCTGCAGGACTGTGGGTGCACCGGGATGTCATGCAATGTTCTGCAGGAGTCAGACTGTGGGTGCACCGGGATGTCATGCAATGTTCTGCAAGACTGCTGGTGCGCCGGGATGTCATGCAGTGTACTGCAGGAGTCAGACTGTGGGCAGTGGCGTGCCCAGGGTGTTTGGCACCCGGAGCGGGTCATTTCTCTGGCACCCCCCTCAACACTTGACCACATACCTCTTACATGATACATCCAGGGACATCTCCTGTCCTGTAGACCTTCTCTTTCCTCTTCTCCTCCGTTAGACCGCCATGACAAATTCTTTCTGCCACATCTCGTCTCTACAGAGTTTGTAACACAGACATGTTAGGTTTCTCAGTTTTTCCATCAATCCCCCCGCCCCCCATCCTGGTATCCCCACAGTGTCATCCTGCTGCCACCCCCAATGTTGTGCCCCCAAATGCCCCAGGAACTATACTGCTGAAATAGTGACCCCAGTAGACACAATTGTCAATTTGGTGAAAAGTAGAACTGGATTTCCAAAAGAGCTGTCAAATATGAAAGGTGGAATCTGATTGGTTGCTATGGGCAACTAAGCCAGTTCTACTTTACACCAGTTTGATAAATTACCCCAAATGTCCCTATAATGTCTACAGCAGTTATAATGTCCCCTAGAGTACACTCAGTAATAACAACGCCCAATTCTGTGCTCCAGGTAATAATCCCTATATAGTGTCCAGAGAAATAATAGAATGGCCTCTACAGTGCCTCCCCAATAGAAAGGCCCCCACACAGTAGTGTCCCCCCACACTGCTCCCATACAGTAGTGTCCCCCACACAGTAGTGTCCCCCACACTGCTCCCATACAGTAGTGTCCCCCACACAGTAGTCCCCCCACGCTGCCCCCCCACACAGTGGTGTCCCCCACACTGCTCCCATACAGTAGTGTCCCCCACACAGTAGTCCCCCCACGCTGCCCCCCACACAGTAGTGTCCCTCACGCTGCCCCCCACACAGTAATGTCCCCCACACAGTAGTGTCCCCCACACAGTAATGTCCCCCACATTGCCATCCCTCCCATAATAAATTGCCCCCCACTGTGCCACACAGTATCCCACCATATCCCCCCCCCCACATCCTTCTGTGTGCACCCCCCTCATATCCCCCAAAGTTGGCACATAAAAGAAAAAAAAAAAAAAAAAAGAGAGAAAAAACCTTAAAAGCCAAATACTTACCTGCGCTTCCTCGCAGAGTCCCAGCACAGGCACGCGCGCCGGGATTTCACTACCGCATAGGCTTCAGGCCTACTCAGCGGTGGGGCAGGGAACTATGCGCTCCGCTCTCTGTCCCGCCATAGTGTGTGGGACTGGGTCACGGGTGTCAGCGCTTAAGCAATGAGCGCTTCCATCTGTATTGATGGAAGCGCTCATTGCTTCTGGGTCTGCTGGCAACACCGTCAGAGCCGGCACCTCTTTTAACTGCTGATGTATGGAGGTCCCAGGTGTTGGACCACCGCTGATCTGATATTGATGACCTATCCTGGTAATAGGTCATCATTTTTTTTTACCGGAGAAGGCTACTTTCACACTTGCGTTTAACCGCAAGCTGCAGTTTTCTGTCTGGCATGGGATGCAATAGAAAATGGATCCCTCCCCATTGACTTACAATGGTTTTAGTGCCGGATCAATCATGGCTATTTTAAAGATAATACAACCGGATCTGTTCATAACCAGTGTTCCCTCTAAGCCTGGGCAGGTGCTGAGCGGGGTCGCCTCAGAGCTGGACACAGCGCCATCAAAGGTGGGCGATAGGAAAACCTAAAATAATTGTCACATTAACCACTTCAGCCCCGCTAGGTGAAACCCCCTTCATGACCAGAGCACTTTTTACACTTCGGCACTACACTCCTTTCACCGTTTATCGCTCGGTCATGCAACTTACCACCCAAATGAATTTTACCTCCTTTTCTTCTCACTAATAGAGCTTTCATTTGGTGGTATTTTATTGCTGCTGACATTTTTACTTTTTTTGTTATTAATCAAAATGTAACGATTTTTTTGCAAAAAATTACATTTTTCACTTTCAGCTGTAAAATTTTGCAAAAAAAACGACATCCATATATAAATTTTTCACCAAATTTATTGTTCTACATGTCTTTGATAAAAAAAAAATGTTTGGGCAAAAAAAAAAAAATGGTTTGGGTAAAAGTTATAGCATTTACAAACTATGGTACAAAAATGTGAATTTCCGCTTTTTGAAGCAGCTCTGACTTTCTGAGCACCTGCCATGTTTCCTGAGGTTCTACAATGCCCAAACAGTAGAAAAACCCCACAAATGACCCCATTTCGGAAAGTAGACACCCTAAGGTATTCGCTGATGGGCATAGTGAGTTCATAGAACTTTTTATTTTTTGTCACAAGTTAGTGGAAAATGATGATGATTTTTTTTTTTTTTATTCTTACAAAGTCTCATATTCCACTAACTTGCGACAAAAAATTAAAAATTCTAGGGACTCGCCGTGCCCCTCACGGAATACCTTGGGGTGTCTTCTTTCCAAAATGGGGTCACTTGTGGCGTAGTTATACTGCCCTGGCAATTTAGGGGCCCAAATGTGTGAGAAGAACTTTGCAATCAAAATGTGTAAAAAATGCCCTGCAAAATCTGAAAGGTGCACTTTGGAATATGTGCCCCTTTGCCCACCTTGGCTGCAAAAAAGTGTCACACATGTGGTATCGCCGTACTCAGGAGAAGTTGGGCAATGTGTTTTGGGGGGTCATTTTACATATACCCATGCTGGGTGAGAGAAATATCTTAGCAAAAGACAACTTTTCCCATTTGTTTTATACAAAGTTGGCATTTGACCAAGATATTTTTCTCACCCAGCATGGGTATATGTAAAATGACACCCCAAAACACATTCCCCAACTTCTCCTGAGTACAGCGATACCAGATGTGTGACACTTTTTTGCAGCCTAGATGCGCAAAGGGGCCCAACTTCCTTTTAGGAGGGCATTTTTAGACATTTGGATCCCAGACTTCTTCTCACACTTTCGGGCCCCTAAAAAGCCAGGGCAGTATAAATACCCCACATGTGACCCCACTTTGGAAAGAAGACACCCCAAGGTATTCAATGAGGGGCATGGCGAGTTCCTAGAATTAATTTTTTTTTTTTGCATAAGTTAGCGGATATTGATTTTTTTTTTTTTTTTTGTTTTTTTTTTCTCACAAAGTCTCACTTTCCGCTAACTTAGGACAAAAATGTCAATCTTTCATGGACTCAATATGCCCCTCACGGAATACCTTGGGGTGTCTTCTTTCCGAAATGGGGTCACATGTGGGGTATTTATAGGGGCCTGGCTTTTTAGGGGCCCTAAAGCATGAGAAGAAGTCTGGAATATAAATGTCTAAAAATGTTTACGCATTTGGATTCCGTGAGGGGTATGGTGCGTCCATGTGAGATTTTATTTTTTGACACAAGTTAGTAGAATATGAGACTTTGTAAGAAAAAAACAAAAACAAACCAAAAATTTCCGCTAACTTGTGCCAAAAAAAATGTCTGAATGGAGCCTTACCAGGGGGGGGTGATCAATGACAGGGGGGTGATCACCCATATAGACTCCCTGATCACCCCCTGTCATTGATCACCCCCCTGTCACTGATCACCCCCCCCCCCCCCTGTAAGGCTCCATTCAGACATCCGCATGATTTTTACGGATCCATGGATACATGGATCGGATCCACAAAACACATGCGGACGTCTGAATGGAGCCTTACAGGGGGGTGATCAATGACAGGGGGATGATCAGGGAGTGTATATGGGTGATCACCCGCCTGTCATTGATCACCCCCTGTAAGGCTCCATTCAGAGGTCCGTATGCTTTTTGCGGATCCGATCCATGTATCCGTGGATCCGTAAAAATCATACGGACGTCTGAACGGAGCATGACAGGGCGGTGATCAATGACAGGGCGGTGATCAGGGAGTTTATATGGGGTGATCATGGGTGATCAGGGGTTTATAAGGGGTTAATAAGTGACGGGGGGGGGGGGGGGGGTGTAGTGTAGTGTGGTGTTTGGTGCGACTGTACTGAGCTACCTGAGTCCTCTGGTGGTCGATCCTAACAAAAGGGACCACCAGAGGACCAGGTAGGAGGTATATTAGACGCTGTTATGAAAACAGCGTCTAATATACCTGTTAGGGGTTAAAAAATTCGGATCTCCAGCCTGCCAGCGAGCGATCGCCGCTGGCAGGCTGGAGATCCACTCGCTTACCTTCCGTTCCTGTGAGCGCGCGCGCGCCTGTGTGCGTGCGTTCACAGGAAATCTCGGCTCTCGCGGGAGGACGCGTATATGCGTCCACCCAGAAGAGCAGGACCGCCGGCAGGACGCAATCCTGCGTACGGCGGTCCTGAGGTGGTTAAAGAGCATACAATGAAAGCCCTGCACCATGCTGTGTAATATACAGCATAATCCTTACACCATGCTGTACAGCAGGCATGCTCAACCTACGGCCCTCCAGCTGTTGCAAAACTACAACTCCCAGCATGCCCGAACAGCCTACAGCAGGGCATTGTGGGAGTTGTAGTTTTACAACAGCTGGAGGGCCGCAGGTTAAGCATGCCTGCTGTACAGAATACATTATAATCCATACACCATACAGTAAAATATACATTATAATCCATACTCCATGCCGTATAATATACATTATAATCCATACACCATGCCGTGCAATATACAACATAACCCTACAGTGTAGGTGTTATACTATATATTGAACGGCATTGTGTATGGATTATAAAGTATACTGTACAGCAAATGTATGGAGGTTACACCATGCCTTGCCAGACAATATAACCCCTGTGGGAAAGATAATAGATAGATATACCTATACACAGCCTATACCTATGTACATATATACTGCCTATACCTATACACAGCCTATACCTATATACAGTCTATACCTGTGTCAGGGTGACTGCTTTGGGGCGGGATGTGAGGAATACATTGGGATTTTCATGAACAGGGATTGCCCTGTCTCCTTCTTCCACCTGCACAGCAGTGAGATTTATGGGGCTGGGGGACGTTAGCAGCGGGGCCCTTCTCTCCATCAGACTGCCACATTACCTCTGCCTGTGCACTGCTGCTCAGTCCTCCTCTTCAGTTAGAAAAGGAGGAGGCAGCAGTAGTGCGGGGACATGTATAGTGTCATCAATAGTGTGGGCAAGTGTGGCCATTTTGTGACCGGGTGCTGCTGAGCGGACTTATTAAACTTGTGAGCGGGGGCACAATAATTGCTGTGCGGCCGCTCACCCGCGTAGCTTAGAGGGAACACTGTTCATAACTGATGCAGCCGGTTGTATTATCACAAACAGAAGCGTTTTTGCTGATCCCTGCCAGGTCAGGCAAAAACGCAAGTGTGAAATTAGCCTAACCCCTTTCAAGTGGCCCTGGAAGAAAAAAAAACTAAAAAAGAGGTCCCATGTTGTAGGCAAGTCCAGGGCCAGCAATCTAGCGTAGCACAAATTACTGCCCCAGCAGAACCAATTACCACAGTGGAGCCAAATTACTGCCCCAGCAGAACCAAATACCACAGTGGAGCCAAATTACTGCCCCAGCAGAACAAAATACCACAGTGGAGCCAAATTACTATCCCAGCAGAACCAAATACCACAGTGGAGCCAAAATTATTACCCCAGCAGAACCAATTACCACAGTGGAGCCAAAATTATTACCCCAGCAGAACCAATTACCACAGTGGAGCCAAATTATTACCCCAGCAGAACCAATTACCACAGTGGAGCCAAATGACTGCCTCAGCAGAACCAAATACCACAGTGGAGCCAAATGACTGCCCCAGCAGAACCAAATACCACAGTGGAGCCAAATGACTGCCCCAGCAGAACCAAATACCACAGTGGAGCCAAATGACTGCCCCAGCAGAACCAAATACCACAGTGGAGCCAAATGACTGCCCCAGCAGAACCAAATACCACAGTGGAGCCAAATGACTGCCCCAGCAGAACCAAATACCACAGTGGAGCCAAATGACTGCCCAGCAGAACCAATTACCACAGTGGAGCCAAATGACTGCCCCAGCAGAACCAATTACCACAGTGGAGCCAAATGACTGCCTCAGCAGAACCAATTACCACAGTGGAGCCAAATGACTGCCCCAGCAGAACCAATTACCACAGTGGAGCCAAATGACTGCCCCAGCAGAACCAATTACCACAGTGGAGCCAAATGACTGCCCCAGCAGAACCAAATACCACAGTGGAGCCAAATGACTGCCCCAGCAGAACCAAATACCACAGTGGAGCCAAATGACTGTCCCCAGCAGAACCAAATACCACAAGTGGAGCCAAATGACTGCCCCAGCAGAACCAAATACCACAGTGGAGCCAAATGACTGCCCCAGCAGAACCAATTACCACAGTGGAGCCAAATGACTGCCCCAGCAGAACCAATTACCACAGTGGAGCCAAATGACTGCCCCAGCAGAACCAATTACCACAGTGGAGCCAAATGACTGCCCCAGCAGAACCAAATACCACAGTGGAGCCAAATGACTGCCCCAGCAGAACCAAATACCACAGTGGAGCCAAATGACTGCCCCAGCAGAACCAAATACCACAGTGGAGCCAAATGACTGCCCCAGCAGAACCAAATACCACAGTGGAGCCAAATGACTGCCCCAGCAGAACCAAATACCACAGTGGAGCCAAATGACTGCCCCAGCAGAACCAAATACCACAGTGGAGCCAAATGACTGCCCCAGCAGAACCAATTACCACAGTGGAGCCAAATAACTGCCCCAGCAGAACCAAATGACTGCCCCAGCAGAACCAAATACCACAGTGGAGCCAAATGACTGCCCCAGCAGAACAAAATACCACAGTGGAGCAAAATTACTGCCCCAGCAGAACAATATACCACAGTGGAGCCAAATTACTGCCCCAGCAGAACAAAATACCACAGTGGAGCCAAATTACTGTCCCAGCAGAAGCAAATACCACAGTGGAGCCAAATTACTGCCCCAGCAGAACCAAATACCACAGTGGAGCCAAATTACTGCCCCAGCAGAACCAAATACCACAGTGGAGCCAAATTACTGTCCCAGCAGAACCAAATACCACAGTGGAGCCAAATTACTGCCCCAGCAGAACCAAACACCACAGTGGAGCCAAATTACTGCCCCAGCAGAACCAAATACCACAGTGGAGCCAAATTACTGCCCCAGCAGAACCAAACACCACAGTGGAGCACAAAATACTGTTGCAGTATTTAACTGTACCATCATCCTGAGGACGGCGATACAGTTGAATTCAGGAGGGGACCTGCAGCCGCTGGACAGGTGCATAAGTGCCTGATGCTCCTAGCATTAATGCTGAGATCATCAGATCATGTACCCAGCCATCAGCTGTGAGGGGAGCTTGGTAGGGCCCTGGGTATCGTCCCACCAGGAAATTTCCCTGCAGGGTCTATGACCAGTCCACTCCTGTACACGGATGGAGCTGTGTAGATCCAACACCAGAGCTACAAGATAACAGCTGATTGGTTATTGAGAATAGGGCAATTAAAAACCTAGGCAACCACTCAAGGATTTTTCTGTTGACATATCGTTTAAGGGACAAATTGTATTTTTTCATGGCACCAATTTTTTCAAAAATTACGTTACTTTACTGAAATACCCCTTTAACTGGCCGGGTGAGTAGTATATATCATATAGTATCACTACCTGAGACTGTATGTCCTCATATCTGTCAGTATCTGCGTAGAAACAAATCTGTGTGTGTTGCGTAAACTTTATTAACAACATCTAGAAACAGGTAGCCATTTTCCATACTAACCTACAGACAGGCAGCCTTGTTAATACACACGGTAATGTAGTTATTGTAATACCCTCAATAAAAACCATGAGTCCACCGCTAGTCTTATTTACCTAGTACATGAATATGTCCTGTGTCCTAACCCAGCATATGTATTTAACACTGCTGCCTAGTGAATGTCAGGGATTTTAGGATGTGTCACATGACTGATAACATGTTTCAGTTAGGCTATGAGTACATTACACAGGACTGACACGTGGGCTGTACCATTCTACTGCATATAGGGGTCAAATGCCGATACAAGAAGGGTATGTATTCAGAATGTTATATAATGTATGTTAGAAAATTGTATGATTTCCTATTATATAAATAAAAAATACCCCTTTTAGGCATTAGGCCTCTTTCACACTTGCGTTGTCCGGATCCGGCGTGTACTCCACTTGCCGGAATTACACGCCGGATCCGGAAAAACGCAAGTGTACTGAAAGCATTTGAAGACGTCTTCAAAATGCTTTCAGTGTTACTATGGCAGCCAGGACGCTATTAAAGTCCTGGTTGCCATAGTAGGAGCGGGGAGCGGTATACTTACCATCCGTGCGGCTCCCGGGGCGCTCCAGAATGACGTCAGAGCGCCCCATGCGCATGGATGACGTGCCATGCGATCACGTCATCCATGCGCGTGGGGCGCCCTGACGTCACTCTGGAGCGCCTCGGGAGCCGCATGGACGGTAAGTATGCTGCTCCCCCGCTACACTTTACCATGGCTGTCAGGAATTTAGCGTCCCGGCAGCCATGGTAACCATTCAGAAAAAGCTAAACGTCGGATCCGGCAATGCGCCGAAACGACGTTTAGCTTAAGGCCGGATCCGGATCAATGCCTTTCAATGGGCATTAATTCCAGATCCGGCCTTGCGGCAAGTCTTCAGGATTTTTGGCCGGAGCAAAAAGCGCAGCATGCTGCGGTATTTTCTCCAGCCAAAAAACGTTCCGTTCCGGAACTGAAGACATCCTGAACGGATTTCACTCCATTCAGAATGCATTAGGATTAAACTGATCAGGATTCTTCCGGCATAAAGCCCCGACGACGGAACTCTATGCCGGAAGAAAAGAACGCAGGTGTGAAAGAGCCCTTAGTCCTCATGTCAGGCATTGATCATTAAATTCTAATGTAAGCAAAAATGTGAATGGCACTCTACTTCTACCTCCCATATTAAAACACAGGAAATGGGAAACCCCCACATTCTGCCAGACACGTAAAGGGACAATGAATTAACTGCTTCCCGGTGCCAGCTCCTCGCTTCTTCTATTGCAGGCCTGTGATGCTCCTCTGGGCTCCAGCAATGTCAACATCCAGTTTTACGACACTGCAGCCATTAACAGACCACGGCAGTGTCCAGCTCCCCTTGCATCATGACAAATGGTCACATGGTCGCAAGGGGATCCGGACACCTCCGTGGCTTGTTATTGGCTGCAGTGATGTCAAACCGGATGTTGACATTGCTGGACCCCGGCAGAGCATCGCAGGCCTGCAGGAGAAGGAGCAAGCAGCTGGAGCTGGGAAGCAGTTAAGTCATTTTCCCTTTGCATGTCGGGCAGAATGGAAGAAGGGGTGGGGGGATTGCCTTAAGCCCTCCTTCCCCCCCCCCCCCCCGAGCCTGCTGTCAAATATTTTTGTTTAGCTAGAACACCCCTTTAATGTATTACCTTGTATATTTATCAGTTATCTTCCTCTGTACCTGTTTTATGGTGTAAGTAGATGATCATATAACTCAGGCCACTTTCATAGTCAGTATTTTTGCATCAATGTAAGCCAATCAAAAAGTAGGACATATAGAGAAAAAGTATAACGGAACAATCTGTGCCTCTTCTGTGTTTTGGACCCACTCCTGGTTTTGACTTACAAATACAAATGCTAAATACTGACCATGTGAAAGTGGTCTTGTATTAAGTACTGTGCGGACCAGATTCTTTCATATAAAAATGAATATTGTTATTATCACCATCCCACACCATAGTTATGTATAGTAATACAATTTGTATGACATAATTACATATCCAAAACCTTGTCCACTGGCCATAGAAAACTTTTTCATAAATACAATACAAGCAAAAAAGGGATTATTTTACAGAATAAAAAAAATAAAATAAAAACTGTTGGAAAAACATTACTAGAGACATCAAGAGTCTGCACTGTTGAAGATCTTAGGTAGAAAAGAGATTGAACTAGCATTTACATCTCCCAGAGTTTGATCAAAAAACGACTTCTCCTCTATCTGAATTATTTGACGGTCAACAAGAGCTGGATCCTCCCCAGTGTGCACCTTTAGATGTGCTATGAGACTTGATTTCCGGGTAAATCCTTTCCCACATTCCGAGCATGAAAATGGCTTCTCCCCTGTGTGAATTTTCTGATGTCTAATAAGATAAGATTTCTGGGTAAAACAGTTCCCACAAATTGAACATGAAAATGGCTTCTCTCCTGTATGAGTTTTCTGATGCTGAGCCAAACTTGTTCGCTTAGTAAAACATTTTCCGCATTCCAGACAAGAAAATGGCTTCTCTCCTGTGTGGATTCTCTGATGGTCGGCAAGATCAGATTTTTGGGTAAAACATTTCCCACATTCTGAACATGAAAACGGCCTCTCTCCTGTGTGAATTTTCTGATGCTGAACAAGAACAGATTTTCGAGTGAAACTTTTCCCACATTCCAAACACGTAAACAGCTTCACCTCTGTGTGGGTTCTCTGATGTCTAACAAAATCAGCTTTCTTTGTAAAAATTGTCCCGCACTCTGGACAAGAAAATTGCCTTCCTTCTGTGTGTAATCTCTGATGTTTAACAAGAATTGATTTCTTGGTAAAACACTTGCCACATACCGAACATAAGAATGGCCTTTCCCCAGTGTGACTCCTCATATGTGCAGCAAGATTTGACTTATTTGCAAAACATCTTCCACATTCCAAACACGAAAAAGGCTTCTCCCCTGTGTGAAACCTCTGATGTTTAACAAGATCTGATTTCTTGGAAAAACATTTCTCACAATCTGAACAGGAATACAGCCTCTCTCCTGTGTGAATTTTCTGATGTTCAGCAAGACTTGATTTGATGGTAAAACATTTGCCACATTCCGAACAGGAAAATGGCTTCTCCCCTGTGTGAATTCTCTGATGTTGAACTAGAACGGATTTCTGTGTAAAACGTTTCCCACATTCTGAACATGGGAAAGGCCTCGCCCCCATGTGAATTCTCTGATGATGAACAAGATATGATTTTCGGGTAAAAAACTTCCCACAAAGTGAACATGAAAACTTCTTCAAGCCTTTATGAATCATCAGATGAGTACACAGACTACCATTCTGGGTAAAACATTTCATACATTTCGAAGATGGATGTTCATTGATGTCCATGTGGGTCTTCTGATCATTTTGAAGATTCACTTCTTGTGTAAAACGTTCCCTGTGCTCTGAAAAAGGAAATAATTCACACTCTCTATGTTTAGCAATGATTTGTGATTTATGAGGAGAAAGATGATCTTGATATGAGGCATGAGATGACAGATCTTGGCTGTGATTTCGATAAATAATTTGTGACATGTGATCTTTTCCTGAAGAATTTTGTGTATAATCATTTTCTCCAAATTCATAATTGGGAAGTGAAAGACTTCCTTTGCTGTTGCCATCTGTAGAGAATGTAGAAAAATTAATATTATTTTTAGTTGTTCTAAACACCGTTTAATGGAAATATTCTAGAACCTTCCCTGTAGTGATTTATGTAAACTTCTAATGTAGTAAGAAGCATAATGGAGGAGATTTATCAAAAGTGATGTAAGTTGCCCATAGCAACCAATCAGATTCCTCTTTTCATTTTTGAGAACTCCTTTGGAAAATGAAAGGATACATCCAATTGGTTGCTATGGGCAATTAAGCCACTTTGCCTTTACACCAGTTTTGATAAATTTCCCCTAATGTCTGTGAAAATGTGATTTTGATCACTTTGCACTAAATTTGCACCACACATGGCACACATTTAGTGCAACTTGGTAGGGAGGAGCATGTAAATCAGAAGCATCTTAAAACAGATGTGCTCTCAGCCACTCAATATCTGCTATAAGGCTCAGTGAGGCATCGCTGATCCCATACCCCTCTGCCGTTTTGGCCTTGTGACCTCCTGCCGCCTACTATTGTGTCCCACATTCTGCAAGGTAGGCATTACTAATTCTGCGTGCTTTGATGACCCTCAAAGCATTTTTGCAACCAAACAGCTGTTTGTGTGGAGAAACTTCACATGCCTATAAACTGTGCTGGAACATCAAATAGGGACTCAATATGATGACCAACCCCTACTGTTCACAAGTGATTTGTCTCCAACCTTGCTGACATTAACCATTTTAATTTTTAGTTTTACTACTTCCTGTCTCCCAAAAGCTTTAATTTTATTTTTCTGTTTACATAATTGTATGAGGGCTTGTTTATTGCAATAAAAGTTATACTTTCTAATGGCACTGGAGATAAGCAAATTGATTCTCACAAATCTAATGTGTTAAAAAAAAAAAAGAAATCAGCCTCCCTGAGCAGCAAAACCCTCCCCTGAGGGCCAGACATCTCGCCTTGGCAGCGCAGATTCCGACTCGGCATGCGCCTCTGCACTTCCGGATGTACCCAGATGTAAGCTGTGCTTGCACAGTTGCATGCTCAGGTAGCAGCAGTAGAGCCTCTGCATTTGACCTGCTACTTGGAGCAATGGTGCAGGCGTGAGATTGGCAGCGCGAGCGAGATGTCTGGCCCTGTCAAACAAGGGAGAAGGGGAGTATCTTGAGCAGGCAGTCAGCCCCTCACTGCTCAAGGGGCTGATTTATGAATGAACACAATTCATACTAATCAATTTGCTCATTATTAAATAGCAAAATAAAAAAATATTCCTTACGATGTAGTGGGATACTGGAAAAATTCTAAATGGGGTGGAACTGGAAAAAAAATATTAAAAAACGTAATTCTGACATCCCATCTAAATAAAGATTATTATTGTCAGTGCATACTTATTTCCGGACAGCTCTGGTCTTAAAGGGGCTCTCTGGTCAATTAACGTAATCATTCTGCGATGCTGCCATCTCTGCTGACACAGGACGCGGGCGCTTCTGCTTTAGTCCCAACTACATTCACTACCATGCAACTGAACAGGAAATGAAGCGGGTACATCCGGTCAGGACCCAGGCGGAAGAACCAGCATCTTTTGCCAGTGCGGTGGAGATGGCGGCATGGCAGAGCGGGGTGTGAAGGTTGAGACTCCATCTTGTATTTCATACTGCCATTTTATGTTATAAACTGTGAATTTCTGTGTGGAAAGTTGCTATAACCTCAAGGTCACTCCTAGCCCCCACCACTCAGGTCTAGTAAGGATTTTCTATAATTACTAGAGAGACTGGTACGTGATTACCACCCACAGTTAGAATCAAGGAGATGCTTCAGGCATAAAGCTAAGAGATAAAACAGTAGTAATACACCGACGCTTGCACTGAGTTTTAACTGACGCAGCGGTACCGCAATGGTATCGCCACCATTGGATATCAAATAAATGATGTGTGCAACATATATGTAGGTACTGCGCGACTTGTACTCCCTATTGCTTTCTATATCAGAATGGCACCATGAAGATACGCAGTGGTTATAGCAGGGACTTACAGTTTGGTTGTGATGTCTTAATCCTAGATGCTCCTCTGTGGGCGCTGTTCTCCTGCGTCTTTCCAGTTCTCTTCTTTTCTTTTTTGTGCCGTTCGGGATGAGGAAAGGTTTGGGGAGCTGAGCCCTAATAGTAACAACTGTTTTTAATAAGATTGTTTCTTGAGCTTGCCCCGGCCGGTGGCACCGCTCGTGGTTTAAAAGAAGCCGCTTGTTCGCGCTCGCTCGGAGCGCTGCGTGACGTCACGACAGTGGCTACGGTGGACCAGAAGGACCAAAGTTTTCTCCAACGCGTTTCGATTAGTTCGCTAATCTTCGTCAGGGATGAATCCTCTGTCTCCCGATGCTACTTTTGAAGGTATGTGACTCCTCCCTTCCCTAATTCCTGCATCCCTGGCTTGCTTGATTGGTGTGTTAGTTGAAGGCAAATAGTTCTATCTCTGAGTTAAGACCCGAGGGTACCAAAGTGTTTAAAATTAAATATCCAGCGGCTTTCTGATCTGGACATTTTCTTGATAAAATCTCCTCCTCTTTTGTCTTTTTTAACTATTTCAATACCCCGGAAAGTGGTGCCGCTATAGTTTCCTCCGTGTTTGTCCTTATAGTGTCTAGAAAGTGGGTGGCCCTCGTATTTCCTTCCTATGTTGTAAATATGTTCCCCTATTCTTTTACTTATAGTTCTCTTTGTACGTCCTATATACATTTTTTTGCACAGACATGTTATGGCGTATATTGCTCCCTGACTACTGCAGGTTATGTGGTCTTTTATTTTATATGTTTCTGTATCCCCTGTCCATTCGTTTTTTATTTCCATGTTGGTGTGCTGTTTTTTATTTATTTTTAGTTTTTTGCAGACAAGAACTCCTGATATTATTGGTCCCCCCGGGAAGACCAATAATATCAGGAGTAGAATGCCTGACAAGCAATCTATCCGAATATATAGACCGCTTCCTGCAACCGTGTGTAGACATATTACCAACACACTTGAAAGATACCCAGCACATCCTCAACATCTTAAATCAGGTCAAATGGGAACCACACTACATTCTAGGCACCCTGGATGTCAAATCCCTATATACCATCATTGAAAATGAAAAAGGATGTAACGCAGCAAAAATCTGCTTACAGAATCAGGGAATCCTACCGGAGAAACAAATAGATTTTATTGGTGCATGCATTATGTTCATTCTAAAAAGAAATTATTTTATATTTGAGGATAAGTTCTACATACAGCAGTGGGGGACCGCGATGGGGACGAGATTCGCACCGGGGTTCGCAAACATATATGTCGGACAGTGGGAACATCAAGTCATCTATCCCCACGGCGAACTCCGGTCGAATCTCGTCCTGTGGAAACGTTTCATAGACGACATTATATTCATCTGGGCAGGAGAGAAAGAAGCACTAAATACATTTTTCGAAGAAATCAACAACAATGATTACCACCTAGAATTTACACCAATATTCAGTCAGAATGAAATAAACTTCTTGGACTTAACCATTTACATAGAGGATGGCAAAATAGAAACCAGGACATACAATAAACCTACAGATGTCAATGGCTTCATCTCCCGTGAAAGTTGCCATCTCCCACAGTGGTTGGAAAATATCCCTAAGGGACAACTGATGAGACTAAAACGTAACTGTACAAAGGAAAGCGAATACCGAATAGAGGCAGATAAAATGCAGAAAAAACGGAAACCTTTGAAATGCCACCAATTATCACACAATACAACAGCCAAGCAGGAATATTGAGAAGGATCATCAAAAAACATTGGGAAACCTTGAAGGAAGATAAAATAATAGGAGACCAGATCCCAAAAAATCCTAAATTCATTTACAGAAAGGCCAAAAATGTGGGCAGCATAATAGCCCCCACCAACAAATGCTTGAGTAAACAAAATGAGAAACAAAACACTATTCTTGGAACAAAATCCCAGGGAGGCTTTGTCCCATGCGGCTATTGTGGTGTCTGCAAAAAACTAAAAATAAATAAAAAACAGCACACCAACATGGAAATAAAAAACGAATGGACAGGGGATACAGAAACATATAAAATAAAAGACCACATAACCTGCAGTAGTCAGGGAGCAATATACGCCATAACATGTCCGTGCAAAAAAATGTATATAGGACGTACAAAGAGAACTATAAGTAAAAGAATAGGGGAACATATTTACAACATAGGAAGGAAATACGAGGGCCACCCACTTTCTAGACACTATAAGGACAAACACGGAGGAAACTATAGCAGCACCACTTTCCGGGGTATTGAAATAGTTAAAAAAGACAAAAGAGGAGGAGATTTTATCAAGAAAATGTCCAGATCAGAAAGCCGCTGGATATTTAATTTAAACACTTTGGTACCCTCGGGTCTTAACTCAGAGATAGAACTATTTGCCTTCAACTAACACACCAATCAAGCAAGCCAGGGATGCAGGAATTAGGGAAGGGAGGAGTCACATACCTTCAAAAGTAGCATCAGGAGACAGAGGATTCATCCCTGACGAAGATTAGCGAACTAATCGAAACGTGTTGGAGAAAACTTTGGTCCTCCTGGTCCACCGTAGCCACTGTCGTGACGTCACGCAGCGCTCCGAGCGTGCGCGAACAAGCGGCTTCTTTTAAACCACGAGCGGTGCCACCGGCCGGGGCAAGCTCAAGAAACAATCTTATTAAAAACAGTTGTTACTATTAGGGCTCAGCTCCCCAAACCTTTCCTCATCCCGAACGGCACCAAAAAAAAAAGAAAAAAAAAAAGAAGAGAACTGGAAAGACGCAGGAGAACAGCGCCCACAGAGGAGCATCTAGGATTAAGACATCACAACCAAACTGTAAGTCCCTGCTATAACCACTGCGTATCTTCATGGTGCCATTCTGATATAGAAAGCAATAGGGAGTACAAGTCGCGCAGTACCTACATATATAAAGCTAAGAGATGCTCATTTCAGATTTTGGTTTCAAGGAGTTATATGATGTAAATGAATAACTATGCGTCCAGTTGGAAATGATCCAGAAACTTGCTATATAGTCTCTGCTTACTTTCAATAAAGTTAGAAACACTTATACACAGCACTGCGCCTGTTGTCAGTTTCTCTATGAGTACTCATATAACTTCTAATTCGGAGTCCACCGCTCATCCGGCATTGGGGGTCTTTGCCCGAAGAGTAAAACATATTCCTCCCACAGGTTAGTACCAAAGAACAATTAGGTTAAATTATAAGAGAACCCATTTAAGCTAGCCATACACAGCTGTTAGCCAAACGTTCTCTCCTGACTCCCCCATACATTCAGTGTAAATGGGGAGAGGGGAGAAGCCTGCTGTCTGACATTTCTGGTGGATGCTTATCTCCTGGCAGACCAAAAGGATCGGGTGAAAATATTTAGATGGGGAACTTCTCATGCATATTAGACTATCGGTCAAACCAACTCACACTGGGATTCTCAGAATAACTCAGCGCTGCAACATATGCTTGTAGGACAAAATGAGGTTGACTAGGTCCTTCAGGTTTAGTAAGTACTGAACAAAGAGATATCCCTTTTTCTATATTTAGTGCTCAATACTGACCTGGGTTGATTCCTATAGGGATTCTCTCCTCCTTAAACTGCTGATCACCCATCTCATACATCTCTTCATCTTCATCCATAACTTCAACTTTCATATCAAAGAGATCTTCAACCTGTTTCAACAAAGGATTTGACAAAGTAATACAAATGTACCTTGGCCAGTGCCTGACCTAATTTCATCCCATTATCTCCTTCCTTATTACATAGCACACACTAAAGAACAGGGACTATACCAGGGAATGGTTCAGCTTCACAACAAACCAGATCCACTTTGGTATTTGGCGAGACCACAGCTTAACCTACCTGATCATCCTGTGGGACATTCTCATCTTCCTCTGGACAATCCTGGGAATACAGAGGACTGATACAGCATTCTGGTGGATTTCTCTCACTGGATTTATCTGTAGGAGATAAACACCCGGGGGTGGGTGAGGGGTGAATAATGCCATAGTTTTCTGGAATAGAAAAGACACAAATCTTGGCTCAAGTGCAGATTTCAACAAAATATTATGGTCCCTTTTTTGCTGTATGAAGCGCTGGTCTTTGTACCCTTCCCCCAGTGACTGAATACATTGTGTATATGTGATAATCAGAGTAGCTCTCAAAACTATTTTCTCCTTTACCGTCAGTAAAACCTTTGCCTGGTGAAGTGAATGGCTGGTGGTCCTCCATCATTAAGTCCTTGTACAGATCCTTGTGTCCTTCCAAATACTCCCACTCCTCCATGGAGAAATGGACAGAGACATCCTGACATCTTATAGGAACCTGACACACACAATGATACAGTCATTATCCAGATACATTAACCCTTGTGTTACAGTATAATGTCCCAGCATTCCCAGCAGCGCTCACCTCTCCAGTCAGCAGCTCAATGATCGTGTTGGCAAGTTCTAGGATCTTCTGGTCATTGTTTCTCTCAGGTATCAGCGGGAGAGGTGGAGACTTCATGGTGGGGCTCTGGGTCCTATTCCATACTACTGATACACCAGGGATCACACATTCACCAGATTTCTTCTTCACTACATTGCAACTCTGTGTATACAGTGATGAACCATAATAGGCATTATTCTTGATGTTTCCAAAACTTTATCTTGCTTGATTATAAGCTTGCCGACTTGATTCCAGTAGAGGCCTGTACTGTATAACACCTTCCCAATCATGGAAGCTGCTGCAGCATTGTTGAAACCAAGCATTGGGAACAACGTAAGGGCTCATGCACACTAACGTATTTTTTTCCCCATTTCTGTGCCGGTTTTTTTTGTGGCCCGTATGCGGATCCATTCATTTCAATGGGTCTGCATAAAAAACTAATTTATTCCGAATGCATTCCGTTTCCGTATGTGTGCATGGCCGTTCCACAAAAAATAAATAAAATAGAACAAGTCCTATTATTGTTCATATTATGGACAAGGATAGGACAGTTCTATAATGGGCGGGTGATTTATCAGAGTTGCAAAAAGGGATGAATTTTGGCTTTTGGGATGGCAGTATTTCTCAAACTGCGTAGTTTCAGAACTGTTCTCGAGCTGCTGTGGTGTAAGTGTATTTTCAGTGGACAAATGGCACAAGCTGGTGGTGGCAGCTTTATGGTCTAGGGAATGTTTTTGTGGAATTCTCTGGGTCCTACACATCCACGTGGAAGGTGCTCTCAACAGATTTGGGTATGAATCCACCCTTGCAGATCAGGTACATTCATACTTGCTGATTGTCTTCCTGGAAGATCCAATCCGCCCCAGGAAAGACAATGCGACATGTCACACGGCTAGAAATGCCTGAAATGCCCGACATGTCACACGGCTAGCATCTATGGGACCACCTTGATCGTCGTGTTCGCTCTATGGATCCTCTCCCACACAACCTCCAGCATCTGTGGGATGCACTGCAGTCAGCATGGCTCCAGATACCTTTGAGAACCTAACCTACCAGTACCTTACTGAGACTGTCTAGCTGCTGTCCAGATGGTGCTTACTCTGGATATTAGCTGGTGGTCAGAAAAATGTAACTCAACTGTGTAATTTCTATGAGCCATGAGAGGTGAATAACTAATTATCTATTAGATTAATATATTACTGGTGCCCCTGCGTTTGTTTGACTGCCTCCAACAAATATTTACCAGGATTGCCCTTATATACTAGGACAGTCCCCCCCAAAAAAGAAAAAAAAAATCAAGGCCTTCTGGCAACAGTGCTGTTGGATTAAGGCTGGTTTCACACTGGCGTTGCGGATTGGGGCCGGATGCGTTCAGAGTGCGTTCAGTGAAACTCTCACTATTTTGCAAGCAAGTTCAGTCAGTTTTGTCTGCGATTGCGTTTAGTTGTTCAGTTTTTTCCGCGCGGGTGCAATGCGTTTTGATGCGTTTTTCACGCGCGTGATAACAAACGGAAGGTTTACAAACAACATCTCTTAGCAACCATCAGTGAAAAACGCATCGCACCCTCACTTGCTTGCGGATGCAATGCGTTTTTCACGCAGCCCCATTCACTTCTATGGGGCCAGGGCTGCGTGAAAAAAAACGCAGAATATAGAACATGCTGCACTTTTCACGCAACGCAGAACTGATGCGTGAAAGACAACGCTCATATACACAGACCCATTGAAATGAATGGGTCAGGATTCAGTGCAGGTGCTATGTGTTCACGTCACGCATTGCACCCACACGGAAAACTCGCTCGTGTGAAAGGGACCTAATACTGAGTTCAGTCATGTGACATAATTTGCTGAATTCCTCACCTCGCCAGTCAGCAGGTAGATGATCTCCAGGGTGAGATTTAATATCTTCTCAGTCATCACTTTTTTGCTCATGTCCATTCTTGGTAGTTCAGTCAGGAACAGGACTATTGTCTTGCAGGAGAAACTATAAAGGAGATGTCATTAGTAGTGGTGTTGAGCTAACTTCTGTTTTCAAGTTCGGCGTACAAGGTTCGGGTTATCTAAGAATTCTGTTATGGATTCCGCTACCAGGGACCATAACTTATGGTCCGTGGTAGCGGAATCCATATAACGGAATTCTTAGGTAACTCGAACCTTGTACACCGAACTTGAAAACAGAAGTTTGTTCATTCCTAATCATCAGGTGATATATTCTGTCTGCAGACAAAAAAATAGAAGTTGAACTAATAACGGGTAATATTAAAGGGGTTCTGGAGTTTGTTTAAACTGATGATCTATCCTCTAGCGTCTGATCGGTGGGGGTCCGACCCCTGGGACCCCCACCGATCAGCTGTTTGAGAAGGCAGCGGCGCTCCAGGAGCTCTGTTCACTTCGAATGGAGATTAGCCCAGAGGATAGATCATCCGTTTAAACAAACTGCAGAACTCCTTTTTTTATTTTTTTTGTTTACAAAGCCATAGAAGGGCTTGTTTTTTGCAGGACAAGTGGAAAAGTATTACTTTGGGAAAAAAATGGGAAAATGTAAAAAAATTCCAAATGGAATTGGGAAAATAAATTCAGCCATAGTTTTTTTCAGTTTCGTTTTTACAGCATTTCCTATGCAGTAAAACTGACTTGTTAACTTCTTTCTCCGGGTCAGTACCATTAGAGCAATACAAAAAAAAAAAAAAAATAATATATATATATATATATATATATATAATATATATTTTTTTTTTTTGCACTGACATAACATTTTCTATATTTCAATAGTTTGGGCTAATGGCTTACTTTTTTTTTTGTTCATTTTTATTTTTCCAAATGGGGAAAGGGGATGGTTTAAATTTTTATATCTTTAAAAACTTTTCACTTTTTATTTCACATTTATGCCCCCCCCCCCCCCCAAAAAACAAAACTTGAATATGTGATCATCTGTTCGCTTCTCCCGTAGAATGCAATGATTTAACATTCACTATGACAGGCCTCGAAACCTTCAGATGTTGCCATAGCATCCGAATAGCTTAATCAATCTCAGCATGGTGAGCCATTCTGTCCCCAGAACAACAGCGCTCCCAGGAGAGGCCCCACCAAAAAGTTAGAACATGTCCTATTCTTGTCCGTATTTGCGGAGAAGAATAGGCATTTCTATCATGCAGAAAGATGTTCTGTTCCGCAAAATGCGCAAGGCACACGGCTGGTATCCGTGTTTTGCAGGTCCGCAAAAACGGATACGGTCTTGTGAATGAGCCCTAAGTAAGTCAAAAGGCAAGTGGAACAGCAGACATCTATCCTTCATAACACTCCCATACACAATGAAGGAAAGGGAAAGAGCCCCTGGTGGGAACAAGGGAACAGGCACGTTCAAATCCATCTTGAACAATCCTTGTCCACCCAGACAGGTACCATCGGTCTAGTAAATCTAGTGACTACCACACATATTAGATGGTCAGCCGATCCTGCCTAAAACCTAAATAACTATTCCCAAGGAGCATATGAAATATAATACAGGACAAAGTCATCAAAACAACTTACTTCTAGCCAAGTACAAACAGAAGACATAGGGGTACAACTTCAACACCAAGCTGGCCAGATGAGATGTTTGTAGGTGGCTCTTGCTGATTTTGACAGACATTTAAAGGTGTATGAGCCAAGTCTGACTGGTTCCTGTAAAGGAAAAGGAGTATAAGATGAGCTGGAGCTGAGCCAAACTACCATGACAAGGCCTCATTCACATGGCAAAGTTTAATCAGGTTTTTGCAAGCCAAACCTGGAAGAGGAACCTACAGAGAAAAGGTATAATGGAAAGATTTGTACCTTTTCCATGTACTGGACCCACATCTGACTTTGGCTTACAAAAACTAACCAGAATATGCAGTGTGAATGTGTGTTTCTGCAGCAAAATCCGTTATTTCTAACTGTTTTTTGGTAAGGATTTGATGCGTTTTTGCTGCAGATCTCGCCCTTCCATTGAAAAGGGTGAAATCTGCAGCGAAAACTGCAAACATAATTGACATGCTGCGGATTTGGGAATCCACACTGCAGGTCAATTTCTGCACAGTAAACATTTGCAAAGTTCACGCGACATTTGTGTAATCTCATACACTTTGCTGGTACCGTACTACCCTGTGGTTTTTGTGCACGGGAATCTGCACTGCAAAAAAAAAACGCACATATTCTGCAACGTGTGCAGGGAATGAATCCCTCTTGAAGAGGATTCTCAAAAGTCTCCCAAAATACAACTAGGGATTCCGGTATCTGGAGGGTTAACTGGATTGGCACATGATTCTCAAAAATTCTACAGGGAATTCTTGAGTTAAAGGGGTTGTTTAAAGTTAAATCATATTCTGTAGGGTCACTGTTAGAATAAAGGGGTTTTCCGGGATTTAAATCTACCTATCCGCCTGATAGGTCATCAAAATCAGTTCTGCAGAGGTCCAAGACCCGGCACCCCCGCCGATCAGGCCGCGCTCCGTGTGAGCACTGCCTTCCCGTCATTGTATACCTCTCGAAGCGGTGAGCAGGTGTAATTACAAGTCATCCCATTCACTTCTATGGAATGGCTCCTTCCTACACACTTAAATACTACAGAGCCGTGAATCCTCTTCACTGTTTGCTTGCTGCTGCCACCTCCATTGTAGTGGCTGTGTAGTGTTATCACAGCGGTTTGTCCCATTTAAGTAAATAGTAGAGAAAAGCTGTAATCACACTGCACTGCCACTACAAGAGAGACAAGGTGCAGGTAAACACTGAAGAGGATGCAGAGAGAGTCCGACCCCCAGAGATCTGATACTGGTGACCTATCCTGAGGACAGGTCATTAATATCTGTAACACGGACAACCTCTTTAATCTTAAAGGGGTAATCCAAGGCTATAAATTGCCCCCACACTGATTTTACTGCTTCTCCCCGTGCACTGATGGAAATATTCGGTGTTGGGGGGGGGGGGGGGAGCAGGGATGCTCAACCTGCGGCCCTCCAGCTGTTGCAAAACTACAACTCCTATCATGCCCTGCTGTAGGCTGATAGCTGTAGGCTGTCCGGGCATGCTGGGAGTTGTAGTTTTGCAACAGCTGGAGGACAGCAGGTTGGGCATCTCTGCTCTAGTCAACCGTGATGCTGAGGTGGGGCTCCCCAGACACCGGATGTTTTCATCTGAGCACGGGAAGAAGCAGCGGTGGTGCCTGGACCAGAAGCGGCGCGGGGAACAGGGAGCCAGGTAAGTATATTCACTGTGAGGGGCCCGGCATATGAAGGGGGGGGGGGGTGTTTATAGCCTTGGATAACCCCTTTAACATTTCCGGCATTTGCTGCAGGTTTGAGCCCAGCAGAGGTCTGTACTGTATGGCGCCTTTCTGATCACCGCTGGAGCATTGCTGTGTTCGCTTTGGGACTTTCTCAGCGCTGACACACGAGTTCTCATTCTCACAAATGTAACCCTTTCCTGACCCCAAGTATCATCTCCTACATGTCCATTGCCCATAGCAACCAATCGCAGTACTGCTGCGCTATGATTGGAGTTGTTCTTCCAGCAATGTGACTACTGGTTCCAACCAAGGTTCTGCCTGCTCCTGGCTCATAGGCTACATTTCTGGCCTGAAAATACCGCAGACGCGTTCTATCTGTGGGCATATACTGTGCTCATAATACAGATACTGTGTACAGAGAATGCAGCCATACACAGTGGTGCATGCACCCCCAGCAGCTCTTGTGGCTACTGACATGAAGGACTGGTGCGTCTTATACGCTGTGTGCAGAGCAGGTACAGGTGAGGAGTGCTGTATTTGCATCATACATGGCACAGACACCGCAGCAGCAGGGAGTGTAGGGCATTTCTAGCTCTGCCCCAGAGCACACTGTACTATGCGACAGCGGAAAGGAGTTATGGAGAACTTATAAGAAAGCATCAGCAGCCTGAACACAATCTAACAGCTGATAATGCCCCTGAACTCACTCACCCCGGAAGCATTCCTCTCCTCCGTAACGTCACTTCCGCTCACTGCTTTCAGAGACTATTTAGCACGTGACCGTATGCCCTTACATTATTGGCCATGGACACCTCATCTGTGCGTCACGGACTTTGCCCATATTCAAGATGTCGCCCGCGCAGCAGCATGAGTAATAAGCGACTGATGCTATTTTGCTGTGGACAGATTACAGGAATGGCAGGCTCATTGTATTAATTATTTTATGCTTGATATGAAGGAATGGAAATGCAACATATTCAAGTAGTGAATTGCAGTTTCACATATAGGGGGAGATTTATCAAAACTGGTATAAAGGAAAATTGGCTTAGACGACTTTCACATCTGAGTTTTTTCCTTTGCGGTTTTGAGATCCAGCAGACGATCTCAGAATAGAGGAAAATGCATCAGTTTTGTCCCCCTTCGTTGTCAAGGAGAACAAAACTGAACAAACCAGAGTGCACCAGAATGCATTTCTTTCAGTTTTGTTGTGTCCTCATGCCAGACACAAAACAGGGCTCCAGATGGCAACCAAAATGGTCACAAATGCGACCTAGAATTGTTAAATGGCGACAAGACTGTTGCCATTTGAGCCTAGACCCTCTGCTGCTTTGCCGCTTTCACAAACTGACATGGCACGCGCTGCTGTCAGCGCGTGCCATGTTCTTCTCAACAGCACAGGGGAGAAGAAGGCAGTCCCTCCCCCCTGTACTGCTGCTGCCACCAATGGGCTGGTAGATGTGGCCACTGCACCACCAATGAATATCGTTTATGCTTAATACAAGCGCAGGCTGCGGGTGCCGGACATATCCCATACCCGGCACCCAGCCTCTATGACTGCGCGCTGCGATCTGCCGCTATTAACCCCTCCGATGCCCCCCCCCAACCCCAGTATTATAAAGTACAATCATTGGTGGCGCAGTGTGCCACCCCCCCCCCCCCTCAAATATTATAATCATTGGTGTCAGTGGCCACAGGGTCCCCTCTCCCCGCCTCCTCATTGGTGGCATTTCCTGTCAGAGCCCCAGCAATGTAAGCCTGGGATTCCGATCGGTTACCATGGCAGCCAGGACTCTCCTGAAGCCCTGGCAGCCATAGTCGGCTCCCTGCTGCTGTGTGTACTATGCACAAAGCAGCAGGGAGAGTGTGAAGTCCTATTCACCCTAAGGCCCCTTTCACACGGGCGTCAGTTTTTTTGCCCGGATAAGAGGCGGGTGCGTTGCGGGAAAATGCGCGATTTTTCTGCGCGAGTGCAAAACATTGTCATGCATTTTGCACTCGCGTGAGAAAAATCGCGCATGTTTGGTACCCAAACCCGAACTTCTTCACAGAAGTTCGGGCTTGGGATTGATGTTCTGAAGATTGTATTATTTTCCCTTATAACATGGGTATAAGGGAAAATAATAGCATTCTGAATACAGAATGCATAGTATAATAATGCTGGAGGGGTTAAAAAATAAATAAAATAAAGTTAACTCACCTTCTCCTCTTGATCACGTAGTTCCCGGTCTCTTTACTTCTTGAATGAGCTGTGGGCTAAATGACCTGTGGTGTCGTCAGATCACATGCTCCAATCACATGGTCCATCACGTGGTGATGGAGCATGTGATCTGACGTCATCAAAGGTCCTTTACCTGTATTTAATGCTCACCACAGGTCCTGCTCAACGAAGGAGACACAAGGAGATGCCGGGCTTCGCGATCAAGTGGACTAAGGTGAGTTAAATTATTTTTTTTAACCCCTCCAGCGCTGTTTTACTATGCATTCTATATTCAGAATGCTATTATTTTCCCTTATAACCATGTTATAAGGGAAAATAATAATGATCGGGTCTCCATCCCGATCATTTCCTAGCAACCGTGCGTGAAAATCGCACCGCATCCGCACTTGCTTGCGGATGCTATGCGATTTTAACGTACCCCATTCACTTCTATGGGGCCTGCGTCGCGTGAAAATCGCACAATATAGAGCATGCTGCGATTTTCACTCAACGCACAAGTGATGCGTGAAAATCACCGCTCATGTGCACAGCCCCATAGAAATGAATGGATCCGGATTCAGTGCGGGTGCAATGCGTTCACCTCACGCATCGCACCCGCACGGAAAACTCGCCCGTGTGAAAGGGGCCTAATAGAGCTCTATTAGGGTGAATAGGACAAGGGATGAAAGATCCCAGGTTCTAGCCCATAAGGGGGAAATAGTTATTAAATAAAAAGTAAAAAAAAATATTAAGTTTAAATCACCCCCTTTGCCCAATTTTACATATAAACAATAAAAACAATTACATATCACCACGCCCGAAAAAGTGCAAACTATTAAAATTTTTAAAAATATCTCCTATGTGGTGAACGCCGTAACAGAAAAAAAAAACAACACCTTGCAATTTGCCATTTTTTTGTCACCTTGTCCCAACAAAAATTAGGTTAGGACTGTTCTATTATGGTCCAGACGTTCCATAAAATCTGGAAAGCACACAGCTTTTTTGGTGTTTTATTTTTTTCACGTGGTATCCAGTGTTAAAGATGTGTGAATTTTATTCTATATTTTGTATATCTAGGACTGTAATGAGTTAACTTTTTCTACTTCCAAGTGCCCACCCACCCCCCTCTTTGTTTCAAGACTGGAGAGGAGAGAGAGGGGGGCAAAGAGCTGTGCTGTGGGAAGTGTCTGATTTCTCATCTTTCTACAGGTGTCCCATAGAGTGTGGTGGAATGCGTAAGCCAATCATATGGCTCGATGATATGTATATATTATTCACTGCCTATAGAGAAGCACCTCTTTGAAGTGTCACATATGACGTAGGCAGTATTCTTGTTAGAATAAACTCCATTACAAAATGGCGATGGTAACCAGATGTTTACATTAGTTCACATTCCAAAGTAGGACCCAGTGCGCAGAAGCCAAGGTGCTATCTCCTGTCTCTTATCTCTTTTTCCTTTTTGACCAATGGAACGTTTTAAGCCTTAGTGAGGACTGCCCTCTTCCGAAAATGTATATACGCTTACCCCATGTAATAAAGGTTAGAGATTGCCTTGACCAACTTCTGTGTCAGTGTCTAGTCTCTCAGCCATGCGTGGATATTAACCCCTGGGGGGGTACATTGATTTGGAACACCAGAGTCTATCTTAAATGCCCTAATTTAGGGCGGTTTCATCACCAGTATCGCAATACTTTTTTATGGTATCGAAATCGAGTCAAAATTTTGGCAACCCTAGGTAAGACACGTGTTTTTTTTTTTTTATACGGTTATACCGTAATTATATGTATTTTAAATTTGGCGACTAAATTTTTCAGGTTAGGAGCCAATGGCTCCTTGATATTTTTTTTAGTCTGGAGCCCTGCAAAACCGCTTTTTGTGTTTGTCGTGGAGGTCCGAAAAAATGGATCTGGCGCCCATTTACTTGGCACAATGCTATTGGATGCCGGATCCGGCATATTCATTTTCGATATAATACAACCAGATTTGTTCTGAACAGATGTAGCCGGTTGTATTATTCAAACAGGTGCGTTTTCCTGCAGTTTAGAGATCTTGTGCCGGATCTCAAAGCCGGAAAGAAAAACGCAGATGTGAAAGTAGCCTAAGGCTAGGTCTACACGACGACAATGTCGCACGACAGATAGGGCACAACTACACTGCAACATTTGTAGCGCAACATTTTGTTGCACCAAGGTCGTGCGACAATTTATATAATGGCAGTCTATGGTGTCGCACTGCAACATGCTGCGACTGCGACGCAACAGTCGCAGAAAAATCCATCTCGAATCGATTTTCTGCGACTGTTGCGTCGCAGTCGCAGCATGTTGCAGTGCGACACCATAGACTGCCATTATAAAAATTGTCGCGCGACATTAGTGCAACAAAATGTCGCGCAACAAATGTCGCCGTGTAGACTTAGCCTTAAAGGGAACCTGTCACCATGATTTAGCGCATAGAGCTGGGGACATGGGCTGCTAGATGGCCACTAGCACATCTGCAGTACCCAGGTCCCATAGCTCTCTGCGCTTTTATGGTGTTAAAATACCGTTTTTAGTGATATGCAAATTACCTCCTATGTGTCCTGTAGCCGGAGATGAGTCCAGCGGAAGGGAGCCCAGCACCGCCCCGCGTCCGCCGAATCTCCTCCTTGCCTGCTGACGTCATAGAGCTGCATTGCCGAAATCTCGCGATGCGCGAGCTAGCGCATGCGCAGTCTCGGCATCATGTTCATTCCCTGTACTGGAATCAGCACAGGGAACGAACTACGCATGCGCTAGCTCGCGCATCGCGAGATTTCGGCACTGCAGCTCTATGACGTCAGCAGGCAAGGAGGAGATTCGGCGGACGCGGGGCGGTGCTGGGCTCCCTTCCGCTGGACTCATCTCCGGCTACAGGACACATAGGAGGTAATTTGCATATCACTAAAAACGGTATTTTAACACCATAAAAGCGCAGAGAGCTATGGGACCTGGGTACTGCAGATGTGCTAGTGGCCATCTAGCAGCCCATGTCCCCAGCTCTATGCGCTAAATCATGGTGACAGGTTTCCTTTAAGCCTCATTCACACATCAGTGTTTTGGTCAGTGATTTCCATCAGTGATTGAGCCTCCACAGACATAAGGTATAAGAGAAAGGTCTGCTCCTGTGCTGTGTTTAGAGCTGCACCTCTTCACAGAAGTTCAGGTTTCGGTTCGGAGTTGTGTAGATTTTATTATTTTCCCTTATAACATGGTTATAAGGGAAAATAATAGCATTCTGACTACAGAATGCATAGTACAATAGGGCTGGAGGGGTTAAAAAATAATAATAATTTAACTCACCTTAATCCACTTGCTCGCGCAGCCCTGCTTCGCTTCTGTCTTCTTCTTTGAGGAAAAGGACCTGTGGTGACGTCACTGCGGTCATCACATGGTCCGTCACATGATCCATCACCAAAACACCTAAAATCTACACAACACCTAACCCAAACCCGAACTTCTGTGAAGAAGTCCGGGTACCAAACATGCAGATTTTTCTCACGCGCGTGCAAAACGCATTACAATATTTTGCACTCACGCGGCAAAATCGCGCATTTTCCCGCAACGCACTAGCATCTTATCCAGGCCAAAAACATGACGCCCGTGTGAAAGAGGCCTTACAATCAGCTGTCTCTGCATCCTATGGACACAGAAACAGCTGAGAGCGGGACATACCTCAGCTGTTCTCCAACCACGGGACAGCCACTGAAATACAGGTTGGGAGGTACAAATTACTATGATACAGTCAGTTCGGGTCAGAGGAGACGCAACAAACGGACCCGTGTTTCCCAGGCCGACCACGGTCGTGTGCATGAGCCCTAATGATATGGGGTTGTTTTCAGTGGCTTACCAAAAGTGTTTTTCACCTAAAGAGAAAGAAGGTGATTTCAAAATGCCTGGAAAACCGCACATGGTCGTGCAAGCTATGCTTTTGAAAAACACTAAATGTGTGAAAGCACCCTAAAGGAATGATGAAGCGCTATAGTGACATGAAGAGACTGTAAGGCGTTATTGTGTGACTGATTCCCACATTTGAACTGGCATGTACCGTATATGCCGAAATAATGACGGACTCTCTGTGCACAAGCCCTTAACCACTTCAGCCCCGCTAGCTGAAACCCCCTTCATGACCAGAGCACTTTTTACACTTCTGCACTACACTACTTTCACCGTTTATCGCTCGGTCATGCAACTTACCACCCAAATGAATTTTACCTCCTTTTCTTCTCACTAATGGAGCTTTCATTGGGTGGTATTTTATTGCTGCTGACATTTTTACTTTTTTTGTTATTAATCGAAATGTAACGATTTTTTTGCAAAAAAATGACATTTTTCACTTTCAGCTGTAAAATTTTGCAAAAAAAACCACATCCATATATACATTTTTCGCTAAATTTATAGTTCTACATGTGTTTGATAAAAAAAAATGTTTGGGCAAAAAAAAATGGTTTGGGTAAAAGTTATAGCGTTTACAAACTATGGTACAAAAATGTGAATTTCCGCTTTTTGAAGCAGCTCTGACTTTCTGAGAACCTGTCATGATTCCTGAGGTTCTACAATGCCCAAACAGTACAAACACCCCACAAATGACCCCATTTCGGAAAGTAGACACCCTAAGGCAGTGATGGCGAACCTATGGCACGGGTGCCAGAGGCGGCACTCAGAGCCCTCTCTGTGGGCACCAGCACTGTGAAAAAAGTCTATGCTGTACCAATATGCCTTAGACTTTTCCTGCCATTCATCAGCGCAGGGCGCACTATGAACAGCACAGGCAGAGCACTGAATGTAGGCAGGCTTTAATAGCTAAATGATAAAGTTCATGGAATATATACTATATTGAACTATAGTATTCAGGTTAAATTGCCGTGTTGGCACGTTACGATAAATAAGTGGGTTTTGGGTTGCAATTTGGGCACTCGGTCTCTAAAAGGTTCGACATCACTGCCCTAAGGTATTCGCTGATGGGCATAGTGAGTTCATAGAACTTTTTATTTTTTGTCACAAGTTAGCGGAAAATGATGATGATTTTTTATTTTTATTTTTTTCTTACAAAGTCTCATATTCCACTAACTTGCGACAAAAAATAAAAAATTCTAGGAACTCGCCATGCCCCTCACGGAATACCTTGGGGTGTCTTCTTTCCAAAATGGGGTCACTTGTGGGGTAGTTATACTGCCCTGGCAATTTAGGGGCCCTAATGCGCGAGAAGAACTTTGCAATCAAAATGTGTAAAAAATGACCGGTGAAATCCGAAAGGTGCACTTTGGAATATGTGCCCCTTTGCCCACCTAGGCTGCAAAAAAGTGTCACACATCTGGTATCGCCGTACTCAGGAGAAGTTGGGGAATGTGTTTTGGGGTGTCATTTTACATATACCCATGCTGGGTGAGAGAAATATCTTGGCAAAAGACAACTTTTCCAATTTTTTTATACAAAGTTGGCATTTGACCAAGATATTTTTCTCACCCAGCATGGGTATATGTAAAATGACACCCCCCCCCTGTAAGGCTCCATTCAGACATTTTTTTGGCCCAAGTTAGCGGAAATTTTTTGTTTGTTTTTGTTTTTTCTTACAAAGTCTCATATTCCACTAACTTGTGTCAAAAAATAAAATCTCACATGAACTCACCATACCCCTCACGGAATCCAAATGCGTAAACATTTTTAGACATTTATATTCCAGACTTCTTCTCACGCTTTAGGGCCCCTAAAAAGCCAGGGCAGTATAAATGCCCCACATGTGACCCCACTTTGGAAAGAAGACACCCCAAGGTATTCAATGAGGGGCCTGGCGAGTTCCTAGAATTTTTTTTTTGCATAAGTTAGCAGAAATTGATTTTTTTAATTTTTTTCTCACAAAGTCTCCCTTTCCGCTAACTTAGGACAAAAATTTCAATCTTTCATGGACTCAATATGCCCCTCACGGAATACCTTGGGGTGTCTTCTTTCCGAAATGGGGTCACATGTGGGGTATTTATACTGCCCTGGCTTTTTAGGGGCCCTAAAGCGTGAGAAGAAGTCTGGAATATAAATGTCTAAAAAATGTTTACGCATTTGGATTCCGTGAGGGGTATGGTGAGTTCATGTGAGATTTTATTTTTTGACACAAGTTAGTGGAATATGAGACTTTGTAAGAAAAAACAAAAACAAACAAAAAATTTCCGCTAACTTGGGCCAAAAAAATGTCTGAATGGAGCCTTACAGGGGGGGGGGGGGGGTGATCAATGACAGGGGGGTGATCACCCATATAGACTCCCTGATCACCCCCCTGTCATTGATCACCACCCTGTTAAGGCTCCATTCAGACGTCCGTATGATTTTTACGGATCCATGGATCGGATCCACAAAACACATGCGGACGTCTGAATGGAGCCTTACAGGGGGGTGATCAATGACAGGGGGGTGATCAATGACAGGGGGTGATCAGGGAGTGTATATGGGTGATCACCCCTCTGTCATTTATCACCCCCCTGTAAGGCTCCATTCAGACGTCCGCATGATTTTTACGGATCCATGGATACCAAAACACATGCGGACGTCTGAATGGAGCCCTACAGGGGGGTGATCAATGACAGGGGGTGATCAGGGAGTGTATATGGGTGATCACCCCCTGTAAGGCTCCATTCAGACGTCCGCATGATTTTTACGGATCCATGGATACATGGATCGGATCCGCAAAACACATGCAGATGTCTGAATGGAGCCTTACAGGGGGATGATCAATGACAGGGGGTGATCAGGGAGTGTATATGGGTGATCACCCCTCTGTCATTGATCACCCCCTGTAAGGCTCCATTCAGACGTCCGCATGATTTTTACGGATCCATGGATACATGGATCGGATCCGCAAAACACATGCAGATGTCTGAATGGAGCCTTACAGGGGGGTGATCAATGACAGGGGGTGATCAGGGAGTGTATATGGGTGATCACCCCTCTGTCATTGATCACCCCCTGTAAGGCTCCATTCAGACGTCCGCATGATTTTTACAGATCCATGGATACCAAAACACATGCGGACGTCTGAATGGAGCCCTACAGGGGGGTGATCAATGACAGGGAGGTGATCAATGACAGGGGGTGATCAGGGAGTCTATATGAGGTGATCACCCCTCTGTCATTGATCACCCCCTGTAAGGCTCCATTCAGACGTCCGCATGTGTTTTGCGGATCCGATCCATGTATCCATGTATCCGTAAAAATCATACGGACGTCTGAATGGAGCCTTACAGGGGGGTGATCAATGACAGGGGGTGATCAATGACAGGGGGTGATCAGGGAATCTATATGGGTGATCACCCGCCTGTCATTGATCACCCCCCTGTAAGGCTCCATTCAGACGTCCGCATGTGTTTTGCGGATCCGATCCATGTATCCGTGGATCCGTAAAAATCATACGGACGTCTGAACGGAGCCTGACAGGGGGGTGATCAATGACAGGGGGGTGATCAATGACAGGGGGGTGATCAGGGAGTTTATATGGGGTGATCATGGGTTCATAAAGGGTTAATAAGTGACGGGGGGGGGGTGTAGTGTAGTGTAGTGTTTGGTGCGACTTTACTGACCTACCTGTGTCCTCTGGTGGTCGATCCTAACAAAAGGGACCACCAGAGGACCAGGTAGGAGGTATATTAGACGCTGTTATCAAAACAGCGTCTAATATACCTGTTAGGGGTTAAAAAATTCGGATCTCCAGCCTGCCAGTGAGCGATCGCCGCTGGCATGCTGGAGATCCACTCGCTTACCTTCCGTTCCTGTGAGCGCGCGCGCCTGTGTGCGCGCGTTCACAGGAAATCTCGGCTCTCGCGGGAGGACGCGTATATGCGTCCACCCAGAAGAGCAGGGCCGCCGGCAGGACGCAATCCTGCGTACGGCGGTCCTGGAGTGGTTAAAGGGGTTGTCTCACTTCAGCAAATAGCATTTATGTAGAGGTTTATACAAGCCACTTACTAATGTATTGTTATTATCCATATTGCCTCCTTTGCTGGCTGGATTCATTTTTCCATCACATTATACATTGTTCGTTTCCATGGTTACCACCACCCTGTAATCCATCAGTGGTGGTCAGGCTTGCACACTATAGGAAAGAGCGCCGGCCCTTCTGGTGACCGGAATCGTGGCACCCCACATAAGGCTAGTGTTTTTTTCTATCGTGTGCAAGTACGACCACCACTGATTCTTTGCAGGGTGGTCATAACCATGAAAACGAGCAGTGTATAATGTGATGGAAAAATTAATCCAGACAGCAAAGGAAGCAATATGGATGATAACTATACGTTTGTAGGTGTTTTGTATTAACTTTCTCTACATGATAAATGCAATTTGCTGAATTGAGACAACCCTTTTAAAGAGAACCTGTCACCTCAAAAACGCATATAAAACCGCCAGCATTGCCTTATAGTAGCCCCCAGTCTGTTATTAACCACCTCAGCTCCCCTAGCTTAAACACCCTTAATGACCAGACCACTTTTTACAATTCTGCACTACACTACTTTCACAGTCTATTGCTCGGTCATGCAACTTACCACCCAAATGAATTTTACCTCCTTTTCTTCTCACTAATAGAGCTTTCATTTCGTGGTATTTCATTGCTGCTGACATTTTTACATTTTTTGTTATTAATCGAAATTTACCAAAATTTTTGCAAAAAAATGACATTTTTCACTTTCAGTTGTTAAATTTTTCAAAAAAAACCCTACATTTCTATATAATTTTTTCTCTAAATTTATTGTTCTACATGTCTTTGATAAAAAAAATGTTTGGGTAAAAAAAAAAAAAAATGGTTTGGGTAAAAGTTATAGCGTTAACAAACTATGGTACAAAAATGTGAATTTCCGCATTTTGAAGCAGCTCTGACTTTCTGAGCACCTGTCATGTTTCCTGAGGTTCTACAATGCCCAGACAGTAGAAAAACCCCACAAATGACCCCATTTCGGAAAGTAGACACCCTAAGGTATTCGCTGATGGGCATAGTGAGTTCATAGAACTTTTTATTTTAGAAGTTAGCGGAAAATTATGATTTTTTTTTTCCTTACAAAGTCTCATGTTCCACTAACTTGTGACAAAAAATAAAAAATTCTAGGAACTCGCCATGCCCCTCACGGAATACCTTGGGGTGTCTACTTTCCAAAATGGAGTCACTTGGGGGTAGTTATACTGCCCTGGCATTTTAGGGGCCCTAATGCGTGAGAAGTAGTTTGAAATAAAAATATGTAAAAAATGCCTTGTGAAATCCTAAAGGTGCTCTTTAGAATGTGGGCCCCTTTGCCCACCTAGGCTGCAAAAAAGTGTCACACATGTGGTATTGCCGTACTCAGGAGGAGCTGGGCAATGTGTTTTGGGGTGTCTTTTTACATATGCCCATGCTGGGTGAGATAAATATGACAACTTTGTATAAAAAAAAATGGGAAAAGTTGTCTTTTAGAGAGATACATCTCTCACCCAGCATGGGTATATGTAAAAAGACACCCCAAAACACATTGCCCAACTTCTTACGAGTACGGCGATACCACATGTGTGACACTTTTTTGCAGCCTAGGTGGGCAAAGGGACACACATTCCAAAGAGCACCTTTAGGATTTCACAGGGCATTTTTTACACATTTTGATTTCAAACTACTTCTCACGCATTAGGGGCCCTAAAATGCCAGGGCAGTATAACTACCCCACAAAAGACCCCATTTTGGAAAGAAGACACCCCAAGGTATTTCGTGTTGGGCATAGCGAGTTCATGGAAGTTTTTATTTTTTGTCACAAGTTAGTGGAATATGAGACTTTGTAAGAAATTATGATTTTTTTTTTTTAAATAATCATTTTCCGCTAACTTGTGACAAAAAATAAAAAATTCTAGGAACTCGCCATGCCCCTCACGGAATACCTTGGGGTGTCTTCTTTCCAAAATGGGGTCACTTGTGGGGTAGTTATACTGCCCTGTCATTTTAGGGGCCCTAATGCGCGAGAAGAAGTCTGGAATCAAAATGTGTAAAAAATGCCCTGTGAAATCCTAAAGGTGCTCTTTAGAATGTAGGCCCCTTTGCCCACCTAGGCTGCAAAGAAGTGTCACACATGTGGTATCGCCGTACTCGGAAGAAGTAGGGCAATGTGTTTTGTGGTGTATTTTTACATATACCCATGCTGGGTGAGAGAAATATCTCTCTAAAAGTCAACTTTTCCCATTTTTTTTATACAAAGTTGTCATTATAGAGAGATATTTCTCTCACCCAGCATGGGTATATGTAAAAAGACACCCCAAAACACATTGCCCTACTTCTCCTGAGTATGGCAATACCACATGTTGGACACTTTTTTGCAGCCTAGATGCGCAAAGGGGCCCAAATTCCTTTTAGGAGGGCATTTTTAGACATTTGGATTCCAGACTTCTTCTCACACTTTAGGGCCCCTAAAATGCCAGGGCAGTATAAATACCCCACATGTGACCCCATTTTGGAAAACAGACACCCCAAGGTATTCCGTGAGGGGCATGGCGAGTTCATAGAAGGTTGTTTTTTTGGCACAAGTTAGCGGAAATTATTATTATTATTTTTTTTCTCACAAAGTCTCCCTTTCCGCTAACTTGGGACAGAAAGTTCAATCTTTCATGGACTCAATATGCCCCTCAGCGAATACCTTGGGGTGTCTTCTTTCCGAAATGGGGTCACATGTGGGGTATTTATACTGCCCTAGCATTTTAGGGGCCCTAAAGCGTGAGAAGAAGTCTGGAATATAAATGTCTAAAAAATTTTACGCCTTTGGATTCCGTGAGGGGTATGGTGAGTTCATGTGAGATTTTATTTTTTGTCACAAGTTAGTGGAATATGAGCCTTTGTAAGAAAAAAAATAAAAAAAAATTATCAATTTCCGCTAACTTGTGCCAAAAAAATGTCTGAATGGAGCCTTAGGCTGAGTTCACACAAGCGTGACAGATTAGGTCCGGATGCGTTCAGGGTGCGTTCAGATAAACTCGCACCATTTTGCAAGCAAGTTCAGTCAGTTTTGTCTGCGATTGCGTTTAGTTGTTCAGTTTTTTCCGCGTGGGTGCAATGTGTTTTGATGCATTTTTCACGCGCGTGATAAAAAACTGAAGGTTTACAAACAACATCTCCTAGCAACCATCAGTGAAAAACGCATTGCATCCGCACTTGCTTGCAGATGCAATGCGTTATTCACGCAGACCCATTCACTTCTATGGAGCCGGGGCTGAGTGAAAAACGCAGAATATAGAACATGCTGCGATTTTAAAGCATTGCAGAAGTGATGCGTGAAAAAAAACGCTCATGTACACAGCCCCATTGAAATGAATGGGTCAGGATTCAGTGCGGGTGCAATACGTTCACCTACTGCATTGCACCCGCGCGGAAATCTCGCCCGTGTGAACGCAGCCTTACAGGGGGGTGATCAGGGAGTCTATATGGGGTGATCACCCCCCTGTCATTGATCACCGCCCTGTAAGGCTTCATTCAGACGTCCGTATGTGTTTTGCGGATCCGCGGTGTCAGTGTTTTGCGGATCCACGGATCCGCAAAACACAAACGGACGTCTGAATAGAGCCTTACAGGGGGGGTGATCAATGACAGGGGGGTGATCACCCCATTTAGACTCCCTGATCACTCCCCTGTCATTGATCACCCCCCTGTAAGGCTCCATTCAGAGGTCCGTATGTGTTTTGCGGATCCGATCCATGGATCCGTAAAACACATACGGACGTCTGAATGGAGCCTTACAGGGGGGTGATCAGGGAGTCTATATGGGGTAATCACCCCCCTGTAAGGCTCCATTCAGAGGTCCGTATGTGTTTTGCGGATCCGATCCATGGATCCGTAAAACACATACGGACGTCTGAATGGAGCCTTACAGTGGGGTGATCAATGACAGGGGGGTGATCAGGGAGTCTATATGGGGTGATCACACACCTGTCATCGATCACCCCCCTGTAAGGCTCCATTCAGACGTCCGTATGTGTTTTGCGGATCCGATCCATGGATCCGTAAAATACATACGGACGTCTGAATGGAGCCTTACAGGGGGGTGATCAATGATAGGGGGGTGATCAGGGAGTCTATATGGGGTGATCAGGGGTTAATAAGTGACAGGAGGGGGTGTAGTGTAGTGTGGTGCTTGGTGCTACTTATTACAGAGCTGCCTGTGTCCTCTGGTGGTCGATCCAAGCAAAAGGGACCACCAGAGGACCAGGTAGCAGGTATATTAGACACTGTTAGCAAAACAGCATCTAATATACCTGTCAGGGGTTAAAAAAAAATCGCATTTACAGCCTGCCAGCGAACGATCGCCGCTGGCAGGCTGTAGATCCACCCGCTTACTTGCAGTTCTGCGTCTCGCGAGATGACGCAGATGCGTGACTGTGCCTAAATGAGCCGCCTCCGGAACGCGATCCTGCGTTAGGCGGTTAATCATGTGTTTGATCTGGTAATCTGATTCTCCATACATCAGCAGTATCTTGCCGGTCAGACTGAGGTCGAGGGGGCAGCGGCCTCCTTGCTTTAAGTCAAGATAAGCACACCCCCTAACCATCCCTTCTTGTGTGTGACATCCTGCAGTGCGGCCTGGGATCGCGTTAGTATGCGCGAGACTAACTAACGTGATGCACCGTCATTTTTATCACTGCCATCCGAATCAAGGTTATTCCTCCAATACTTGTTCCTACCCAAGATCCCAGCTACCATGGACTTTGATAAAAAAATGAACAAGATCTGTGTTGTCCAGTATCTGTATTTATTGTACAGCATTTATTTTCACATGTACAAATTCACCTGCACCTGTCCAAAGAATTGTCATATCAGTTCTTTTCGTCACAATGTAATTTTCATATGCTAAAGAACTTAAAAAAATATATATATATTCTTAAAAAGTTTTTTTAATAACATGTTTTACAAAAATCAACTTCCCTCCTTAAAAAGCAACTAAACCTTTGTGTAAAATTTTTATATGATGTCCCTAAGGGTACTTTCACACTTGTGGCAGGACGGATCAGACAGGCTGTTCGCCATGTCGGATCCGTCCTGCGGCTATTTCGCCGTGCCGCCGCTCTGTACCCATTGACTATAATGGGGACGGGGCGGAGCTCCGGTGCAGCACGGCGAAAGGCCACCGGACTAAAAATACTGCATGTCAGGCTTTTTAGTCCGGCGGCTTTCGCCGTGCTGCGCCGGAGCTCCGCCCCGTCCCTATTATAGTCAATGGGGACGGAGCGGTGGTCCGGCGGCACGGCGAAATAGCTGGTGAACAGCCTGTCGGATCCGTCCTGCCGCAAGTGTGAAAGTAGCCTAATAAAAGTTTTTCTAATATACTTTATCAATTAATTTTGTATTTTTATTAGACTTTTCCCTCCACAGTGAGTGACAGTCTTTGGGTATGTTCACACAGAGTTTTTTCGATGTAGATTTTAGTGCAGGTTCTGGACCCAAAAACTGCCAAAAATGCCTGCAAATTTCTCCATTTATCGAGGCTTGGAAATAAGAAGTTGCATGTTCATTCTTGGTGTGGATTATTCGTCAAATCCACATACAAACTTCCCATTGAAATGGGCAGGTTCAATAACTTCATAAAAAAAACTGGGTCAGAATTGTGAGAGTGACAGGCCTTATGGCTGTTAGGAGAGAGGAATGGCAGGATTATCCATCTCTTTCCCATCAGTGGTCAGGCCTGAGGCAGCAACAGGTGACACAATCAACGGAGCATAAAGCTGTCCTCAAAGTGAGAAGGGTGTGTCTTGTGTTGTACAGAAGCCTGGAGTGGTTGTGTGTGTCGTCTGAGCTGGGAGCGCTGAGAGACCTGAGGTTTGGGGTGTCCCGCGACGCCTTGGGATAAGGGTCGCATGGTCAGCGTCGGGCAGATGACTAGACCACAATCCCCCAAAAGACACCGGTGTGGTAACAGCCAGGAGGCTGATGGACATTAGGCTGAAGAAAGCCGCGTGGGTTTACGTGTGTGTGAACGGTGACTTAGGTGAGTCAGGGATATATAGTGTTTAGGTAGTGCCTAGCCGGGCAGGCTTTCATTTTGTTTTGTATCGTTTGTTTGTGCTTGTGTCTCAATAAAGCACGAGTTGGGACATGAAAACCTGTTGTCTGCGAAGGTATTTGTGAGGATGATCCCCGGAAAGAAAGCTACCCCTCACAGAATATAAACTGCATCCAAAAATCCACAAGGAATCCTGAATTAAATCCCTGTTTGTTTTTCAGCACAGAAAAAAAACTCAGTTTGAAAATGCCCTTTGTCTCTTGCCAACACATGGGGATCCTGAACAGAGATGCCCCCACCCCTTTATTAACTCAGAATTCCCTAACAGGGTATAAGAAAAAATGGTTTTATAAACAGGGTTTGTGAAATGTGCAAATAAAAAATTTAGATTAATCCAACCCAACCGTGTTCAATACTGTCTCCCACTCGGGTGTGAATTTTAAGATGTTCAACCAGATTTGATTTCTGTTTAAAACATCTGCCACATTCTGAACACAAAAATGGCTTCTCCCCTGTGTGAGTTCTCTGATGTCTGACAAGTCCTGATTTCTGGGTCAAACATTTGCCACACACTAAGCATTCAAACAGCTTCCCTCCCGTGTGAATCTCCCGATGTCTTATAAGACCTGACCTTTTGGTAAAACATTTCCCACATTCCAAACAAGAAAATGGTTTCTCTCCTGTGTGAATTCTCTCATGCTGAAGAAGATATGATTTATGGGCAAAACATTTCCCACATTCAGAACATGTAAATGGTCTCTCTCCTGTGTGACTTTTTTCATGATGAACAAGAACAGATTTCCGGGTAAAGCTTTTCCCACATTCTGCACATGAAAACGGCCTATCTCCTGTGTGAATTCTAGAGTGTTCAACAAGCTCTGCTTTCTTTGTGAAATGAAGCCCACAATCCAAGCAAAATAATAGTTTTTGGTCTGCATGAATTTTCTGATGCTTGTCAAGATTTGATTTCTTGGTGAAACATTTCCCACATTTCAAACATAAAAAAGGCTTCTCCCCTGTGTGGCTTCTCTGATGTATAACTAGTTTAGATTTTTTGGTAAAACATTCCCCACATTCTGTACATGTAAATGGCTTCTCCCCTGTGTGAATTCTCTGATGTTCAACAAGACTTAATTTGGTGGAAAAGCATTTTTCACATTCTGAACACGTGAATGGCTTTTCCCCTGTGTGACTTCTCTGATGCTGAACAAGACCTGATCTCTTAGTAAAACTTTTCCCACATTCCAAACACGAAAATGTCTTTTCTCCCTTGTGACTTCTTACATGCCTATTACAATTTGATTTGTTGGCAAAACGTTTCCCACAGTCTGAACAAGGAAATGGCTTCTCCCCTGTGTGACTCCTCTGATGCTCAACAAGGCTTGATTTCGTGGAAAAATATTTTTCGCATTCTGGACATGAAAACTGACCCTCTCCAGTGTGACAGATCTGATGCTGAACAAGAAGATATCTCTTGGTAAAGCATTTCCCACATTCAGAGCAAGAAAATGGCTTTTCCCCTGTGTGACTTAGCTCATGTCTACTTAGATTTGATTTTTGAGCAAAACACTTCCCACATTCCGAACATGAAAATGGTTTCTCCCCCGTGTGAGTTCTCTGATGGTTAGCAAGATTTGATTTGTTGCAAAAACATTTTCTACATTCTGGACAGGAAACTATCTTCTCTCCTTTGTGAATTCTCTGATGCTGAGCAAGAGTCGATTTCTTTGTAAAACATTTTCCACATTCCCCACAGGAAAATGGCCTCTCTCCTGTGTGAATTTTCTGATGCTGTAGAAGATATGATTTGCAGGTAAAGCATCTCTGACACTGAGAACAAGAAAATGGCCTCAAGCCTTTATGGATCTTAAAGGGATTACAACGATCACCCTTCTGGGAAAAATAGTTCCTATGTTCAGAGCATGGGAACTGGCCTATGTGTGCCCTCTGATCATTAACAGTATGATAAGAAGGTTTTTTATAAAGTCCAGGATGTATACTTTGGGTGGTCCTGGTTTCTTCTGTAGATTTGTGCATGGAAATTTTCATTTTGTATCCGTAATCTAGAAATGAAAGAAGAAGCATTTAGGATCTTAGCCTACCAAAATGCTGAATATACAAAAACATGCTAAAATTGTGATAGCCACTGTTCACCCTTTTATCCTGATAGGCCAGGGACTTTGTGACCTCTTCAGTGCAGTGTCTTTCTCCCCTCTACCCATTCAGAACATGTACATGCTTGACCAAGCTAAGTGGCCATGTGCACAGGAAGAGGTGTTGGGAGAGTAGCTGTCAATTGAATGAAATTTAGCCGTTAGGTACTGTATTTCATGTATATGTCCAGCCTTCCCATCAGGAGACTCTGATCTGGGAAAGGTCAGTGGACAAATAGGGTTACAGTTATCCCTTTTTCTCAACATGGTCTTGGTAATAGAAGATACCTAGAGGAGAATTTATCAAGCCCTGCACTCCAGAATTGTGGCTTAAAAACTGTTACAAAATAGGGGCTTTGTGACTTTTGAGGTCACTTGCACAAAAAATGTTCAACTTTTTATATTCTTACACCTCTCGCTCCCTCCAATGTTGAAAATTACATGGGAAAGTGGGCATGGTTAGCTATGTAAATGAATGTCACCCCAAATTTATACCAGAGACTTTAAGAGAAAAAAAAAGTCGTAAACTCACTCCAGTCGAGAAGTGGTCTAGAAAACTGGAGTAGCATTTCTAGACAAAAGCGTTTTAACATGAGCCATGTGACATTTGATAAGTTGGTTGCAAAGTACGCCAATGCAGACTCAATTAAAACGGTCTTCAAACATTAACTAATGATAAATTCCCCCCAATACTTCCAGGGACCCAAAAAGAAGGAATTAAGACTATTTTTCAGGGGATCCTCAGTCATGGACATTTAGTTTTAGGCCTGGATATCCCGCTTTACAAAGTATGGATGTCTTTCTCTCAGCTTTGAGTCCTACACAATGCTGTTCATCATCTGTTGCCTATCTTTACACCTTTAACAGGGACATAGGG
The DNA here is from genome assembly GCF_014858855.1 of Bufo gargarizans. Classification (NCBI taxonomy): domain Eukaryota; kingdom Metazoa; phylum Chordata; class Amphibia; order Anura; family Bufonidae; genus Bufo; species Bufo gargarizans. The sequence goes on along the minus strand of NC_058085.1, from coordinate 252,535,624 downwards.
CAGTTGTGGAGGGTTTTTGGAGGGAGAGTTACTGCTAGTGACTGAAATCACATTACCCTATGCAGTCAATATTATTTGAGTCTTTCGGGTCAGGTTAAAGATGCCATAGTAGAAATTCCCCCATGTGACTCTCTGAACAGTTTAATTTCTTTGGACATTAATATTGACAGGCGTATCAGAAAGGGAGGTTACTTCATGTGTTCCTATTGAAGTTTCCTATTCTTGTTTGACTGTAAATGAACCAATGCAAATTGGTCCCTTAAGACTCTCCAAGACAAAGAAGGATAGGAGGAGACTAGGTCTTTGTTTGTACTGTGGTAAAAGGGCATTTTGCCCAGAAGTGTACCTTCAAGCCAGGAAAATCCCAAGCCTAGAAAATAAAGGGGACATCTGGCCATACTTAATTTTTCTCCCAAAAATATTTTGATGTTGTCCTCCGACATTAAATTGGAGGGTATATCCAAGGAAGATTTGGCATTTCTGAGGCTCCAAACAAATATGTAACGGCACATTCGTCGGTCACATGGCCTAGGCCAGTGATGACTAACCTCCGGCACTCCAGCTGTGGTGAAACTACGACTCCTAGCAAGCTCCATTCATTTCTATGGAGTTCTGAGAACAGCCAAGCAAGTGTGCATCTTAGGAGTTGCAGTTTTACTACAGCTGGAGTGCCGGAGGTTAGCTATCACAGGCCCATTGGAATGAATGGGGCTAGGTTGTGATACCAAGCACAGCCGCTATACATTGTACAGCACTGTGCTTAGTAAGAAGAGAGAAGGCTGCGGTGCTACTGACTGCTCAAACAGCTGATCGACGGGGGTCCCGGGTGAGGTACCCCTACCAATCAGATACTGATCACCTATCCAGAGGATAAGTCGTCAGTAAAAAAAAAATAAAGAAATTGGAAAACTCCTTTAATCAGTTTTTCAGCCAACCACTTGTGGCCAGCAAATTCAACCCCATTTAGAAATTGTTTTCAGCTTCCCACCACATTGTATGCAAAAGTAAATGATGCCATTAGAAAGTATAACTTGTCCTTGTGGCTCTGTGAAGGTCTGGAGTAAAACACGAAAGTGCAAAGATTAAAAACCTCATAGACTGAAGGGGTTAAACCACCAATATCTTTTACCATAGAGAAACAAAACCGTCAAGTAACCAATTAACAAAAACATATACACCGCGGTGTGGTAATAAAGTAATAAAGGAACACCCCAACCCCGATTCCCTGTAAGCGAAGTCCCACAGTTCACCAGGGGTTGTCCAGAGTGACTGCTGCACAACTCCCCCTTCCTTCCGCTACAACCCTCACATGAGTCATTACTCACCAGTAGGGACATCAGTTAGAGTTTCTGTGTAATTCATGGCCACAGGTAGAGCCTCTTCTTCCTCATTTATCTCTTCCTTGATACAAACCTGTAAAGTGTAAATTCATTTTACGTAATCACAGAAGTCATTATTAAGGGAATGGTGCAGTTTTCAGTGATATTTCTATACAGACATATACAATGTTCCTTGTCAGGAATCTTTCCAAAGGAAGCCTACAAGCCAGCAATGTGGGTTGTGAGACCTCCGCTCCACCTACCTGATGATTCTGTGGGACATTATGATTATCTGGACAGGTATACAGAGGACTAGGACATCTCTCTAATGGATTTCTCTTACTGCATCCATCTGTAGGAAACATACATTTATTGAGTACACTATGACAAAATTATCATTAGAAAATTTGTGTTTGTCGAATACCATTTTATAAAGCACCTGCACCACTATTATGACACATACTGTACTTTTACGATGCAAGTTGAGAAGAGCAAAATTCAAGGACATTCATTGACATAAAAACCACCAAGAAGAAGTTGTTGGAATCAAATGAAACTTTCTATGTGTGACTGTAATGATATAAGTGAGTACAATATTAGAGCGAAAGATTACGTTTATTTTTAACGAAAACTATACAACTAAAAGAAGGCTCTAGTACCCTGTTATACAGCCAGTTTCTGAATGGTATCCTGTGGCACATTTGGCCATGGATGGTGCACTTGGTCCTGTAAATGCTTGATTTGCGATAAATTTGGTGAAAGGCAGGCCAAGCAGTTTCGTGGACACTTTCCTTGAAACCCTTGCTGTGTGTGTGCAAGCAATATCCTGCTGAAAAATGCCAGTTTGAGAGGAACACATGAGACTGAAGAATGTCCTGCATATATCGCTGAGCTGTTAGTGTCCCTCATATCACTACTTGGGGTGACCTACTGTTTGTATGCGATGGCTCTCCAGATCATCACAATTGCATTTTGGACAGTGTGTCCCAGCATAGCAAAGGCAGGATTGAAGAGCTCACCATGAGGCCTCTATACTCAAATCTGACTGTTGTGGGATCCCAAACAGCATCTGGATTAGTCACTAAAGACAATATGGTTCCAGTCTGTAGTAGTTCACAACAACACTGCAAACAAAGGCAATGGTGGCTGTCAATGTCAGGACACATAACAGGCAATGTGAGACCAAATTTCCTTCTGCTAAATGCCTGGAAATGGTCCAGGCAGAAACAGGGGTCTGTAGTGACCTGTGTATGGATGGTGGACAATTAAAGTGGGGAAGCTGCTTGTGCTTGTTGGCCATTCAAATGATCCTCTCTACTTGTGGTCTTTCTAGACCGCCCGGAACCCATTTGCACCATTTGCTGTGTGTGCATGATCTCATGACCTCCTAACAGCTTGGTCAGAACAGCCTAGATAGCGGGCAATCCGTAGAAATGAACATCCTGCTTCTCTCAGTCCAGTGATGTGCTCCCTCTCAAAGTTTGTCAGCTGAGCATAATCTCTTCAAGTGTATCATAGAGGCACATCTAGAATACAGCGACCTGTCACCAAGAGGTACACTAAACAAAAGTGGCCTCTGAGAGCCTTTTTTATAGGGCAGCAGGGGAAGCACTTTTACGCACTCTTGTGGCAAGACCCAGTGTAATAATTTACATATCTGCCTGTGACATAACTGCAAGCCGATTTTTCCAGCAATCCGACATTTCTATATGAGTGCATTTTTTTTTTGTCAATGAGAAAATATCAAAAAAAACAATGTCCGGTCTGAACTGGCTTTTTCCTCCGCACAGATTCATCATCAAGGCATGTTCCTGCTCCTATGGTAGAAGTGCACCAATAATAATAAATCTCTACCATTGCTTATACGGTATATGTGGTAATCAAAAGTAGAGGGTATCAAGATGACTGCATTAAGTGATTGCTACTCACCTGGGCTGGTATCTACAGGAATCTCCTCTTCCTTACACTGCTCATCTCCCACCACACACATCTCTTCTTCTCCCTCTATGACTTCAACTTTAATATCAATTAGATCTTCTCCCTGTTTCAAGGAGCTCATATAATGTACAATTCAAGGGCAAATTGCAGAGGTCTAACATAAATGTGTAAAGATGATAATAAGATAGAATCCTATTTCTGTATGGTAATTATTCAGAGACCCCCTACATTCTGCCCATATGGTAATTGGAAATATCCATATACCGTATTTTCGGACTATAAGACGCACTTAAGATTTGGAGGAGGAAAATAAGAAAAAATATATATTTTCACACCTCAGAGCAGATCACCAAATCAGACTACCATTCTTCATCAGACTTCAGATCAGACCACCAAGCTTCATCATTCTCATATCAGAACCCCCAGCCTCTCATCAGACCCCCAGCCTCCATTAGTCTCAGATCAGCCTCCCATCAGACACCCCCAGCCCCCATTAGCTAAAAATCAGCCCCATCAGACCCCACAACCCACATCAGCCTCAGATCAGACTCTTCAGCCCCAATCAGCCTCAGATCAGACCCTATTAGCCTCAGATCAGACCCCACTTAGTCTCAAATCAGACCTCCTTAGATTCCCCATAGATTATTCTCCTGATGATTATTCTCCTGACGTCGAGCACTACTGGGGGTAATTTAGTAGGTTTTCAGCATCCCCTTGGCTGTAGTCTTGTAGCCAACTCTGTGAGGGGTGCTTTATAATTTGGTGGGGTTTAGTGCGTACTTAGCACTGTGTTAACGCACAGCAAGCATCACCACACTTCTACCAGGGGGGCTTGCATTGGGCATTGTCCCTGAACACTTAGAGGGAACTAAATACCAGAATCACTGGGTTCCCTCTCCCCACCACTGGCGTGTGGAGTTGAATTGCCGCCACACACCCCCATTGGATACACTGGAGTGTGTGATAAAATGGTTGGGGCAATATACCCCTATACTTTACAGGCGACTCAACCCTCATGCTTTTGATCTTTCCTCCAGTCCCTCCAGCAGTCACTGCATAGCTATCTATTATGTGCAGAGTGGCTACACTATTGCTGGTTTTTCATTGGGACTTGGAGAATAATTACTGCCGGGTGTGAATATACTCCGTCTTTTATCAGCAGTTATACCAATAAATATTTATTTATTTTTTCTTTTAACGTCTTTCTCAGGCAGTGAATGTCAAATCGGACCCCCAGCCCCACTAAGCCTCAGATCGGACACCCCAACCTCACTCAGCCTCAGATCGGACCCCTAGCCCCCATTAGACCTCAGATACAGGACTCACTGACGGAGCACAGCACCAGGTCATAGTGCGTATCTACCTGCACTACGTCCTGCCACTGTGCACGGACAGGACACCACAGCAGGACCCCGAAGACGACCAGGGGAGGTGAGTACAGCCAGCACAGCGCTGCCCTCACTTCCCAATGCCTCCTGCATGCTAATGACCGCCTTCATAATAGAAGTGGTCATTAGCATTCAGACTATAAGACACAATGACAATTTTTTGGGGGAAAACTCAGGATTACACTTACCGGTAATCGTTTTTCCATGAGCCCATGACAGCACCCTAGACAGACTGCCTCCATCCAGGACAGGAAACAGGAACCTTTGTGTAGAGCTTTAAAGAAGAGGCACCAGTTAATTGAGAGAACTCGTCCTCATCTTACAATTCTAAATCTCATATTTTTTTATGTATATTTTTTACTTTTTTTTAATATATATACAAATATACTCATAACTATATCTCTTCCTGCTTGTCTTTATTTTTTTTTTATATAAGAATACCCCGAATATAGGGTAGGAATAAATCCCAGGTGCTGTAATGGGCTCATGGAAAAATGATTACCAGTAAGTGTAATCCTGAATTTCCCTTACGCCTATGACTGCACCCTTGAGAGACGACTAGAATAGAACTAGCCTAGGAGGGGGGAATACTGCCTCTAAAACCTTTTTTCCAAAGGACAAATGCTCATTAGAGTCTAAATCCAATCTATAGTGCCGAAAAAAGGTACATGGAGACTTCCAGGTGGCCGCTCTACAAAGTATGTGTCAGCTCTTTCCGCCCAGGAGGTAGAGACGGACCTAGTTGAGTAAGCTCCAAAACCCAAAAGGTGGAGACTCACCCGCTGAAGAATAGGCTAAGGAAATAGCCCCAACAATCTATCTGGCCAAGGTTCTGTAAGACACTTTTATCACCCCTACTCCTCCCTCCAGACTGCACAAACAGTCTAGAAGACCTTCTGCACTGACTGGTAACCTTCAAATATTCAGAGAGACACCTCCTGACGTCTAGGCAATGGAGCTTCCCTTCTTTCTCGTTTCTCAGAGATTGACACAAGGAAGGGAGGACAAAGTCTTGGTATCTATGAAAAGGCGAAACCACCTTGAGAAGAAAATATGGATCTGGTCTGATGAGAACTCTATCCTCCAAAATGTTAGTCTATGGAGGGGATACCGAGAAGGCAGAAATCTCCCCAACTCCCCTTGCCGAAAAAAAAAGCTGTTTTAAAGGATAGAGTTTTGATAGATAAATCCTGTATAGGCTCGAAAGGAGGCTCCATCATCCTAGGCAAGACTAAATTTAGATCCCATGGAGGAGCTGAAGATTAAGAGGCTTAATTCTACTAACAGCCTTAAAATAAAATAAAAAAAAAACGCCTAATCCAGGGACGGTTCGCAATATTGGAGTCAAAGAAGGCAGAAAGGGCAGACACCTGGACTTTAAGAGTGCTAGGCCTTAGGTTCTTATTTAAACCCTCTTGCAGAAAATCCAGAATCCTAGACATAGGAGGAGGACTTAAAAAGGATCAATCTGGACTTTAGAGAAGTTTAAGAAAGCCTTCCAAATTCTAAGGTAAATAGAGGAGGTTGCCGTTTTCCTGAAGGATAGAAGGGTAGAAATGACCTCATCCGACAAACCCCTATGCTTTAAGATTTCCCTCTGAAAGACCGGCCCCTGAAACAAAAGGTGCTGTCTTGACGGAAGAATCCAGGGTTCTGCAAGGGACAACTTTCTCAGCCAAGTGAACCAAGTTCTTCTTGTCCAGAAAGGGGCAATGAGAATAAGCCTTGTCTGTTCCTGCCTCAACTTCTGTAACACTCTCGGGAGAAGCCTTAGAGGAGGGAAAGCATACAGCAGTTGATCTGTCTACGGAAGAGAGAAAGCATTTAGACCTAAAGTCTGGTTGCAAACAAATCTACCCAGGGATGATCCCAAAGTTGGACTACATGATTGAAGACCTCTTGATTCAGACACTACTCTCCTTGATCCAGGTGGTTTCTGCTTAAAAAATCTGCCACTTTGTTTTCTGATCCTTTATAAATGGAACAAGAGGCATAATTAGAGAAATGATTTCCACTGTTAATGGCTTTAGATCTTCTGATCTTGTCCCTCCCTGGGTCTGTTCAGGTAGGATACTACGGTAGCATTGCCTGAAAAGATTTTTTTCCCCTTTTTGAGAAGTTTTGGCAAAAAACCCTCAAGGCTAGGAAAACAGCTCTTAAAGAGGACCTTTCACCTAAAAAAAAAATTTAAACTAAGACTATAGCGTTACTTACATGTCCCCATGATTTCTTGAACGTTAATTCTTTTTTCATTCTGTGCCCCCGTTTGTCCGCTATGCCCCCCCGGAATAATTCCCGCAGTTTATGCTAATGAGCCAGCCTCAAATGGGCTGGCTTTAAAAGTTCTCCCGATCGTGCCTTCCATCTTCTCCCTGGCACGGAGCGCATCCAATCAGCGCGCTCCGCTCTTAGCCAGGGAGAAGACGCTCCAGTTCTCGCGAGACTTCAGAGAACTGGAGCGATTTCGTCTATCCCGGAAGGCACGACGAGAACTTTTAAAGCCAGCCCATTTGAGGCTGGCTCATTAGCATAAACGGCGGGAATTATTCTGGGGGGCATAGCGGACAAACCGGGGCACAGAATGAAAAAAGAATTAACGTTCAAGAAATCATGGGGGCATGTAAGTAACGCTATAGTCTTAGTTTAAATTTTTTTTTAAGTGAAAGGTCCTCTTTAACTCCCTCACATTTTACGAATCCCGACTCTCCTCTAAGTTCCAAACTCCCTGCAGTACCCCCTATTGAGAATACGCCCCCTCCCCCCACCTGGTAGAACTGGCGTCTGTGGTAATTGTTATGTGTTCTTGTAGTGCCTACGGGAATCCCTGAGTCACCAGGTTAGGGACTGTGTTACCTGAGAAGTGAGAGGAAGTGGGGATCTTAAGGGAACAACGAACCCTTCCATTGCTTCAGAATCTGCCACTGAAGTATCCTGGAATGAAACTGGGACCAACCGACAGCTGGGATTGTTGAGGTCACCCTGCCTAACACCGACATGCCCTGCCTGATAGTTCGTCTTTTTGAGGCTACCAGAGCTTAAATGTCTTCCCTTAGGCGAGATATATTGTGTTGAGGGAGGACACACCACTGTTGTAACAAGTGCAGGATTAACCCCAGTAAGACAGACCTCTGAGAAGGGACCAGAGATTTGACCTTTTCCAATTTAGCTGCCGTCCCCGTCTGCCATTGGCTGCTCCCCCCTGACACCGGATGTTTTCATCCGTATGCAGGGACCAGGAGAGCGGTACCAGGAGCAGTGTAAGTATATTACAGATGAGGGGCCCAGCACATGTGGGGGGGGGGGGGGGGTTCTTGAAATTGGATAACCCCTTTAATGACACATCTTTTACACAATTTGCAGATAGGTCTGTAACCTTTAACCTTTGGACACACACAAACTCTAGGCGAAAACCCTCTCTTATTATTCCATTTATCCACGGGCTTGCCGAGATTTCCTCCCAAGCCTGAGAATAGATAGGTAGATAGATAGAGAGAGAGAGAGAGTGTCTTCCCCCCACTGGACCATAATTGTCACTGCTGACCTGACTTAGGCCCTGAACCAGATTGGGAGTTGAAAAGGAAACTTTAGTCTTTTTTTACATCTAGCCCTCCAGTTATTTTGTTTTCTGTCTTATCTATTGAAAACCCTCCTGTTCCTATGAAAAACTGCTTTCTAAGGGGTTTGGAAACAGGAAAACCTTTCTTGCTATCAGAGGCTTTTTCTAAAAGGTCATCAAGAACTGACCCAAAAAGAAAATCCCCCTAACAAGGGATAGAACATTGCTTGTTTTTCGAACCTCTATCCCCCGACCAACCTCTAAGCCAAATAGCCCTTCTAGCAGAGTTTGACAAAGCTGCTGATCTAGCATTCAATCTTATTGTATCCGCTGAGGCATCGGAGATTAAATCTACCGCCTTGAAAATTGTTGGGAAAACTGCAAGAAGCTAATCTCTGGAAGTTTTGCTTTGAATTTGGGATTCCAACTCCTGCAATCATAGTTTTAAAGACCTGGTAGTAGCTATGTTGGGCTTAAAAGCTTGGGTAGAGGCCTCCCATACTTTCTTAAGAAAGACCTCTGCCCTTCTATCCATTGAATCCCTCAATGTACCAAAGTCTTCAAATGGTAAGGCCGTTTTTTTTGAGTTTTGGGCTACAGGGGTGTCCAATTTCGGTGGCCTATCCCAACTGGAGGATTCGATCTCCTCAAAAGGATACTTCCTCTTAACACCTCTAGGGATGAAAGAATTCTTATCAGGTTTGATCCACTCTTTTTGAATTAGATATTTGATATTTTCATTTAATGGGAAGACTCTAGGTGGCTTATGTCCCAAGTCCCAAAACATAATGACTTCTGCTCTCTAGCCTAATCTATTTTCATTAGTTCGCTTTAAGTAAGGAATCTGTATATTTTGGGGAAAATAAGGGTCTACCGGAGGATTCTTCATCTGAAGAAGGACTTGAATCGTCCAGGACCTTCCCCTGCTCATTTTCATCAGAAGATTCTGAATCCGAGATCACGTTAACGTGACCCTGTTTGCCCATGCACAGGTGGGGAGGCATTTCTCAAACACTTTAATAGGGTCCGAAACTTTAGATTTAACCATGTCCTTGATACTCCAAAGCAGGGATGAGGATTCTTCCTCAACTACTTTGTTCACACAATGCTGACATAGTAATCTGGACCAGGAGTGTGCGAGTTTTTTCTTGCATACAGCACACTCCCTTACCTTAGTCTTAGACGTGGCTTTTCTACGGCCCTCTTTGGTATTCTGTAACATAACAAGAGAATTAGCCCCATTAGATTCTAGAAGAAAGTAAAAGGATGGGATCAAACCCCCTTACCCCACCGGGAATACCGGTCTGCCATCATGACCCTCCTGGACATTAGCACACTGATTACTCTCTTCCTCCATAATTCCAGATGATGAGAGAAAGTTTTCCATTTAGGGTATCTACGCACACACACAGGCTAGCTGGGATCCTTCTGGCAGCACGCTGAAGAGAGGATAGGGTTAGGGCCAATGTTTCCAAGCGGCCAAACCGGAAGCATCAATCCCTTTCCTGCTACCCATGCATTCGAAATACCGGAAGTCACGTCATGCAACACTCTCAGCCTCCCCCCGCTGATGCAGGGAAGGAGAGAGAAGATGTAATGATGTGTATTCTCTCCTCCCCGCTGTGCGCTGCTCTGTGTCCCCCCCCCCAATGACACCTGATGACTTTTGCAGAAGAAACTGTATATTGTGGGGCACGGTATATGCTATGTGTGTATAACATAAACATATTTCATATGGAAACTTACATTACTTGGCTTGACCCTTGGGGATCTCGGACACCTCCACACTTTGGCCGGGGGCTCGGCGGAGCTGATGTGTTTTATCCTAATGAGAAAAATATCATAATAAGGATTTGGAGAAGGGGCAGAGGGATAGCTGTGCTGTCATGGGAGTAAGGGAAAAAACGACAGTGATTACATCTATTAATAATGCCCTACAGTGCCATGTACTTATATTGTAATTCGTGGACCAGTGAAAGTGTCTCTTTAAGGAGCCTTTGCGCAGCTAACCAAGCACAGCGCCGTACATGGTATAGCGGCTGAGCTTGGTGTTGTAGTTTAGCTCCATTGACTTCAATGGGGCTGAGCTGCAACTAGGTCATGTGACTGATGTACAGTGATGTCACAGGGTCTAGGAAGAGGCCACGGCGCTCATAAAAGCACCTGACCTAACAGCTGGGAGTTGTACCCAATGATCTGATATTGATGACCTTTCCAGAGGTGAGGTCAGCAGCCTTTAACCGCCTCCCGACCACTGTACGCATGGATGCGTCCGGGAGGCAGTTGATTTATTCCTCCTGGACGCATCCGTGCGTCATCTCGCGAGACGCGAGATTTCGGACTGAGCCGGCCCGCGCATGCGCATCGCGGGCCGGCAAATGAACGAGAACAATTTAGTCACCAGCCTGCCAGCCAATGATCGTGGCTGGCAGGCTGGCGATTTTTAAAATGTCGAATCAGAAGTCATATAACACATCATATTAGTAAATATGATCTGTTATATGGCTGCCTGCTCCTCTGCTGGTCCTTTTGGTCGGTTGGTTCCAGCAGAGGAGCAGGCTTCACAGTGAGTACACCAAAACACTACACTTTAGCCCCAGATCACCCCCTGCACCCCAATTAACCCTTTGATCACCCCTTGATCGCCCCTGTCAATCACTAGTGAAAGAAAAAAAGTGATCAGTGTAAACTGTCACCTTTTTTTAGCGTATCGCTAATCAGCTTTTGCACTTTTATAGTATCTGTAAGTGATCAAAACTGATCACAGTCAGATCTATAATAGTATTAGTGTCACCTTAGTTCGCCCTCCACCCAAAACGCAGTGTTTGCCCGATCAGGCCTGATCGGTCGCCCACACGTGCGTTCACCCACGCCCGCCCCGCCGCAGTGGCAAAAAATTATTATTTTTTTGATCACTGCACATTCACTTTACACACGCTGCAGGCGATAAAAAATCTGTTTTGATATTTTTTTATCAACCGCAGCGGCCTCCGGTACTTCGCTAGCCTCCCCTTTGTAAGACAGGCTTGCTTTTTTTTTTCTTGGGTAGTCTCAGGGAATACCCCTAAATTTAGTTGCCCAAATGTCAAACAGGGGGTATTCTTCTGAAGAGGCCTACAGGCTTCTGACCCAGTCGGATGAGGAATGGGAACCCTCATCTGGTGAATCTAGCGGGTCAGAATATGAACCTGTAGAAAGCAGTGGCAGTCTGACTCAAAGTTCGGACGAGGAGGTTGAGGTCCCTGATAGCACCAGGCGTACCCGGCCCCGTGTCGCTAGACCACAGGTTGCGCAAATTTGATACATATGCAAATTAACCTGAGATGAGTCCTGTCCCTGACTCATTTCACATACAGGACTCATCTCAGGTTAATTTGCATATGTATCAAATCGTTTTTTTTTCACAATAAAAGCACACAGAGCTATGGGGACTGGGTATTGCGGATGTGCTAGCGGCCATCTAGCAACCCATGTCCTCAGCTCTATACCCCAAATCCCGGTGACAGGTTCCCTTTAAGGGGGTTTCAGCTAGGGGGGGTTGAAGTGGTTAATCTGAAATGAAGAAGAAACATAAGCCAGCAGAACACTGAAAATAATATTATAAATTCAAAACGAGCACAGCAGGGTTTTAAGCCATAACAGGGTTAAAAGTATCCAACGGGACCTGGTAAATTCTCTTTCCTTATGGAGAAATCATAGGGTCCCATAGCAACATTTACAATGCCCCACATTAAAAATGATTGTTAATGGGCATAGTTGGACCTGGTGCCCTTTTCTGTTATTTTTCTAAGGCTTCCTTCACACAGTTTTGTTTTTATTACACTGCAGAGCCAGAAATGCACCAAAAGTGGAGAAAAACAAGGACTGGGTCATACTGTATGTGCTCTTGCAGCCAATGACTGGCGTCAACGGTGATGTGACATGTCACTTCTGGGTCACATGCTGTTTAGGGACAAATCACTGTGGAGGCCAGTTATTAGCTGTAACAGTACATGTAACTCCATGCAGGAAGTTTACAGGTGAGGACTGAAAGGACCGCAGCGGTTTCTGGGAAAGAAAAGGTGTAGATAAAAAAAAAAAAGTATAAAATGCAGAGCTATGTGTAATGTATGCAATGCAGAGCTGTGTGTAATGTATGCAATGCAGAGCTGTGTGTAATGTATGCAATGCAGAGCTGTGTGTAATGTATGCAATGCAGAGCTGTGTGTAATGTATGCAATGCAGAGCTGTGTGTAATGTATGCAATGCAGAGCTGTGTGTAATGTATGCAATGCAGAGCTGTGTGTAATGTATGCAATGCAGAGCTGTGTGTAATGTATGCAATGCAGAGCTGTGTGTAATGTATGCAATGCAGAGCTGTGTGTAATGTATGCAATGCAGAGCTGTGTGTAATGTATGCAATGCAGAGCTATGTGTAATGTATGCAATGCAGAGCTATGTGTAATGTATGCAATGCAGAGCTATGTGTAATGTATGCAATGCAGAGCTATGTGTAATGTATGCAATGCAGAGCTATGTGTAATGTATGCAATGCAGAGCTGTGTGTAATGTATGCAATGCAGAGCTATGTGTAATGTATACAATGCAGAGCTATGTGTAAAGCATACAATGCAAAGCAATGTGTAACATATACAATGAAGAGATATGTGTAACATATACAATGAAGAGATATGTGTAACATATACAATGAAGAGATATGTGTAACATATACAATGAAGAGATATGTGTAACATATACAATGAAGAGATATGTGTAACATATACAATGAAGAGATATGTGTAACATATACAATGAAGAGATATGTGTAACATATACAATGAAGAGATATGTGTAACATATACAATGAAGAGATATGTTTAAAGTATACAGTGCAGAGCTATGTGTAAAGCAAAGTCTGTATGTAAAGTATACAGCAGAGCTATGTGTAACGTATACAATGCAGAGCTATGTGTATAGCAAAGTCTGTATGTAAAGTATACTGCAGAGCTATGTGTAACGTATACAATGCAGAGCTATGTGTGTAGCAAAGTGTGTATGTAAAGTATACTGCAGAGCTATGTGTAACGTATACAAAGCAAAGTCTGTATGTAAAGTATACAGCAGAGCTATGTGTAACGTATACAATGCAGAGCTATGTGTATAGCAAAGTCTGTATGTAAAGTATACTGCAGAGCTATGTGTAACGTATACAATGCAGAGCTATGTGTGTAGCAAAGTGTGTATGTAAAGTATACTGCAGAGCTATGTGTAACGTATACAAAGCAAAGTCTGTATGTAAAGTATACTGCATGTGTAACGTATACAATGCAGAGCTATGTGTATAGCAAAGTCTGTATGTAAAGTATACTGCAGAGCTATGTGTAACGTATACAATGCAGAGCTATGTGTGTAGCAAAGTGTGTATGTAAAGTATACTGCAGAGCTATGTGTAACGTATACAATGCAGAGCTATGTGTATAGCAAAGTGTGTATGTAAAGTATACTGCAGAGCTATGTGTAACGTATACAATGCAGAGCTATGTGTAAAGCAGTGAAATGTGTGTGTGTGTGTATAACGTATACAATGCAGAGCTATGTGTATAGCAAAGTGTGTATGTAAAATATACAATGCAGAGCTATGTGTAAGGTATACAATGCAGAGCTATGTGTAAGGTATACAATGCAGAGCTATGTGTAAGGTATACAATGCAGAGCTATGTGTAAGGTATACAATGCAGAGCTATGTGTATAGCAAAGTGTGTATGTAAAGTATACAACGCAGAGCTCTGTCATACAGTGCAGAGTTGAGGGCAGCACATGTACATTCTTATTACCTGCTCATGAGGACACTGTCCTACAATCAAGGAATGAACTCCCGAAACCCAACCAGCAGCACAGCCTGGAGCCTGACTCCTCCCACACATGTGACTGATCACATGATCATGACATCATCAAAGGTCCTTTAACCCATTAGGCTCCAGCATCTACAGACAGGAGATTACATCCGGGTGAGTCGGTGGGCGCAGGGTGTACGTGTCAGTCTCCTGATAGATGTGTGTTCTTATAAATCCGCCTGTCTTGTCTACACTGCAGCAGTGATGGAAGGGGCTGAGCTAGTTCCGCCTGACACTCCCTGCTCCCAGGTTCTAGCCCAATGTTGTATATGAATACGGTATTTACAGGACATCTGAAGTGTCTATTTATATAGGGCATGAAGAGTGAATGGAAACAGAATAACCCCCCCCCCCCCCCCCCCCCCAAAAACGATAGAGGGGTCAAAGAGGAAGCCTGAGTGATCGGCTCCTACACTCCTGATGGTGTGAGTACAGTACAGCAGGGGCTGACTGACAACTTTTGGCCCAGGGGGGCAAGTAACACCCCTTCCTGTATACCCATTTCCCCTGCCTCCTCCTGACCCCCCCCCCCCCGCCTTGACACTTTCGTCAGCCATGTAAATTACAACACAGGAAAACAAAATAAACTAGGGATGCTCTGATATATCAGCCGCCGAAACATAGCCGAAAATGGCATTTTTGGTATAATGCCGAAAGTGTCATTTTCTGGCTGATACAGTGTTGCATCCGTGTATTCTCTCCTCCCCGCTGGGCGCTGCTCTGTGTCCCCCCCCCCCCCATGACACCTGATGACTTTTGCAGAAGAAACTGTATATTGCGGGGCACGGTATATGCTATGTGTGTATAACATAAACATATTTCATATGGAAACTTACAATTACTTGGCTTGACCCTTGGGGATCTCGGACACCTCCACAAAAATAAAAATAATAAGAAACAGAAAAATATCATAATAAGGATTTGGAGAAGGGGCAGAGGGATAGCAGAGCAGGGAGTGACTGGTGCTGCTACTAGGGGCTCATACCATGGGGGAGTAATAAAGCCCACCATAATGCCCCCTTCCCAGTAGTAATAATTCTCCTTATAATAGACAGTGCCAAAAATACACCCTTGTAATGTCCCCAGTTGAGCTAATGTCCCCATAGTGCCCCCTATAATGTGCCAGTAGCCAATAGCCCCCCCTATAATCTGTCAGTAGCCATAGGCCCCCCTATAATGTGCCAGTAGCTATAGCCCCCCATATAATGTGCCAGTACCCATAGCCCCCCCCATATAATGTGCCAGTAGCCATAGGCCCCCCTATAATGTGCCAGTACCCATAGCCCCCCTATATAATGTGCCAGTAGCCATACCCCCCCTATAATGTGCCAGTAGCCATAGCCCCCCTATAATGTGCCAGTAGCCATAGCCCCCCTATAATGTGCGAGTAGCCATATAGGGCCCCCCTATAATGTGCCAGTAGTCATAGCCCCCCCTATAATGTGCCAGTAGCTATATAGAGACCCCCTATAATGTGCCAGTAGCCATATAGAGACCCACCTATAATGTGCCAGTAGCCAGATAGGGCCCCCCCTATAATGTGCCAGTAGCCAGATAGGGCCCCCTATCAGTGACAGAAATGAGAAGAAGAAGAAAAAAAAAGCCAGCCAGACTTATACTTACCTCCTACCTCCAGCACCTTCACTGAAATACTCCCATCCCGCCTCCAGCACTGCTGTCGATGTCCTTACTTTACGGCCGCGCAGCGGCTCAGTCAGGCGGCGCAATGACGTCATTGCGTCGCCTGCGCCGGTCCGGCGGCCTCTCTGCCGGCCGCACGCCTCCCGCACTCCCCGTCTCCCTCCGCAGGCTGCAGAGACTCAGTCACATATCATTCCGGCCCAGCCGGCCGGGACAATGAGCTAACAGAGAGGCCCGGGGGGCAATCGCCCCCCGGCCCAGTCCGCCCCTGCAGTACAGTAGTGCTGCAGTCAGATAGGAGCTGACTATCATAAAACAGTTCTGGTCAGGGCAGTTCCAGGAGATGCTGCTGACACATGGGCTTGGACCAAGCGTGCTTGTGTGAATCCGCCCTTAAAGGGGTTTTCCGCTTAGAATGATCTTTAAGCAAATGCTTGCAGCCTGCCCCCTGAAACAGAAGATCCATACCTGCTCCGCTCCCTCCATCTTCTGTTTACATCCAATGGTACATGGCCATGGTCACATGCACTGATCCAGACTAGGTAGGTAACATGAGGCTGGACACGGGCATCAATTGTGTTGGGAAGACAAAAGTGCAGATAAATGATTGAGGTTTTTAAAGAAGCATGGCTTTACTCCAATAATAAAATACAGTGACTAAAACCACGCCATACTCTGTCCATATCAGTTATCGTTCTTCTGAACACAGTAAAACACAACAGTCACCTCACTAGTACCAGCTCTTATAGCCATAGGAGTAGAAGATGTTTCTTCCCTCTTCCCTGATGCATCAATTTTCTATTTATTTTTTACCCACTGCCTATTTGAACTCGTAGCGATATTACTCTTCTTTTCACCTAGCCGTATGAGGGCTTGTTTTTTGTGGGACAAGTTGTACTTTCTAATGGCACCATTTACCGTATTTTTGGACTATACGATACACTTTTTCTCCCTAAAAGTGAGGGAAAATTGGTAGTGCATTCATTATAGGAGTGGTCATCAGCACATGGGAGGTGCGGGGTGCAGTGAGAGAAGTGCTGCTCTGCCTCTACTCGCCCTTCCTGGTCTTCTTGCAGGCCCCGCTCTGCATTGTGTGCTAAGTGCGAACAGCGTCAGGACGTAGTACACGTAGGCGTGCACTATGACCTGATGCTGTGCAACGTCATGGTCACAGTCCAGAACAGATTGGAAGAAGACCAGGGAGTGATTTTTTATTTTTTTTTACATCTAATCTGAGATCTGATGGGGGGTCTGATCTGAGGCTGATAAGGTCTGATCTGAGGCTGATGGGGGTCTGATCTGAGGCTGATGGGGGTCTGAAGTTGTTGACTGGCAGAAGAAAGAGAAGCCTAGAAAAATGCTGAGAGCAGCAGCGTAGTGTGGATGTGGAAAGGATATGGACATAGTGGCATGTGGCTTAAATATTAGCAGCAGCATAGCATTAGGCATGCAAGGCAGTAGGTCAGGTGTCTATGGGTAGTAGTGGTGGTAGTAGTAGTAGTTACAGATGCTTTATGTTAATAGTGGTGGCAGTAGGGGATTAGCAGTGAGGAGCAGCAGCCATGTGGTGTATGTTGGCAGGCAGGCAGCAGCATGATAGAGGCAGCAGCAGCCTTATGGAAGATGATGGTAAGCTCAGGCAGCAGCAGTGGCATAAAGGCGGCAGTGGCAATTATAGCGGCAGCAGCAGCCGCACAAAACATAACGGTCCCAGGCTGCAACAGCAGCTGTACAGAACATGATGGTCAGCAGGCCGCAGCAGTGGCGTTATGGTGGCAGCGGCATGATGGAGACAGGCAGGCAGCAACAGTGGCAAGATGGGACACTGTCAGCAAGGCCAGATCTATTCATCGGCCTCAGCTGGAGGAGTGTGAAAATCCTCCCGAATCTTGGTTCAGTTTGACAAAAAAAAAAATTTGGACACTGGTGGTGACAGTTTGGTCTGTTTGGGTGTCATTACAGTCCCAACAGTGCTGAAAACCCTCTCCAAGATGACACTGGAGGCTAGGCAAGAAAGATGAAAGACAGCGTTCTGTGCCAGTTCGGGCCACTGGTCCAATCTGCCTGTCCAGAAATGTATGGGGTCAGGGGATAGGGTAAGCATCTGAGACTGGCTAGAGTGTAGGTAGGTCTGAACCTCGGCGTTAAGGCAGGAGCTGTCAGCTTGCTTACTGCCCTAAACCTGGCACGGCATGTGGAAAACTGCTCCATCATGTTGAGGAGACTGAACTGGCTGCTGTGGCGGCGGGAGGTGGGTGACTCTGTGGGGGTGGAGAGGGGCCTCCCTTTCAGACATGCTGGCAGCAGGTCTGCTTACCGAAGACAGCGGCAAGCTGCGTACACAGTGTTTCCTGGTTATAACCTAATTTGTCCTCCCTTTAGGAAGGAGGAAAACATTCCCCTATTTTACTTTGATAGTGAGGGTCTAAAAGCATGGCTAGCCAATAATCATCAGATTGCTTGATGTCAATGATACATCTGTTATTATGTAAACAAGCGAGCAAACAGGTCACCATTCTGGCCAGTGTGCCCGAGGAGACAGTTCTTTCCAACTCTGCCCCCCACTGAGATGATTAGGTGTCCTGGCTGGTGTCACCGCCATCATCATCCTCCTCCTGCTGCTCCAGCTCCTCTTCCTCCTTCAGTGGCAGCACCTCATCCCCCAATTCAGTTTCTCATTGTGGGTCCCCAACAGCTACAGGATGGACAGCAAGATTCGTTAACTGTTCTTCTTCCTCTGAAATTTGTGGCCACAGCATCGCTGGAGCAGTGCATGTGACCATGCCCAATCACCACCGGATGCAAACAGAGCGGGGATCGGAAGATGGAGACCACAGAGGACCAGAGTAGCATGGAGCAAGGAAGAACGAATCTTCTGTTTTAAAAAATCATAAAACCCTTTTAAGAGAATGTGGAGTAGATACTGCTCATATCAAACAGTTGGTAATCTAGACGCATTATCTATTATCTAGGAGCATTACCCCACAAATATGATCACAGCACATGGCTGTTGAGGAATAAAATCCACCCTAGTGAGGGCAGTGGATCAGCTCCTGTACATAAAGGGGAACTCACAGTCCAAAAATTTGATATGTACGAAAATCCAAATAAGGTGATAATCGTGATCACCAGCTTGCCTGCCATGATCAGGTGAAGCGGTGATACACAGCTTAAGATGCTAGAAATATTGTCAAAAGGGCTGTCTGTTTATAAAAGCTATACATTATTATGGAATTCTGAGCTAATAGAGGGGCTCTCTCATTTTGGTTCTTCAAAGGACTAGAGCAGAGAGAGCGACTACAAAGAGCTTCCCTCTCTCTCTAGAGAACCATATTAAAGAAGCACTCTGTAATCTTTTTTTGGACATATAATACTAACTCACCAGCAATATTCTAGCTAAGTATTGTGCTTGTTCCCAGAACTGACACATCCATAGTTTTTGAAGCCTTTCATTATGGGTAGCTGTGTCATGTATGTGACCAAACCCCACAACTGCTGAAGTGTTTCATTTCAATAAGCACAAAGTATTCTTCATTTCACAATGCTGCAGGAAAATTGGACAAAAAGTATAGTATATGAGAATGAAGTCAAAGCAACTAGACTTGTATTTATTGTATACATTTTTCTTGAAGATGTTTCACTAGTCATCCAAGATGTCAAAAAACGGTCAGGTGACTAGCAAAATGTCTTCAAGAAAAAAAATACAAGTCTGGTTGCTTTGACTTATTTCTACTGATATGAATCTATTTTACATATTTTGCATTTCTGTTCCAATCAGGATTTTCCTTGTGGAAGTCACCTTATAGATTTCTCTAGGAAACAATGGGAATGTACAAAGGCAGAAAAGACATGACGGAGACGATATTAAACCTTGCCCTGGAGATCATCTACCTGCTTATTGGAGAGGTGAGAAACCTCAGGGAATTATGTCATATGACATCACTTTTTCTCTGTTAATTACACACTACTGAAAATGGTTGTGGAAATGTACTGTACAAAATCAGTCCTGATAACCAGGATGCTTCCACGGGGCACGAACAATCGTAATAATGATCATTCCTCCCCACATTAATTTTGCATCTTGTGAAACGCACTTTAAACGAGCACAGATTTTGACATAAATATTGTTTATCAGCTTTTATTAGTGGCCTGGCAGCATCTCATGTAAGAGGACTCTTTGATGTGGGTTATTTGAGGGGCATAGTGTGTTAGAGATGCATACAATTTGATAAATTCTTGTGGCCGCAACTACTACATATCCTCACATACAGAAGCAAAGATAGTGCCAAGATTTCTTGTTTATTGCTATAACTACGGGTAGTGGACTGGAGGAGGGGTTCTGTTTCTGCCAATTTAGGGGTACCTGTTGTGACTTCTGGGAGGGTGAGGTGTGGTAGACTGCCATGACTATTGGGGAAAACATGGAACCTACTAAATGTGGATGGTGGCCTAATCTTGACTGCTGCAGAAGTAAGGGATCCTGTGATCACTAAGGAGCTTCTGTGACTTTGGGTAAGCTGTTACAGGATCTGAACTTTTGCAGCTGGGTCCTAGACCTTGCTAAGATTTGTCCAGGCCTTGTTTACAGGGATATTTATATACTATCTACTTTACATACTTAGGATTACACAGTAGTGCAGAAAACATCTAGTGAGCATGTGACTCTCAGAAGCCACCCCCATTTCTCAGAACGATTGAGCAGGAGCCTGAGTCCCATCATGGAGCCTCCACCTCACTCACTAATACTACAGAGAGACAATCAGCAGAAGATCCTAGAACTCATCAACAAGATCGTTGAGCTGCTGACTGGAGAGGTGAGCGCTGCTGGGACATTATACAGTAATATAAGGGATAATGTGTCTGGGTGATGACTGTGTCATTTTGTGTGTGAGGTTCCTATAAGGTATCAGGATGTCAGTGTCTACTTCTCCATGGAGGAGTGGGAGTATTTAGAAGGACACAAGGATCTGTACAAGGATGTCATTATGGAGGACCAGCCCCTTTTATCGCCAGGTAAGAGAATTTCATTGTTATGGAAAGAACAATTATGAGCATCACTGTGAGCCTCTATTATTTGATCATCACATATACATAATGGCCCGCATTTACTAAGATTGCTATTGTAAGGGTAATTGGTGAGTTCCAAATGTATTAAAAGACGCATACCATTTACTGAATTTGGCATAGTTTAACCTCAGGAAAACAATCTTCTAGATTTGCACAAACAACGTGCTTTATTTTCCTGCACTTGAGTCCAAAAAATTTGCTAATTTGTAACATTCCTATGTATGTTTTAAAACGTTGCATTTTACATCCCCAAACTGTTGTAAACATCTTTTGGGCAATGTGTCCCCTACAGCTGGATCTAGTGAGGGAAATCTACCAGAGAGATGTCTTAGTCTTCTGTATTCTGAGGATTGTCCAGAGGTAGATGAGAATGTCCCACAGGATCATCAGGTAGGTTGAGTTGAATTTAGGTGGTCAGTTAGCGAAGCCAAAATTGGTTATATACATATGTGTACCCTTTTCTTGTACAGTTTGAAGACCTGATTTCTGTAAAAGTTGATTCTTCAGTGGGAGAAGAACAAACATGTTCAAGGAGTAAGGAGAAGTTTAAGGAGGAGCATATTCCTGTAGTTATCACTTCTGGTAAGAAATAACCACGAAATACAGAAAATACAGAGAATAATTGGCCAGATGGATTTCATCTGCCCAATCCTTTGTTCTCAGGGAAATAAGCTGGTGCCAGAGGTGTCTGTAGGACACAGGCATTCTCAGCCGAGCTGACTGTACATGTATGGAATCAGGAGAGATAGCTTTTGCCTCACAGCGACTTAATGTATATGGCCAGCCTCAGTCAAAGACAAATGTCAGTAAATTGAATTTTATAAGTGAAACATTGGAAGGTGACGAACATAATATTGCATGCAGTTACTTCAAAAGACAAAGGACCCATATTCTGATCTCCTCATATGAGACTACACTTCTACGGAGGACATATCTAAAAGGGTTGTTCGAGTAAAAAAAAGCAGGGAGGTTGTTAAAATTATTTAAAACAAGTTAAACTTACCTTTCCGACCCCCTCTGTTCCTGCACCGCCCCCTCCAAACCTCCCAATCACTGCTGCGATAACATGTTCATATTCCACATGTGACTACTGCAGCCAATCATTGACCTCAGAGTTACACAGCGTGAAACCAGCAATTGACTGCAGCAGTAATGTACGGTATATGGGCACATCACCATTGCAGTTATTTAAACAAAGCCCCCTATTATCTGACAACACCTTTAAGAAAATGTATAATGTGAGTCATTTTAGTTTCATCAAAAGAGTTTTCTGGTATGTATCACAAGGATTTTGGACGACAGGAAATAAAACGGTCTATGGGTATAATCCAGCAGATATACAGCAATAAATAATAATAACAAATATAAGGATAATAGTTTACAGAACTTCACTTACTGGTCGGAGAGGTCAACAAAGGATGTTGTCCTCAGCGTCATCTTCCTTCTTCACATGCAAGTCTCTCCAGCAACCAATCTTCTTTAAGGGGTCATTTCTCTAAGAGGGGTATATCTTCCTTTAGTACCCCATAGAGTGCTGACTGCAGCATCGGCTTTACTAAGTCTACCTCCAGGTTTCCCTAATCTTTTGCTCAAGTACCTGAAGGGTGGGGGGCATCTTGGGCAGTTTGTAGTTGCACCTCAGCACAGAAGGCTGTATTTATCAGTCCGTGCACTCCAGTGAGTGCCTCAATGATCCAGAAAATAGATTTGCAACCAAGAAGGTGTACAGCTAGGATATAGACAAGCATAAACAGATTGAATAATCTCCCCCTACTGGGTGTGGTAGACGAGTCAGGCAATACACATGATAATGAAAAAGGCGACACTCACATACAACCAGTATATGTGCATTATACATGGTAAAATTATAACACTACATTATAGATTAACTGAACATATTGTGCCATCACATGGTATTTTACTATTGATGGCTTATCCTCAGGATAGACAATCAGTATTTGATCTGCGGACATGCAACACCCAAACCCCACCAACTAAGTTTTTCTATAGGACCCTATAAGATCTGTTTGCATACAGATATAAGAAAAGATGCTCCAGAATTGCTATTGCATGAGAAATGCAAATAGATACTAAAACAGATTTCAGGAGAGAAGACAAGTCCTCTTTTAAGAGGTTCTCCAGTTTCATGATTCATTTTTTTTTATGTGCCCAAAGTACCAAACACTGGATATATTTGCCCTAAATACCAGTTTTTTGTGTCTGCACTTTCTTTCCCCTTTTCTCAGCATCACTGCCTCCTGGCAGGATGTTTAAATGGATAACCTTGTGTTTTCATTGGCTTCCTGCTGGGTTTCCTAACCAAACCCAGCTTGATTTGCTATGTAATGGTTTCACAGGCTAGGTTCACCTAGCTAAAATGGAGAGAGGGAAGTGTAGGGGCATGACTACTGCAGAGGAAACAGTGTGGAAGGCAGAGCAATCCCTGAGAAACATTACAGAGCAAAGCATGCCAAATCTGTTTAAAAAACGTAGCAGGAAGTTGATAAAAACACGAAGTCCTGCATGTAAGCATCCTGCCAGGATGCAGTGATTCTGAGAAAACGGGAAGGGAAGTGCTGACATAAAAAAACGGTCCATGGGGCAAAAATGTGCAGTGTTTGGGACACTCTGGATAGATAAAAAATTATTATGAAAACAGAGAAACCCTTTAATGATAATCAGGTGATTTTGCTCATCCTTTGGCTGTATAAATAGCAAAGTTGACAAGTTTATAGGAAATGCTGTATCCAGAAAACTTCCTTTTAACGCCTTTAATCACCACCAGCATGATCAACAAGCACTTTTAGGTGTTCCAGTAACAGCAGCTAGTATCATAGTGACACAAAAGGTGTAGTAGCATAGAGGAGCATTCTAAAACATTATACGTTTGTAGAAAGGGTATCCCCTCCCAATGGCCGCACAGGAGGATCTGGATCAGCTTAATATGCCCATTACGGAAGAGGAAATTTTGAAGACGATAACACAATTACCTGGGAATAACGCGCCGGGACCTGATGGTTATTCGGGTGACTTCTATAAAGCCCTTAAAGCTCAAATATCACCGGTACTGTCTAGATTGGGAAATGTCCTTTTACAGGGGGGAAGGCTATCCGCTCAAATGAACATGGCACATATACGCATGCTCCCTAAGGAGGGTAAGCCAGCAGAGGACCCCACGTCGTACAGACCGATATCTCTCATCAATCAGGATGTTAAAATCCTTTCGAAGCTTATGGCCAATGGTGACTCATCCTCCCGAGCCTGATCAGCCCACTACAGGTTGGTTTCATTAGAAACCGATCAGCGGTCACCAACATCCGCCGAGTCTTGGCGGTCTTAGATGAGGTGGGTTGGAGAAAGGGAGAGGGATCGACACCCTCCATGGTCACCCTGGATGCTGAGAAAGCTTTTGATAAAGTACACTGGGAGTGGCTATGGAGGGTGTTGGACAAATTTGGGGTGAGAGGCTCTTTCAGGGAGTACCTTTCTCAGCTCTACACAACTCCTATGGCCAGGATAGGCATGTAGGGTTTTCTTTCTGACCCTTTTAGCTTACATAGGGGAACCAGGCAGGGTTGCCCCTTATCCCCTTTACTGTTCGACCTGGCTGTAGAGCCACTGGTTCGTTTTCTAAACTCGGGTGGGATTTTTGAGGGTATTAGAATAGGGAATTCTGAACTGAAAGCCATTTTTTTTCGCGGATGACATACTCTTATTTATGGAAAACCCCATGTCAGATCTACAGGCGGTATTGAGCAGCATTGCAAAATTTGGTCAGTTCTCAGGTTTTAAGATAAATACAGCCAAGTGTGCTATTTTACAACTAGGGAGGGGGGGGAACAAGATTAAAGTCGAGGAGTGATATAGATGGGATACCGGTGGCTAAAGACCACATTACTTACTTAGGAATCAAGATGGGTCCCAGAGCAGAATCCTTGTATGGTCTAAAATATACCCCTCTATTAAACAAGGTGACTTGTGAGTTGCGTAAGTGGCAGAATCTACCCCTACCCTTACTAGGCAGAATTCATTTAGTCAAAATGATCAGCTTCTCCAGGCTTCTTTATCCTCTTCAAACGTTACCCTTGCTGATTAAGCATGTGAACGTCAGCAGACTCCATGGTGAGGTGACATATTT
Organism: Bufo gargarizans; assembly: GCF_014858855.1. NCBI lineage: Eukaryota > Metazoa > Chordata > Amphibia > Anura > Bufonidae > Bufo > Bufo gargarizans. The sequence continues at coordinate 252,510,704 of NC_058085.1, read as the reverse complement.
TATCTGGAAGGGGAAGGGACCACGAATAGGTCTGAGGAAGCTGATGGCCCTTAAACTGAAAGGGGGAATAAATATGCCTGACGTTAGAATGTATAACCATGCGTGTCTTCTCAGACACATTATTGACTGGCGGCGTCACACAAGTTTCCACTCTGACTATGCTTTAGAGAAGGAACTTTACGCACCTTGGGATCCTTGCACCCTTCCCACGTACTTGCGGAATTCGACTATTTTCCGCCACACCTGGGCAGCGTGGCGAATTATTAGGAAGAATCTGCGACTCTGTCAGAAAGTCTCGAAATCTTTGCCTCTGTGGGGACATCCGGAATTTGAGCAGGGAAGAAGTAATGCCTTGTTTAAGGAATGGAAGCAGAAGGGTATACTAACGGCCCAGCAGTTGTTGCATAAGACCGAGAATAGATGGCTATCATGTCAGGAAGTTAGGGACGTTTTTCACCTGAGTCCTTTTCAAACTATTCAATATACCCAGGTCAATAAATTCTTAACCGATAGGTTGAGGGATGTTTCTAAGGAAATAACGACTAATGAATTTGACAAGATAGCAATGGAGGGTACAGGCCCACAATCCATTTCTCTCTTATACTCCCAGTTACGGGAGACTTTGGGGGACGGTCTGCCACACCTGGCTTTTCGCCCATGGGCCCGTATGTTAGAGGATGATGAGGCAGGGGAAAAGATATTAAAGGGATGGTGGGCTTTGAGAAACTTAGTCATAAATGAAACTTGGAGGGACACACATTTCAGGATAATGCATAATGCCATTTATGCTTTTAATCTCCCGGCAGCTCCCAATAGGTCAGACAGGATCACTAGTTGCCCAAAATGTAAGGTAATGCACACCGACCTATTCCATGGTTTATGGTCCTGCCCTCAAATACAATATTTATGGAACCAGGTGGCCCAGATATCAAAGGATAGTTGGAAACTGACAGTCCCGTTGAGCCCTGTGAGCTTTCTTTTTCATTATTGGGAGGAGCTGAAGGATGGGGTCCCTATGGAACGTAGACTGCCGACCCTCTTCCATGCACTCTGCATGCTAACCAAAAGGAGCATTTTACAACGCTGGCTCCGGCCTTCAGTTCCCTCTAGGGATGACATTTTAGCTTGTCTCAGAGAGTTACTGACTTTGGAGCGAGGGGATGTTATAAAACATAAGGAAGGGAAGGGAGGCAAATTTTTTAAGAAATGGAGAGGCTTTCTGACACAGTTTTCCGATTCCGAAATTGAGAGTGTCATGAGACCTTTCACACTAACGAAGTGGTACCTTGAGGAGCAGTTGAAAGGGACGCTAGGTCGCTTGGCACAATGACATGTTTCTTATAACCGCTCGTGATGTTACTAGTATGTCGACATCATACTTTTAGCCCATGTCTGTCAAATGGTATGGTGAATGTTCTGGCAGGACGAAAGTTAGTATTGGATTGGGGTTGGGAGGAGGGGGGGAGGGGGATTAGGTTCTCTCAGATCTGGGTGGGGGGAGGGCATTTAAATGAAGGGTTTTGAGAATAGTTGAGGGTCAAATTGTCTTGAGTCTTTACTGTCTACCTAGGCATCAATGTCTGTTTCATGAAAATGATTTGTAACCAACATACAATGCTTTTGAATTGTACTTTATATATGTCTTTTCTTTGAGAAATAAAAAAAATTCTTTGAAAAAAAAAAGGGTATCCCCTAAAAAAAAGTGCAATTAAAATTGTATCTTAAAATGTATCATTTAGTATAAAATATACTTTATTGTGCATACTGTTCTATTTTGTCTGTCAAAAGGACAGGTCAAATGTCAGACACTCGACTGACTACATTTTAGTCATTGAGGTCCGTTGGGCACCATTCTTGTCCATCGTGTGACAGAACCAGTGATTCTGTGATTTTCGTTGTTCTGCTCCTATAATGGAGATGATTAGTATCTATGTGAACAAGCTCTAAGTGATACAGTTGTAACAATATTTATATAGTCTAGGTCAGTGGTGGCAAACCTTTTGCACAGGTCCCAGAGACGGCACTCGGAGCCCTCTCTGTGGGCACCCGCACCCTGGAAAAAGTCTATGGTGTACCAATATGCCTTAGAACTTTTCCTGCCATTCATCAGCGTAGGGCGCACTATGAACGGCACAAGCAGCGCATTGAATGTAGGCAGGCTATTATAGCTAAATGATAAAGTACATGGAAGATATACTATATTGGACTGTAGTATTCAGGTTAAATTGCGGTGTTGGCACTTTGTGATAAATAAGTGGGTTTTGGGTTGCAGTTTGAGCACTCTGCCTCTAAAAGGTTCACCATCACTGCTCTAGGTAATGCAGCACAGATCTCTCAGATTGTGTTGGGATATCAGTATTTGCTTTAATTTTTAGTTTTTATTTAAAGGGGTTACTATGAATAGGGCTTTTCAAATTAATTATTATTGCAATATACATACACTAAAAATAGTTTACTCTCTGGTAGTGCCCCTTGCTGTTTCTCCAGTGGCTGAAATTCTAGTCCACCTTTTACCTAAAGTGGTGGACTAACATGTTTAGTAGCTTGCTGACTCCCTTCCTCCCCTCAGTGGCGGAATAGTGATCTCATAGAGAAGTAACCATTCATAGAAATGTGTAGCTATATCTCTCTCTAGACAGTGGAGGAGGTAATTGGGTGAGGGAGGGGTATTAATTTGTGGAATCACTGGGGCTGTGTGAGGGACTTTTTATCTATGCAATGGGGGAAGACAGCAGAAAAGGTTAAGAGCTCACTGCAATGCACTCCTGGGAGATGCAGGTGATTGATTGTCATCTGAATAAGGGCTCGTTCACATGAACGTGTGATGCCCGTTGCCGTATTGTGGACCGCATTTACGGATCCGCAATACACGGGCGCCATTCCGCATCACGGATGCGGACCCATTTATTTCAATGGGTCCGGAAATCTGGAACGGAACAGTATGAAAGCACTACGGAGTGCTTTCTGGGGTTCCGTTCCGTGCTTCCACACCGCAAAAAGATAGAATTTTCTCTATCTTTTTGCGGAACGGAAGGATCGTGGACCCGCTCAAGTGAATGGGTCTGCGATCCCCATGCACCTACCCCAAGGATGGTGCCCGTGCATTACGGACTGCATTTTTTTGCAGTCTACAGCATGGGCTTCACACGTTCGTGTGAACTAGCCCTAAGGATAACAAGAACTACAGAGAGGGGAGTAAGGGTAAAAATTGCACTGGCGAGCAGCATTTTTACATTAATATCACTAAATTAATGGTATGCATTACTCCAGATATATATATATTTTTTATTCATTGAATAACCCCTTTTTATTTTAAACTGCTTCTCCAAAAAAGCAAATAAATAAAAATCCTTTTATTCCCAGCAGATGACTACAGCAAAGATTTGAAGGGAGATCTCTTCAGTATTCCAGAATGTCAAGTAGAAGTAAAGAATATCACACAATATTCTCTAGGAGAAAGTACTGTTAAAGAAATGTTTTACCCTGAATACAACAGCCTTGATCTGTCATGTTATCTTTCCAACCAAGAGCAACCTTCTGCCCATAGATCAGATACTATTACAGAACAAACCTATAATAGGGAATGTGACTTATTTCCTAGACCAGAGTTAGGGAAAAGTTTTACCCAGAAAGCGTACATTCTTAATCAGCAGAGAACACACAAGGATATAAAAAAAGTTTCATCTTCTGACTCTAAAAAATGCCTTACCCCGAATGATGGTCGTCTAAAGATTCATGGAGGATTTTCATGCTCACTGTGTGGGAAAAGTTTTTGCAGAAACGCAAATCTTATTCAGCATCAGAAAATACACAAAACAGAGAGGCCATTTTCCTGTCCAGAATGTGGGAAATGTTTCGGACGGAAATCAGATCTTATGCAGCATCAGAGAATTCACACAGGTGAAAAGCCATTTTCGTGTCCAGAGTGTGGGAAATGTTTTACCCAGAAATCAGCTCTTATTCAACATCAGAGATTTCACACAGGTTTGAGGCCATTTTCATGTTCAGAATGTGGAAAATGTTTTATCACCAAATCAGATCTTGTTAAACATTGGAAAATCCACACAGGAGAGAAACCGTTTTCATGTTCGGAGTGTGGGAAACGTTTTATTTGTAAATCAGCTCTTGTGGAACATCAGAGAATCCACACGGGAGAGCGGCCATTTTCATGTTTAGAATGCGGCAAACGTTTTACCCAGAAGTCAAGTCTTGTTGAACATCAGAGAATCCACACTGGGGAGAAGCCATTATTCTGTTTAGAATGCGGAAAATGCTTTGCCAAAAGATCAAGTCTCTTTATACATCAGAGAAGTCACACAGGCGTGAAACCATTTTCATGTTCAGAATGTGGGAAATGTTTTACCCAGAAAGCCGGTTTGGTTGAACATAACAAAGTTCACACTGGAGAAAAGCCATATTCGTGATTGGAATGTGGGAGAAGTTTTATGCAGAAGAGAAGTAAAAGCTATATCCTAAGTATTCCATCCACGAGACAGATCTTGACATTTAGGACCTTCCATGTTGTTTTAACCTACAGTAACATTCGTTTTCTACCCCCTTGTGTCATGCTTACATACATTGAAGTCACTTGTTTTATTCATTTGGCACTAAATACAAAAAGTTAAATTAAAAATAATTGGGAAATACATAAAAGATAAACTTAGCTATAGATTCCAGAAAAAATGTAGACCAACTTATGACAGAAAATCCTAGGCTGCCGTCATTTTCTTTATTTCCTTCAGTTTTTGGCATCATTGCGTTATGTTTTCTATTATGGACTGAAATCCTATCCTTTATTGGTGGATCCAAAATTGGGAATGGAAATTTTTTACAGGAACTATCTGCTCATGAATTTCCATAATTTCTCACCGCTATATATAAGAAATTGCACTGAAGCAATTTATACCAGATACAGTATAACAAGTTATAATATTAAATGGTTCCAGGGTGACATCACATGTTGAAACCATTGTAACTTTGGTCCATAACTCTATGAAAAACTCCTTACATATAATGGTAAGGAACAGATGCTGGAAGCTGTAAATCACTTTCTATGGTGACGACAGGAGCTTCAGCTGAGCCCTATATAGCACACGGTACACCATAAAAATAAAATGGATCCGTCCTCACCTAGCAACCAAAGGAGCAGCTCATCCTGGCACAGACAGAGTAGTACAGGACATGTAGTAGCACATTGTACTGTAAAGAGAACCTACTAGACAACTAGTACTGGTGGTTTACCAGAGAAATGGCCATGTTGATTGGTTGGAAATGAGTCTGTGACATTGTATGTCACTATAACCATATTCCAAGGTACATCAGGAGCTTGGTAAAATCAGGAGACGTGACTGGTGTCTAAGGAAAAAAACTAAATAATAAATGTAAATTTGAAATGGTTAACAGAGAAAGAGACAAGAAGAAAGCATCCAAAAGGGAAAATTCTAAAAGATTGTCCAAGACCAACCCCCCCCCCCCCCCCCTTCCCCACAAAAAAAAAAGTTAGTGAGTGCTAGGAACCTGAAAAAGAAGTAAGAAAAACATACCTATTAAATGCTGCTCTGTTCTAGCACTAATGCTTCTATCCTATTCCCGGGGACCAAAAGTGCTCACACTATGGCTGTGGTCACGTGGACCAGTGCAGCCATTTACTGCCCTCAGTAGTGACCTGTATCTGAGCAACTTTTGACCACAGAGGCATTAATATATATTACCATTATAGGGGGGCATTATGTATACTACTACTATATGAAGGGGGATCATTTAATTTTATATATATATATATATATATATATATATATAATTACCACTACAGGGACACTATAGGAGTCATAGCTACAGGGGGAATTGTTGTAGGGCATTACAAATACGTAGAGTTACTACAAGGTCATTAGAACTAGTAGGGACACTATAGGGGTGCCTTATTTCTACTCGGGGCTCTAGAGGGGTGCCCTATCATTATTGGACACAAAATGAAGGGAGCACTTCACTCCTTGGCTGCTTGAGCTACACTAAGCTCCTCAGAGCAGGGCCAGCCTGGTGTTTTTTGTATGCCTGATATATGTATATATGTCCCCCTGTGATGTCACTTTCTGTGGAGAGCTGTTTCAAGTCTCCAGGAGAAAAGTGTGGTGCCAATCTTCATATTTTATCTGCAGACCTCTTTATAGAAGTTGATTTAATTGGCTATGTACAACAGTTTTGTTCTCTACAGTAAGGCTGGGAGAACAGGATCCTTCCTCAAATTTCAGGAAGAGATCATTGAGAACCTCCTGAATGGAACATACACAACCAAAAATGGCGACTTGTTGTTGGACTAACTTGAGTGGTTGTTGTATGAAAATTCAGCCCAAGGATGCAAGGATACCCAGTAGAAGAGACTGAAAGAAACAAAATGCCGAAAATAATTCTGTAGGCCCTGATTAATTTGTTTCACCTGTTTGTTCGACTGGGGATGGTTATTGATGGAAAGGCCCAACTAGACATTCAACAACTTGCAAAGAGATTGTCATGCTCACCCCCTCTGGGTCTTGGCAGCTCAGACCTGCCTCCCGTTCACTCCTTCCCAACAGGCCCAGCTTTTATGGGTAGCTCTGTCTCACACGGCTGCCTCACACGCACTGCCGGGCCCCTGCTGTATCCACCAGCATCGATGAAGACCCCGCTGATCGCGGCATACATGGGTTTTGCGGCAGCTTGTACATCCCCATTGGGTCCCCGTGCTGCGATGACGGGGACCCGATGGTTGCTATGGCAGCCTCGATGCCTTACACAGGCATCAGGACTGCCAGCGTCTTACAGTGTAAGGGTACTTTCACACTAGCGTTTTTCTTTTCAGGCATAGAGTTCCATCCTAGGGGCTCTATACCGGAAAAGAACTGATCAGTTTTATCCCCAAGCATTCTGAATGGTGAGTAATCTTCAGTTCAGTCGTTTTGACTGTTCAGGACGGAGATAATACCACAGCATGCTACGTTTTCATCTCCAGCCCAAAAAAACTGAACACTTGCCTGAATTTTTTTCATAGGACTGTATTAGTGCAAGATCTGTTCTTGCAATGCATTTGTGAAATAGATCCGGATCTGTCTACAAATGCTGTCTGGTTGCATGCAGATTACCTGATCCTGCAGGCAGTTCCGGCGACGGAACTGCTTGCCGGATCACTGCCGCAAGAGTGAAAGTACCCCAAGACACTGACAGTTCAATACAGCACAATACAGATGTATTGTGCTGTATTGAAACAGGGATCAGACCCTGAAATTTTAAAGTCCCATAGTGAGACATAAGTAAAAAAAAGTGTTTTTTAATAATAAAAAAAATTGCAAGGGGGGAGAGGGCTTCTTTCTAGGAACAAATGGGGCACACTTGTGTAGAAATTGTCCACATAAAGATGGTACCCCTTGCCAAATAAGGGTGACACCAAGTCCCAGACTGTCTTCCCACTGCTCCCCAAGTAGTCAGGGCAACCGACCAGCTCCAGGGTCTGATCTTTACCCTCATAGATCCGAAATTTGTGGGTATAGTCTGTGGCCCTTTCACAGAGCTTATACAATTTGACCCCATACCGGGCGCGCTTGCTTGGGATGTATTGTTTGAAGCCAAGGCGCCCGGTAAAATGTATAAGGGACTCGTCTACGCAGATGTTTTGCTCAGGGGTATACAAATCTGCAAATTTCTGGTTGAAGTGGTCTATGAGGGGCCGAATTTTGTGGAGCCGGTCAAAAGCTGGGTGGCCTCTGGGACGGGAGATGCTGTTGTCGCTAAAGTCCAGGAAACGCAGGATGGTCTCAAATCATGTCCTGGACATGGCAGCAGAGAACATGGGCATGTGATGAATTGGGTTCGTGGACCAATATGACCGCAATTCATGCCTTTTTGTTAGGCCCATGTTGAGGAGAAGGCCCAGAAAAGTTTTAATTTCGGAAACTTGGACGGGTTTCCAGCGGAAAGACTGGGCATAAAAGCTTCCCGGGTTGGCGGCTATAAATTGAGTGGCATATCGATTTGTTTCTGCCACAACTAAGTCCAACAGCTCAAAAAACCCCAGTGCCGAACCGATCTGAGCTGTCTCAACCCGAACTCGAGACTGGGCGGTGAAAGGGGTAACTAATGGTGCGGCTGAAGTTGGGGACTGCCAATCAGGGTTTGCCAGCACCTCAGGGACTCTAGGGGCTCTACGGGCTTGTCTGTGCGGTGGCTGCGACGGGGTAACTACTGCACGTGCCACCTTCAACTGCCCTTCTGGTGCTCGCCACTTCACCATGTTGTATGGCAGTGCTAGTACTAGGTCCAGGGTAGGCTGCGCTGCTGGTGTATGCCTCACCACGTAATCCGACAGCGCCAGCCCCACTCTGCTGCCCTTGAAGCGGATCCTGCGCAACCTGTGGTGTAGCAACACGGGGCTGGGTACGCCTGGTGGTATCCGGGACCTCACCCTTCTCGTCCGAACTTTGGGTCAGACTGCCACTGCTTTCTACAAGGTCATATTCTGACCTGCTGGATTCGTCAGATGAGGGTTCTGATTCCTCATCCGACTAGGTCAGAAGCCTGTAGGCCTCTTCAGAAGAATACCCCTTGTTTGCCATTTGGTCAACTAAATTTAGGGGGTATTTCCTGAGACTACCCAAGAAAAAAAGCAAGCCTGTCTTACAAATGGGAGGCTAGCGAAATACCGGAAGCCGAAAAACAGATTTTTTTTTTATCGCCGCAGCGCTTGTGAAGTGATTGTGCAGTGATTTGTCACAAAAATTTGTCACTGCGGCGGGGCGGGCGTGGGTCAAAGCACGTGTGGGGGGCGACCAATCAGCCCTGATCGGGCAAACACTGCATTTTGGGTGGAGGGCGAACTAAGGTGACACTAATACTATTATAGATCTGACTGTGATCAGTTTTGATCACTTACAGATACTATAAAAGTACAAATGCTGATTAGCGATACGCTAATCAGCGAATCAGTGACTGCGGTGGGCTGGGCGCTAAAAGATCGCTAACTACCTAACCAAGGGGCCTAAACTATCCTGAAAACCTAACAGTCAATACCAGTGAAAAAAAAATGTGACAGTTTACACTGATCACTTTTTTCCCTTTCACTAGGTGATTGACAGGGGCGATGTATGGTGTGTACTCACTGTGATCTGTGCTCCTCTGCTGGAATCAACCAACAAAATGGACCAGCAGAGAAGCCATTTAACACCTTATATTTATAAATATAAAGTGTTAACTGGCTTCTGATTATTTTTTTTTAAAATCATCAGCCTGCCAGCAACGATCATTGGCTGGCAGGCTGATGACGAAATACTCCTTTAACTTTTGCCGGCCCGCGATGCGCATGCGCGGGCCGGCTGTGAGCGTAATCTCGCGTCTCGCAAGATGACGCATAGATGCGTGACTCTGCCTGAGACAGCCGCCTCCGGAACGCGACCCTGCGTTAGGCGGTCCGGAGGCAGTTAAGAAGGCTTCAGGGTGTCCAGCAAAGTCCAGTCCTAAAGAGGATTCAGCTGCGGGATCGGAGTGCCACCAGTGCAGTTTGGCTTTGGGCTAAACCTAAGGGCGTTGTCCTGGCATTTAGTTTTTAACCCCTGTACAGGGATCTGGACTTCGCCGCCTGGTATAGTTGGCTGCTGACCCATGGGGGTCAAAGACACCAGTACGAAGCACCAAGGACATTGGCAAAAGCGCAGTCTGAACAAAGTCCAATAGTACTTGTGTATTTCATAGAGCAGTTCTAAGGTCATTGCAGGCTGAGTAAAAGCATAATCCAGGTCACAGTTCCAAGGTCGGGGCAGGCAGCAAGGAGCAGAATCAGAAGATAAACAAGGTTCGGTACACAGATATCCAGATGAGATCACCCTCACTGGTTACTAGCAAGGAATAACCTCAAAGATCAGGCAAGGAGGTGGAACCACAACCCAGCTAAATAGGGAGACTGATCAGCAACTTAACCAGCACCTGGACAGGGGGAAGCTCTAACTCTCTCAGGGCTGAAGGGAAGTTTACAGAGCTCTAATGCCAGTTCACACAGGAAAAGCAGAGCGACGCTTGTGCCTGCCCGGGACAGCCAGACCGCGACGCGCACAGACCGCCAGCATCACAGATAACATGAAGACTCTGTGGATGACTGGTACACTGGAAATTCTTTATGCAGAGGCCAGGTTTCACAGTGATAAATGGTGTCCTTTCATATCCCCCTTTTCGAACACACAATACAATTTTTTGGGTCCTTCTCTTCCTTCCTTTTTAGGGGACTTCACCAGGAAAATGTTGCCCAGGTACAACATGGGTACCATAACTAACTGGAGTACTAGGGCCCTTCCCCATTTTGAAAACTTGGGGTCTTGATACTACATTTTGAGAATGAAGGAATAGTCCTGACTGGCCTGTAGTTTAAAATAACATGTAAGCATTATATAGTGCCATCTGTACAATGTGCATGGCCAACTTTTTGTACCACACTTTTGTTTTCCACATGGCACTGGACGGCTACAGCAGTTGATCTGAAAGATCATCCCGTACCATGTACGTATTGTAGTCCAGGATGCAATCTGGCTTGGGGGTAATGGTAGCGGTGCCTTGTACAAGGGCAGGAGGGCTGCGGTTACCGTGAACTATGGTCAGTACAAGAACATCGCTCTTGCACTTATCCAACAAAAGGACGGACTGACCATAGACTCTACAAGGAAATTTCCCTGAGGGCTGCCAAAGCCCTCCTCATGGCCACTGGCTGGGTACATTATGATGAAACGCTGGATACCTGGTCAGCAGCCACAGGTGCTCTCCTAAATTCACATGTGTCGCTGTCCTCTAGATGGTAATACAATTAAATACTGCAGCAGGGCATGGGAGCCCATGGCTGTCTTCCCTTCTGTTTACCTTTTATAGGCAAAAGGCCACAACAATTTCCTTGGCCAATTGAGGAGCATACTACTGGGGGCACCATAGGGGTCAATATTAGGAACAGTGCAGGCAACATGCTTAAGGTAGCGTCTAAAAAACACCTTTGGTGTTCAGAGCTGTGGCTTTTCTCTCACCTTCTAAGTCCCCTGCTCCATATCTTAATTAGAAACAACTGGAGGAGAAGGACAGAACGCAGCAGTTTGTGCTGGTGACCACAGCTTCTGGGGAGGTATTTTGTGCTGCACTATGGCACTGATGACATTGTCTATTTGCATTGCCCTGCCTTCTGTCAATTTGGACCCACCTATAAGATGGGGCCACTTTTAGAGTTTTATTCCAGAGCCACTTTAAGTTCACAGTTCGCTCCTGCCAACATGTTCTCAGTGCAGAGAGCCCTGATGTTCCCCTTTCTGAATGGTTGCCCGAGCAGTAACCTAGGGAGGCCTCTCTGATTTTTGTGTACTATCTATGCCACAAGCTACAGTACCTCTGTAAATATCGGTATGCTAATATAATAGTTACCTATATAGAGGTGGTAATTCTGACCCTGCAGTGGGTGCACTAAGCCCCATACTATTTTCCCACTAACTCCTAGGACGAGGGGAGGGCATTCTGGAGGTTCAATCCGGTTTCCTTACCTTTGCAAACCTGCAACCTGTGGGTATACCCAGAGGTACTCTTATAGAATCCATACATTTTAAATGTCTTCCTTACCCTCTTGCTGGGCAGATGTTAGCAGAATTTTACCCACTGACAGATCAGCCTCTCTCTAATGGGTACTGTTAAAGGCTATGTACACCTTTAGGGGCAATGTTTTTATTATTGCATGGTATTCATTTTGAGCTAAAATCATTTTTAAATTGGTATTTATTAAAAATATAGAGCTTTTTTTTCTGTATAGGGCTGAGATGCTCTAGTAGCAGAATCTGAATTTTCTCTCTGCCCCATGCTTACCTGGCTGGCTCCTTATCTCTGCCCTTATAAATACTCATGATAGCTCAGTTATTATCTTAGTGATAAGAATGTGGCTTAAATAGGTGTTTATGACCTCTTAGGGCTGTTTCACACGAGCGGATGCCGTGCGTGACATCCGCTCCGTGAATGACAGCCAAGACCCGATGCAGACTGCAGAGGCACGGAGCATTAACATGATTGATAATGCTCCGTGCCTCTCTGTGACCTCTTTACTACGAAATCACAGTGACAACTTTATCTCACTGTGATTTCGTAGTAAAGAGGTCACAGAGAGGCACAGAGCATTATCAATCATGTTGATCCGCTCGTGTGAAACAGACCTTAATGTTTTAATATATGTAAATGAGCCTCTAGGAGCAACGGGAGTGTTGTCGCTCCCAAAATGAGTAACATGCAGTCTTGAAAAAAAAATTGCCTTGAAGGTGTACATGGCCTTTAAGTTAAATTTGTTACTTTATTGTCTTTAGAAATAAGATAAATCTGGGTGTGAAATTAATAAGTGGATTAAAACCACGAATGTCATAGGTCTCACTATTATTCCATTATTACTTTACATACAAACTGTCAGTTATATTTTCCCTCTGACTTGAACTGGCGTACCGGATAACCAGCTATTGTTGACAACAGATACTTGCTTATTAAGCACCATACACATGTCCCCCCAACATGTTTCACTGCACAAAGCAGCTTCATCAGGGGATTAGGGTCAAGCATGTGCACAATTGTGTTGTGCATACTCAGTTGGGAGCGAGGGAGTGCAAGTCCTGTGTAAAAGAGCTTTCTTTCACAGGTTAACACCATGTCCTAATTAGTCCAAATGCACAAATAACCCCTTTAAATTTATGAAGTCCTCAGTGAAAAAGATTTTGAAAAAAATATATTTCTGTGAAACCCACAGTGTCAAGCTGGATTCCTGAGCTGCCTGCAAACTTAGGAATTTGAGGCTGATAATCCTCAGGTGTAAAGTCCATATGGGATCACTCTGGGAACTGCCCTAGCTGCTGTATTCTTGAGGGTCCTTCATCACTGGATGATGAGGAAGAGGACAAGAGACATGATCCTCTTCTCCTTCACTGCCTGTATCAGAGGCAATAATGGCATATGCCTCCTCATCTGAATAGGTGTTTGGAATAATTGTGACACTTTTACTTTTGCCTCACCTCCTTTTTCAGCCACATTCAGCCCCCTCACTGGCTTTTACAGTAAAGCTGCAACTGACCGGCTAATCACAGTGATTGGGGCTGCAGGCAGAACAACTCCTCTGGGTCTTTAGCTAAGATGGTTGGATGCTGGATTTGTGGTCACGTTGATCGCCCAAAGAAATTGAATATCTACCCTAAATGTACCCCAAAATGGTAACAGTAAAAACTATAGCTCGTCTCAACAAAAATAAGCCATCACACAGCTCTGTATCTGTAGATGAAAATATAAAAAAGTTATAGGTGTTAGTACATTGTGATGCAAAGAAACATAATATATACTATATCAATTTGCCATAAGGAAGCATCACGTGTAATGCGAAACGCCCATTGTGCGTGTGTCTGTGGAATTTTACATGGATTAAATAAAGTAAGAAGTTGGACTTTATTGGCAAGTGCCATATTGTTTCTGTTCTGCTGGATGTGCTGCAAATTGACGCTATCTTTTCAATATAGAGAACCACCATACGTTCTGCTGGATGTGCTGCAAATTGACGCTATCTTTTCAATATAGAGAACCACCATACGTTCTGCTGGATGTGCTGCAAATTGACGCTATCTTTTCAATATAGAGAACCACCATACTATGGGCATGAGATATCATAGACCAGAGTTGTCATATATTAGGTGCGACCATTGGCAGTCCATGCGCCTGAACTGAAATCTACGTGTCCCTGTCTGGTGTAGATTTTAGTCTTCTACGCAAGAAAACTGACGTAAAAAAAGGTAAACGTGGCAGGGCTGATGGACATGCCGCCTCCCCGTCCCCTTTTTAGAAAAGTGGGGAATGCCAGCGGAGAAAAGCCACTTGTACAAACATTTTGCAGAAGTGGTGTGAAAAAAAAGTGGTTCTTCTTCACACTGGAAAACTGGCAAAGCAATATAATAAATGAGGTCTTATGTGTTGAACGGACAATAAGTCTATGAATGAACTGACCCCTGCTGATCAGGTAGTGATGACCTGTCCTGAGGATAGGCCATCGCTTAGAAAAGGCTAGAAAAAAAAACTTACATGTAAGCTGAACAAATATTGGCAGTTTAATAGATTAAACTTCACACACTGTAAGACAGGACAGGAACTTTACAGAGAACAGATAATCATAGAAGAATATTACAAATGGAATTCTCTCCCAAGGACAAAGCAGGATGATAAAAGAACAGTGTAGAGCCTATATCTTAAAATTTGTTTTAGGTATAGTAACAAGTGTGCTGCCTCCATTTAAAATGATTCTTGTATGGAGCTTGTAGTGTCCACGATTTCCACCACGTCATTCTTGTTAATGCAATTGTATGGACGCCATGTCAGACACCATGAATAGAGTGAAAGGAAGAAGAGTTCATGGTGACAATTCTATCCACTGCTTTGAAACACAAGAAGGGTATTTTCCTTCTTAGACCTTGTCTACAGTTGGCCATGGTAAATATAATTTCAACAAATACAGCTACTTAATGAGAATGAATAACCTGATGACTTGAAAGTCTTGATTTGTTCCTGAAACTTTTTTCACATACTGAACATGAAAATGGCCTCTCCCCTGTGTGAATTAACAGATGCTGATCAAGAATTGATTTCCGGCTAAAGCATTTCCCACATTCTGAACATGAATAGGGCCTCTCTCCTGTGTGAATTCTTTCATGTTTAACAAGATTTGATTTCTGGGTAAAACTTTTCCCGCATTTTGAACATGCGAACGGCTTCTCTCCTGTGTGTATTCTCTGATGAATACTGAGTTTGACTTTTCTAATAAAACATTTCCCACATTCAGAACAAGAAAATGGCTTCTCTCCAGTGTGAATTCGCCCATGATCTACAAAATCAGATTTTTGTGTAAAACATTTCCCACATTCAAAACATGGAAATGGTTTCTCCCCTGTATGACTTCTCTGATGATCCCTGAGTTTAGCTTTTGTAATAAAATACTTCCCACACTCAGAACATGAAAATGGTTTCTCTCCTGTGTGACTTCTCTGATGATCCCTGAGTTTGGCTTTAGTAATAAAACATTTCTCACATTCTGAACATGAATATGGCTTCTCCCCTGAGTGAAATCTCTGATGTTTAACAAGAGATGATTTCTGGGTAAAACATTTTGCACATTCAGAACATGAATACGGTTTCTCCCCTGTATGGATTCTCTGATGCTCAACAAGAGAAGGCTTCTGTGTAAAACATTTCCCACATTTAGAACATGCAAATGGTTTCTCTCCAGTGTGAATTATCCTATGTCTAGAAAGAAATGATTTCCGAGTAAAACATTTTCCACATTCTGAACATGTAAAAAACTTTTCTCCTGTGTGACTTTTCTCATGTTGATCCAGGCCTGATTTACGGATAAAACATTTCCCACATTCTGAACAAGAGTATGGCTTCTCCCCTGTGTGAATTCTTCTATGTATAAAAAGATTTGAGTTTTTTGTAAACTGTTTTCCACATTCATCACACTGAAACATTTTACCACCTCTTTGACAAATACTGGTATGAAACTGTGATTGATGAGAAGAAAGTTTCTTGTGATAAGGGGGATTGTATGATAGTTCTGCACTGTGGAGTCCCAAATGCACATTAAGGTTAAGGAAGTTTTCTCCTGAAGAGTGCTGCATGGTATCTATATCTTCTACTATATTATTTGGAATTACAAGGATGTGTTCCTCACGCATTTTACATGTATTACCTATTAGGAAAAGAGATTTTCATTATTTTCAGTTTTTGCAAATCGCATATGAAACTAGAGAAACAACAAAACAATATGGCGCTCCAAAACATGGAATCATTAGATATATGGTAAAATAACAGTAATCCACTCAGCTGTTGGAGATATGCTAAACAGGAACAACCTTGTGGCAGGATATATAGGAAAATAAAGGTGTCAGCTACAAATTTAGCTTATGTGAAATAGTGGTTTCTAATTAACACATTACAATCATTAGGTCTGTATTTACAGGGGGAGAGGTGGGGGCAGGGCCATCAGCCCTAGCACATTTACATAATTTGCTCCCTACTCCAGCTGGGAGGTGGAGTAGATTTCAGTTCAGGTGCACAGGCTGCCTTAAGTGCATCCTCCAGTGCTGCAGGGGATATCAAATACTGGTGCAGAACGCCGTTAATTTTGATAAATGTAGAGTAAAATTCCTATCAATGCAGCAATAACACATTGCAATGCAATATAGTTAGCTTAACTAATACATTTGGATAGAAAATAATTCTCAATTCCTTTCATGTACAACAGTGCCAAATGTGTGTACATTATTTTAGCATGGAGAGGTACAAAGGTACAGTACTACTACACTAATGTTATCCCTTTGTAGAGGTGTATAGAATTAAAATGAGAACATTGAGGACAAAAAATTAATCCTTTGTTGTCCAGGATTTTATTATTGATAACCTATTGGCACTATTTTGGGATACCAAATGCTAAAGCCCCATTTCTCTAATCTGACGTGTCACTTTATCTGGTAATAACTTTGGAATGCTTTTACTTATCCAAGCAATTCCTGTTTTTTCTCGGCACATTGTACTTTGATATGCTTTCATTAGCAATTTTCTAAATTTGAATTTATCTGCTTTTAAGACAAAGTGATTAATCTCAAAATAGTTAATTAACATTTGCCATATGTCTACTTTACGCTGGCTTTATTTTGTAAATGTCATTTTATTTTTTAAGCCATTAGAAGGCTTAGAATTTTAAAAGCTATTTTAGAAATTTTCAAGGATTATTTTTGAATATTTTTCAAGGAATTGATCAAGGGGTGAATTTTGCATCGCCAACGTAACTGTGTGAGGTCTTGTTTTTTTTGCGGGATAGACTGTAGTTTTTAATACAATTTTGGGATACATATGACTTTTTGATCACTTTTTATTCAATTTTTGGGGGGAGATGAGGGGACAAAAACTGTAATTCCATAATTGTTTTCGAATTTATTATTTTTTTTTACGACTTTCAAGCAAAATAAGCAACATGATTATTTTATATCAGGTCATTACAAACCCAGCGATACCAATTATGTGTAGTTAATTTTATTTTTTTATTTTTAATTAATTATAAACTAGCTATATTTTTTCATAGAATTTTTTTATTTCTTTTTTTTTTTTTTACACTTTTTTTTTATCCCACTTGAATCTTTAAAAATCAGTGGGTCTGATGGCTGTACTATACTCTGTAATACTCATCTATTGCAGTGTACAGTACTTAGTTTTACACCGACATTTAACCTCATCAGACCCGGCCTTCTGCCTTTGCAAGGCCTCCGGCTGCCAAGGCAACCATCAAGACGCTGCCATCGCATCGCGGCTGCCCAATGAGGCAGAGAGGATGCTCCCTCCCTCTGTTGACTTGTTATATCAGTGGTAAATACCGAAGGCATTAGCGATTTCTTGTCCTCATACAGTGAAGGAGATTGCTGCATGTTAGTGCAGCGGTCTCCTTCACTGAAATAGCAGCCGACTGTCGGGAAGTCGGCCCGTGTAAATCCAGCTTAAGAATTAGGATACATTGTGGAACGGATGTGGACCCATTCTTTTCAATGGGGCGGCAAAAGATGCGGACAGCACACAGTGTGCTGTCCACATCCGTAATTCCATTCCACGGCCCCGCAAAACAGATAGAGCATGTGCTGTTCTTGTCCACAATTGCAGACAATATTAGGACTGGCCATGTGTATTCGCAAAATGTGGAATGCACATGGCAGGTATCTGTTTCCTGGATCCGCAATTTGCGGACCGCAAAACACATATGGTCGTGTGTACCCTTGGGTCCTTTATATTGGTTACAGCCAGTATTTAAATTGGTTACAGCCAGTCTTAGCAAAATGAAAGCAATTGTGCTACATAGAGATGGACAAAATAAAGAAAAATAATTACTTATGAGCTGTAATGGCATGCATTTAGACATATTTAGGTATTTATCTGTATTTTTCATGAACTTTGATAACCCCGTTAAGGATTATTAGATATATAGCAAGTCCCTTGTACAAGACTAAAAATGTCTACAATGTGGAGTAGTTATTACTCACCTGTGCCAATATCTACTAGAATGTTCTCCTCAAACTGCTGATAAGCTTTCAAATCTGTTTCTTCTTCTTTGACTTCAACTTTAATATTAGTGAAATCTTCTTCTTCCTGATTTGACATTTGTACAAATGACTATAATTCATCAGTCATATAGGAGAGTCTACTGTAAAATAGAAGACATACTACCTGGGGATCACATGTGAAATTGTGATTTTCTTTTGGGCAATTCTCTGGTGGATTTCTCTCACTGGGTCCATCTGTAGGAAGCAAAGAGAGAGTGAATAAATTATCTGTATGTAATGATCACCAGAGGGTTTTTTCTTGGTAAACCTCAAAACCTCTTCTATTCTACAGATTACCCCCATCCCCTTTCTCACTCTGAAAATTAGCCTTCATATACATCTCCTCATCTTCATCTATAACCTCAACTTTAATATTAAGCAGATCTTCATCCTAAACAGGGAACACAAAAACAAATAATTAAAAATCTCAGTGGTCTTGTTTTTCTCTGTTAATGACATTGTAATAATTGAGAAAGCTTCAGCTCTATCTACCTGGTGGTTCTGAAGGACATAGTGATTTTCCTTTGGAAAATCCAGGGAATACACAGGACATTTTGCTGGTGGATTTGGTTGACAGGGTCCATCTGTAGAAAACACACAGTGGGTAAATACATTTTCTATATTTGATGATTACATTATATATAACTGATAGATTAGTTATCTAACCTAGCCAAAGTAAGATTTTATTAAAAATAATATTTAATAAGAATTTTAATAATTATTGAGTCATATAAATATTAATAGTCATATGTGTATATTTTTGCATATTGAGCACTTTCCACTAGATTTTGAACATTTTTGAAAAGCAGTGAATATGTAAACTGATGTTGGATAATAAGTCTAGCCTCCTGGTTAACCTTCAAGTTCATCCAAAATCTTTTTAGTGGAGTTGACCTTTACGTTCTTCTATACACACATCATTGGACATGCTGGAACATAAAGAAGAGTGAATCTGCAAAGATTTGCTTTGCCAGTTTTACCATCACAGTCATTTTATGCAAAATATCTAATTAATGAATCTTTTCCATGTTTTTGCAAACTGCCAAAATAACTCATTTTTATTAACATATTGTTCTTCAAATTATTACATAAGTGCATTAGCATGGGGGGGGCACATTCGAGCCCATCACAGTACCTCATTCCTGCAAAAAGTATGTGTCACCAAACAAAAAGTAATTCTCAATACTAGACGCAAAAGATCCAGACAAAAATCACATAGTACCTGAGAATAATCACTAGTATGTAATAGAGTAGAAACAGCTGACATCCCTTCTTAATGACCAATAGAGGCATATAAGCATCAATGGCTGCCAGCCTGTAGTCAATAGGGGCTATGTCTATTTCTCTAATTGTTTTCGAAAAATCAGATGTGTCTAATAGGAAGTAAGGTGTTTCCTTCATCAGTACCTTCTACAATAATACAGCTTTCATCAATATAGATCCCCCCTTATCTGCCGGTCTAACAATAAGTGCGTATAGCCATTCTCTCTTGTATATTTAGATTATGGGTCATTTTCAATTCACCCTTTTTAATGGAGTCCATGAAGATCTGCATTTCTTAAGTAACAATTGGAACAAAAGTTTCCACTGGATGACGACTTTTTGGGGGGGAAGAAAGTACTTTTCCCTCCCTCGGTAGTATTAGTATTCTCCGGATGGTAAATTCAGAGTTTCTCCCCCAGCAAAATGGGCTTTTAATAATTGTGAATCCATCTCCATGTGGAAACTGTCAAACTGACAGGTAGGATTAAATGAAAGGCCCTTCTCCAATATGCTTATCTGTGTGGGGTTCTTAAACAATAAATGAATGACTAGGGAAGGGCCTGTACCTGAGAGCGTGTCTGCATGTTCCTTGTCGTCCCCAACACTCTATATCAAAGTTGAGATATCAAGTTATCGAGCAAATCAAGACACCAATGAGACTCCGATTCATAAATTGGCCCATCAAGTTTGGCAGGCGTCGAAATTAAACTTATACAAGGATCTGCCCAGCGAGATCCCCATATGGGATAACTGCATGTTCCCCCACCTGTATCGGTTGGAGGGAGTATCAGAGTGGAGGAGGCATGGGATATGCGCTTAAGGGGATGTGTTTGAGGGAGGGCAGCTGATCTCGTTTTCCCAGGTACAGGAGAGGTTTAGAGTACCGCGTACCCTCTTTTATAGATACCTCCAGCTGCGGCACGCAGTACAGGCCCAATTTCGAGGAGATGACAGAGGTATATCCAAGTACCCCATCATTGGTGTTCTGAGATCCCAGGGACCTAGAGGGATGATATCGGCGCTTTATACTCACCTGCTGGATTGTCACATGCGGGCGACCCCACTTGCTGTGGAGACCAAATGGAAAGGGCACATACCCTCTCTGACTTCTGAGGAATGGGAGGAGGCACTGCTGGCACCAACAAGGGTATCCCCTTCGATCAATAACAGAATGACACAGCTCTTTATTCTACATTATAGTTACCTGTCCCCCACCAGACTTCACAAAATGGGGAGGCTGGATCACTCTCGGTGTCACAGGTGCAGTGCGGAGGGCGCCAACTTTTGGCATATGATATGGGATTGCCCGGGCATACATCAGTTCTGGGTGTCGATTTTGGAGGTTCTCAAGACCTTGGTCCCCCCGACGCTGCGGCTGTGCCCCAAGATGTGCATTCTGGGTATAGTAGACGAGGAATCCTGGTCGCATTACCAGAGGATCTTCCTGGAAAGGACTCTGTTTTTGGCTAGAAAAGCGATTGCACTGCGCTGGATGGGGGAGTCTCTTCCCTCGAGGGGTCAATGGCTGTCGCTGGTAAATAGTGCGATCTCCATGGAAAAAGTGGTCTATAAACACAGGGGGTGCCCACAGAAGTTTGATAGGGTCTGGTCTGAGTGGTGCTCTTCACCGCTTACTTTGCACGCACCGCGCCCGTAGAGGTTGGTTGGGGTTTGCTTGACCCGTAAGGATCTTTTCCTTGGTGTCTGTCGTGATCTCTGACACAAGCTGTTACTGGGGGAGTCCAACGGGGTTCTCTCACTTCTGTTGATTATGTGTTACTGACGTGTATGTCTCTTATCTGTATCCCCAGACTTGCGGATTTGCAGCATTTGTGTTAATCTGTCTATGCATTTCTGATAGACCCCTGCGTGGGCCTTTGTGATGTCATGTGTATGCCATACTTGTTTTGCTATCCTTGAATAAAACGAGTTTAAAAAAAAAAAAGACACCAATGAGACGAGGTGATTAAAAAACTTTTACTTAAGAGAGAGGCCTTCTGGATTCACACATTAAATACACCTTATGCCAAGATTTCCCCACTGAGGGACAATAAAGGGATTTTCAACGGACTGAATAGAGTATGAAATTGTGCATGTGATTAGAGATACCTCTTCTATTGATACATTGTTTTGTTTAGTATTACACCAACAGATAATTATCTGACCAATTTCTGTCCAGTCAGACCAATAGTTGGTGTGTATAACAAAATATCTGTGTGTGTCATTGACCATGTAACCAATGATTGGTCAGAAAATTTGTCAAATAATCTATCAATACTCTGCGATGGATATATTTATAATCTCATTGTATCCTATGTCGAGGATTTGTTTACTTTTACTTTCTGCTTTCTTGTAATCCGATACTCCTGCCCGCTCTGGGAGTCTGATGTCCGTCGTAGATGAGTTGTCATGATGTGTATAAAATGTTTGCCTTTATCAGTTGAAAAAGGCTGGGACGGGCTGAAACGTGTCCTGTATTCTTTATTGAAACCAATGAAATAAAATCTACTAAGATCATATAGCAGCTGCTGGGAACTCTCTTCTTTATACATCAATATCAGATCGGGGGGCTCAACTCCAGGACCCCTCACGATCAGCTGTTAGAGGAGGCCAGGCACTCCATGAATGCAGTGGCCTCTCCCTCAGCCATGTGATGTCACTGTACACAGGGCATAGTTACAACTCAGCCCCATTAATGGGGATAAGCTGCAATACCAAACACATCCACTATACGATGTTTGGCGCTGTAATCTGAAAGCTGCCGGGAGCCAGAGTTCCGGTGAGTGTAGCAGCTCCCTGAAACAGCTGATCGGTGGCGAGTCCAAAGTCCTGAGGATAGGTCATCATTATCTTTACCCGGATAACTCCTACAAGTACACAGAGAAGCACTGGTCTAGATCAACATCCACAACATCAGATAGCTCCTTCCTTTTATTCTTCCTTCCTAAATCTCAACATTGACAAAACCAAATTTATAATTTTCCCCAATCCTAGAACCATCAATCACCATTAAAAGATTTTTGCAGGGTTTGCCTGAAGAGGCAAATGTGTACTAAAAAACTAAGAACGTAGCAGCATTAGATCATTATTTGAAGGGAAGATTTCATGACTGGACACAAGTGTGGATGCAATACAGATGATGTCATGAAGGCTTCAATATTGGCACCATTATCTATGTACTTATGCAAGGGCTGACTAAAAGTATCCTATGAAATTCTTTTGTTTGCCTTGAGCTGGCTAAAAAGTTAGCATGGTGAGGGCATCAACTTACCTTGTGATGTGAGGGTCTGGTGGTCCTCCATCATGATGTCCTTGTACAGATCCTCGTGTCCTTCTAAATACTCCTACTACTCCATGGAGAAATAGACAGTGACATCCTGACACCTTATAGGAACCTGCCACATACAATGATACAGTCATTACCCACACACAGCGAGGCAGATCTACTAATCCTGTCTAATTTTTAGACAGTGTAAACTTAGACTAGACAGTTGTAAAGTGCAACAAATTTATCACAGTGGCTAACTTTAAACCACCTATTAGTTGGTCAGTATAGTTGGTATATTGCCTCATCTTAACCACTTCAGCCCCGCTAGCTGAAACACCCTTAATGACCAGGCCACTTTTTACACTTCGGCACTACACTACTTTCACCGTTTATCGCTCGGTCATGCAACTTACCACCCAAATGAATTTTACCTCCTTTTCTTCTCACTAATGGAGCTTTCATTTGGTGGTATTTTATTGCTGCTGACATTTTTACTTTTTTTGTTATTAATCAAAATGTAACGATTTTTTTGCAAAAAAATGTCATTTTTCACTTTCAGCTGTAAAATTTTGCAAAAAAAACGACATCCATATATAAATTTTTCGCAAAATTTATTGTTCTACATGTAAAAAAAAAATGTTTGGGCAAAAAAAAAATGGTTTGGGTAAAAGTTATAGCGTTTACAAACTATGGTACAAAAATGTGAATTTCCGCTTTTTGAAACAGCTCTGATTTTCTGAGCACCTGTCATGTTTCCTGAGGTTCTACAATGCCCAAACAGTAGAAAAACCCCACAAATGACCCCATTTCGGAAAGTAGACACCCTAAGGTATTCGCTGATGGGCATAGTGAGTTCATAGAACTTTTTATTTTTTGTCACAAGTTAGCGGAAAATGATGATGATTTTATTTTTTTATTTTTTTCTTACAAAGTCTCATATTCCACTAACTTGCGACAAAAAATAAAAAATTCTAGGAACTCACCATGCCCCTCACAGAATACCTTGGGGTGTCTTCTTTCCAAAATGGGGTCACTTGTGGGGTAGTTATACTGCCCTGGCAATTTAGGGGTCCAAATGTGTGAGAAGAACTTTGCAATCAAAATGTGTAAAAAATGACCGGTGAAATCCGAAAGGTGCACTTTGGAATATGTGCCCCTTTGCCCACCTTGGCAGCAAAAAAGTGTCACACATCTGGTATCGCCGTACTCAGGAGAAGTTGGGGAATGTGTTTTGGGGTGTCATTTTACATATACCTATGCTGGGTGAGAGAAATATCTTGGCAAAAGACAACTTTTCCCATTTTTTTATACAAAGTTGGCATTTGACCAAGATATTTTTCTCACCCAGCATGGGTATATGTAAAATGACACCCCAAAACACATTCCCCAACTTCTCCTGAGTACGGCGATACCACATGTGTGACACTTTATTGCAGCCAAGGTGGGCAAAGGGGCACATATTCCAAAGTGCACCTTTCGGATTTTGCAGGCCATTTTTTACACATTTTGATTGCAAGGTACTTCTCACACATTTGGGCCCCTAAATTGCCAGGGCAGTATAACTACGCCACAAGTGACCCCATTTTGGAAAGAAGACACCCCAAGGTATTCCGTGAGGGGCACTGCGAGTTCCTATAATTTTTATTTTTTTTGTCACAAGTTAGCGGAAAATGATGATTTTTTTTTCTTTCTCTTTTTTCCTTACAAAGTCTCATATTCCACTAACTTGCGACAAAAAAATAAAAAATTCTAGGAACTCGCCATGCCCCTCACAGAATACCTTGGGGTGTCTTCTTTCCAAAATGGGGTCACTTGTGGCATAGTTATACTGCCCTGGCAATATAGGGGCCCAAATGTGTGAGAAGTACTTTGCAATCACAATGTGTAAAAAGTGGCCGGTGAAATCCAAAAGGTGCACTTTGGAATATGAGTCCCTTTGCCCACCTTGGCATCAAAAAAGTGTGACACATCTGGTATCGCCGTACTCAGGAGAAGTTGGGGAATGTGTTTTGGGGTGTCATTTTACATATACCCATGCTGGGTGAGAAAAATATCTTGGTCAAATGCCAACTTTGTATAAAAAAATGGGAAAAGTTGTCTTTTGCCAAGATATTTCTCTCACCCAGCATGGGTATATGTAAAATGACACCCCAAAACACATTCCCCAACTTCTCCTGAGTACGGCGATACCAGATGTGTGACACTTTTTTGCTGCCAAGGTGGGCAAAGGGGCACATATTCCAAAGTGCACCTTTCGGATTTTGCAGGCCATTTTTTACACATTTTGATTGCAAGGTACTTCTCACACATATGGGCCCCTAAATTGCCAGGGCAGTATAACTACGCCACAAGTGACCCCATTTTGGAAAGAAGACACCCCAAGGTATTCCGTGAGGGGCACTGCGAGTTCCTAGAATTTTATTTTTTTTGTCACAAGTTAGCGGAAAATGGTGATTTTCTTTTTTTTTTCTTTTTTCCTTACAAAGTCTCATATTCCACTAACTTGCGACAAAAAATAAAAAATTCTAGGAACTCGCCATGCCCCTCACGGAATACCTTGGGGTGTCTTCTTTCCAAAATGGGGTCATTTGTGGGGTAGTTATACTGCCCTGGCAATTTAGGGGCCCATATGTGTGAGAAGTACTTTGCAATCAAAATGTGTAAAAAAATGGCCTGCAAAATCCGAAAGGTGCACTTTGGAATATGTGCCCCTTTGCCCACCTTGGCAGCAAAAAAGTGTCACACATCTGGTATCGCCGTACTCAGGAGAAGTTGGGGAATGTGTTTTGGGGTGTCATTTTACATATACCCATGCTGGGTGAGAGAAATATCTTGGCAAAAGACAACTTTTCCCATTTTTTTATACAAAGTTGGCATTTGACCAAGATATTTATCTCACCCAGCATGGGTATATGTAAAATGACACCCCTAAACACATTCCCCAACTTCTCCTGAGTACGGTGATACCAGATGTGTCACACTTTTTTGCAGCCTAGATGCGCATTTTTAGACATTTGGATCCCAGACTTCTTCTCACGCTTTAGGGCCCCTAAAAAGCCAGGGCAGTATAAATACCCCACATGTGACCCCACTTTGGAAAGAAGACACCCCAAGGTATCCAATGAGGGGCCTGGCAAGTTCATAGAAATTTTTTTTTTTTTCTCACAAAGTCTCACTTTCCGCTAACTTAGGACAAAAATTTCAATCTTTCATGGACTCAATATGCCCCTCAGAAAATACCTTGGGGTGTCTTCTTTCCAAAATGGGGTCAGTTGTGGGGTGTTTGTACTGCCCTGGCATTTGAGGGTCTCCGCAATCATTACATGTATGGCCAGCATTAGGAGTTTCTGCTATTCTCCTTATATTGAGCATACAGGTAATGAGATTTTTTTCTCCGTTCAGCCTCTGGGCTGAAAGAAAAAAATGAACGGCACAGATTTCTTCATTCGCATTGATCAATGTGGATGAAAAAATCTCTGCCAAAAAAAAAAATGGAGGGGAAAGGCGTCTGCCAGGACATAGGAGCTCCGCCCTACATCCATACCCACTTAGCTCGTATGCCCTGGCAAACCAGATTTCTCCATTCGCATCAATCGATGTGGATGAATAAATCATTGCCGGGATTTTTTTTTTTTTTATATATATATATATATATATATATATATACATACAAAGTGTTTGCCAAAGCATAGGAACGCCGCCTCCTCCTCAGCTCGTATGCCTCGGCAAACTTATCTGTCACTGCAGAGGAGAAAATCCCGTCTTGCAGCGCCGCATACACCGACTTGCGTGTAATCTGACAGCAGCGCAATGCTTCTGTCAGAATGCACATGGTCGATCGGTTGGTCCACCTGGAAGGTAAAAAGACAAAAACAAAAAAAAGAAAAAACCAGGCCGCAACGCAATAATTTTATTAACTTTGCAACAGAACATGTAACTTTAACTTTTTGAACTGAACATTAACGTGTTTGCTTACTGGTGTGTTTTTTTTTTTTTTTTTGTTTTTTTTTTTTACCTTTATAGAACAAACCTCTCCTTCCCCATGGGTCAATGTGCAAAGCGCCCAAAGATGTGGCGAAGTGCGTTATGCACTTTGTCCCATGTGAAAGGAGATGTTTGCAGCAGCAGTGAGTGAATGGGCTATGATCCCTATGCTAATAGTGTACCTGTGAGTGGTACTTCCGGAAACACTCTCCAAAGCATAGGGCAGGGTGGTCAGGACAGTCAGGACAGAAATAGCGGGTGTCACGCCTTATTCCACTCCTGCTACAGACACGACATCTTTTTCGGGGTGACGGTTGGGTTGAGGTACCAGGAACGACATTGGGGAAATGTCGCTCGTGTAGACGGCTAACTACACTGGTGGATGGGGCCACGGAACCTCCTGAGTACAGGAGGTTCTCGATGATCTCTTCCTGAAATTTGAGGAAGGATCCAGTTCTCCCAGCCTTACTGTAGAGAACAAAACTATTGTACAGAGCCAATTGAATTAAATATACAGACACCTTCTTATACCAGCGTCTGGTTCTGCGGGAAACTAAATACTGAGACAACATCTGGTCATTGAAGTCCACCCCTCCCATGTGGAGGTTATAGTCGTGGACTGAGAGGGGCTTTTCAATGACACGGGTTGCTCGCTCAATTTGTATTGTCGTGTCTGCGTGAATGGAGGAGAGCATGTAAACGTCACGCTTGTCTCTCCATTTCACAGCGAGCAGTTCTTCGTTACACAGTGCGGCCCTCTGCCCCCTTGCAAGACGGGTGCTAACGAGCCGTTGGGGGAAGCCCGCGCGACTAGTTCGCGCTGTACCACAGGCGCCAATCCGTTCTAGAAACAAATGCCTAAAGAGGGCCACACTTATGTAAAAATTGTCCACATAAAGATGGTACCCCTTGCCGAATAAGGGTGACACCAAGTCCCAAACTGTCTTCCCACTGCTCCCCAGGTAGTCAGGGCAACCGACCGGCTCCAGGGTCTGATCTTTTCCCTCATAGACACGAAATTTGTGGGTATAGCCTGTGGCCCTTTCACAGAGCTTATACAATTGGACCCCATACCGGGCGCGCTTGCTTGGGATGTATTGTTTGAAGCCAAGGCGCCCAGTAAAATGTATTAGGGACTCGTCTATGCAGATGTTTTGCTCTGGGGTATAAATATCTGCAAATTTCAGGTTGAAATGGTCTATGAGGGGCCGAATTTTGTGGAGCCAGTCAAAAGCAGGGTGGCCCCTGGGACGGGAGGCGGTGTTGTCACTAAAGTGCAGGAAACGCAGGATGACCTCAAATCGTGTCCTGGACATAGCAGCAGAGAACATGGGCATGTGATGAATCGGGTTCGTGGACCAATATGACCGCAATTCATGCTTTTTTGTCAGGCCCATGTTGAGGAGGAGGCCCAGAAAAGTTTTAATTTCGGAAACTTGGACTGGTTTCCACCGGAAAGGTTGGGCATAATAGCTTCCCGGGTTAGCGGTTATAAATTGTGTGGCATACCGATTTGTTTCTGCCACAACTAAGTCTAAAAGCTCCGCAGTCAAGAACAGCTCAAAAAATCCCAGGGCCGAACCGATCTGAGCTGTCTCAACCTGAACTCCAGACTGGGCGGTGAAAGGGAAAACTACAGGTGCGGCTGAAGTTGGGGACTGCCAATCAGGGTTTGCCAGCACCTCTGGGATTCTAGGGGCTCTATGGGCCTGTCTTTGCGGTGGCTGCGACGGGGTCACTACTGCACGTGCCACCGTACCAGCTTCAACTGCCCTTCTGGTGCTCGCTACTTCACCAGGTTGTACGGCAGTGCTGGTACTAGGTCCAGGAAGGGCTGGGCTGCTGGTGTATGCCTCACCACGTAATCCGACAGCACCAGCCCCACTCTGCTGCTCTTGAAGCGGATCCTGCGCAACCTGCGGTCTAGCGACACGGGGCCGGGTACGCCTGGTTCTATCAGGGACCTCAGCCTCCTCGTCCGAACTTTGGGTCAGAGAGCCACTGCTTTCTACAGGTTCGTATTCTGACCCGCTGGATTCATCAGATGAGGGTTCCCACTCCTCATCCGACTGGGTCAGAAGCCTGTAGGCCTCTTCAGAAGAATACCCCCTGTTAGACATGTGGGCAACTAAATTTAGGGGTATTCCCTGAGACTACCCAAGAAAAAAAAAGCAAGCCTGTCTTACAAAGGGGAGCCTAGCGAAGTACCGGAGGCCGCTGCGGTTGATAAAAAATATCAAAACTGATTTTTTTATCGCCGCAGTGCGTGTAAATTGAATGTGCAGCGATCAAAAAAAAATTTTTTTTTTGTCACTGCGGTGGGGCGGGTGTGGGCGAGCGATCAGGCCTGATCGGGCAAACACTGCGTTTTGGGTGGAGGGAGAACTAAAGTGACACTAGTACTATTATAGATCTGACCGTGATCAGTTTTGATCACTTCCAGATACTATAAAAGTACAAATGCTGATTAGCGATAAGCTAATCAGCGAATAACGGACTGCGGTGCGGTGGGCTGGGCGCTAACTGATCGCTAACTACCTAACCAAGGGGCCTAAACTATACTGAAACCTAACGGTCAATACCAGTGAAAAAAAAAAGTGACAGTTTGCACTGATCACTTTTTTCTTTTCACTTGTGATAGACAGGGGCGATCAAAGGGGTGATCAAAGGGTTAATTGGGGTGCAGGGGGGTGATCTGGGGCTAAAGTGTAGTGTTTGGTGTACTCACTGTGAAGCCTGCTCCTCTGCTGGATCCAACCGACGAAAAGAACCAGCAGAGGAGCAGGCAGCCATATAACAGATCATATTTACAAATATGATCTGCTATCTGGCACTTTGATTGGATTTTTTAAAAATCAGCAACCTGCCAGCCAATGATCACGGCTGGCAGGTTGCTGACGAAATACTCCTGTGCGAAATGCCGGCGCGAACTGCGCATGCGCGCGCGCATATTGGCGTCGTCTCGCGAGATGACGCGTATATGCGTGACTCTGCGCAGCGCTGCCCCTCCGGACCGCACATCTGCGTTAGGTGGTCCGGAGGTGGTTAAAGTGTTTGTCCCATTTTATACACCATTCATTTCTATGGAAGTGCTGAAAATAGCCAAGCATCGTGCTCAGCTATTTTTGGGAAATCCCATTGAAATTAATGGGAAGCACACCGCACAATCTCGGCCACCGCTCCATTCGCTTCTATGGGAAAGTCCCAGTCTCTTTGCAGGCTCCATTTTGGAGATAGGCGCAGGTCCTAGAGGTGGGACCTGTGTCTATCTTAGCGATATACCCCCAATGTATGAGATGAAACAAACCCTTTAAGCGATTTTTAAACTTTGTAAAAAAAAAAAAAAAAAAAAAGGTTTCTTTTTACATTTTTATAAAAATTTCCTGGTAAATATAAAGTGTTATTGTAAATTAAGTCTTAGGTTTTCATCATAGAATACTATTAATTTTTATATATATAAATTTTAGCATACTTGTGATTAGGGTTGTAGCGGGAATCGATTTATTGATACCCAATTTATACTTTTGTACCGGCATCGATTCGATACTGGGATTTGGCATTTACCGATACTAGGCTGCGCTACTTTACAGCTTAGTATGACAGAAAATGGCACGCACTGCTCTCAGCGTGCTTCATGTTCTCCTCAGCAGCACAGGGGAGAAGGAGTCTCTCCCTCCCTACTGTGCCACCAATGACAAGAGAGGGGAGGGGCTGTGGCCACTGCACCACCAATGATGATAACTCACCCATTAATAAAATAACAGGAGGCGTGTCCCAGCGGCAGAATCATATAGCTGGCACCCGACCTCTATGACGGGCCGCTGCGATCCGCCGCAGTTAACCCCTCAGGTGCGGCACCCGAGGGCTTAACTGCCGCGAATCACAGCGCCCTGTCATAGAGGTTAGGTGCAGGCTATGTGATTCTGCCGCCGGCACCCGCCTCCTGTATTTGTATTATAAGGTTACTTAACTTCATTGGTGGTGCAGTGCGCCCCCCTTCCTCCAGTACTAAAAACATTGGTGGCAGTGGCCACAGGGTCCCCTTTTCATTGGTGGTGTAGTGGCATCTTCTGATCGGAGCCCCAGCAGTGTAATCCTGGGGCTTCGATCGGTTACCATCGCAGCCAGGGTGCTTCTGAAGCCCTGGCTGCGATGGTAAGCTCCCTGCTGCTGTGTGCACAGAGCCCAGGGAAGCAGGGAGAGTGTAAAGTCCTATTCACCCTAATAGATCTATATTACAGTGAATAGGACAAGGGATGAAAAGATCCTAGGTTCTAGCCCCTAAGGGGGCTAATAGTTATTAAATAAAAAGTAAAAAAAAAAAAAAAGCCAAAATATTCTGTTTAAATTTTCCCAATTTTACACATAAAATATATAAACAATTAATAAATAAACATATTACATATCGCCACACCCAAAAAAGTATTCTCTAATTGTCTGCATCTGACACTCGGCTTCCTAAGTGCTCAGCAGCTGGCTTAAACTCTCATCCTAAAATATACCATGGTTCTAAGGAACTGACCACCCACAGAAAATAGAAGGCAGATGGTCCTAGCATGCCCAGCTCACCTCTCCAGACGGCAACTCAATGATCTTGTTGGTGAGTTCTAGGATCTTCTGCCCATGGTCTCTGTTATGTTTCAGTAAGTAAGGTTGAGGCTCTGTGATGGGGGTCACATAGTCACCAAATATCTTCCCCTCTACTGTGTAATCCTGTGTATTAAGAGAGACACTGATAAATATTACTAAAGACATTCTCAGAATCACCTCTCTGATTTATTAATTGTGCTAAAATTTCAATTTCCCCAGCAAGGGGATTACATTTTGGCACCTTCATGCCTCCTAATAAACTCTATGGAGCCACATGCCATACATTTATGACGTTGGTGTTTATATGTTGTTTTTGCCAAGCGCCATATATGTACAGGACTGGGATGGTGTAGGCTTCAGAGCCTGGCCCACAAAGAAACATTACTGTGTAATGCTGAAGTGATCAAAAGTGGGAATGAAAAAAAAAATACTAAAAAGTAATATTGTGATGAATTCTACTTAATAATAATAATGTATTATTTACCCCAATGGTAAAAGCCATAAAAATAATGCTGATGAAGAAAAAATATTATCGATTCCTGAAAAAACAATATTAGTTTTATGTACTACCAAAGGGTGCTAATAAAAACTACAGCAGTGTGTCAAGGGGTTTCCATATCGGCCTCCAGAGCTGCCATGTTGAAGCCCTTTCTTTGGCAGAGCATAAACAGGCTTGTTGTCAGTTTTACTGTATCCAACATAACACACTGCAATGTAGAAGTATTGCAGTATATGAAACACAGTATTAAAAACACAATGCCAAAAACTGAACATTGGTCAGAAAGCTATATGTAGCCCAAAATGGTAGCAATGAAAGCTACAACTTGTCCTGCAACATTCCTTCTTTCACACAGCTCAGTCAACTGGAAAATAAAAAGTTATGGCTCTAAGAATGCAGTGACACAAATAATGATATTTTTCAAAAAGCATTTTTATTGTGCAAATGTAGTAGTGATTGATCTATAAAAATAAAGTTAAAGGGGTTGGCCACTTTTTGGCTACTATTGACCAATGTCTTTGTAAGTTGACTATATGACCCCCACCACCAGTATAACTATTATAATCATTGGTGGTGCAGTGGCCACAGGGTCCCCTCCTCCTCATTGGTGGCAGCTTCTGATCGGAGCCCCAGCAGTGAAAGGCTGTTCACCCGATGGAACAGTCTGCCGGAGGTCCGTGCCGCTAGTGTGAAAGTACCCTAAATCACCCCCTTTCCCAATTTTACATATGAAATATATACTGTAAACAATAAATAAACATATTACATATCGCCACGCCCAAAAAAGTGCAAATTCTTAAAATATAAAAAAAATCTCCTATGCGGTGAATGCCGTAACAGAAAAAAAAGAAATTAAAACTGCGCGGTTCGCCATCTTTTAGTCACCTTGTCCCCCACAAAAATAGGATTGGACTGTTCAATTATGGGCCAGACATTCCATAAAATGCGGCATGCACGCTGCTTTTTTGGTGTTTTTATTTTTTCGTGTGGTATAGAATATCGCAATACTTTTTTATGGTATCGAAATCGAATCAAAATTTTGGTATCACAACAACCCTAGTGGGGATAGTTTATTTTAACCCATTCTGTGTCACATATAGAAGAATATCGTTTTGAAAAAAATTAACTCCTTAAAGGGTTTGTATACACTAATTTCTGAGAGTGGCAGGACCTGACCCCCAGTGCTTGGTCCTGGCTCGTTTGCTCCACAGCTCCTGTTGCTTGTCTTGAGTCCCTTCATGAAAACATCCTGTTTGACGCCGTTACAGCCAATAACAGACCACTGCTTCCCTTGCATTATGTTAACTGGTCATGTGATGCAAGAGGAGCAGATCTCCACTGTGGCCAGTGATTGGCTGCAGCGGCATCAAGATAAAAGTTTTCATGGAGAAACCCAAGACAAGCAGACTAGGCCTGGAAGCAAATGAGCCAAGGCCCAGCACCTAGGGATCAAGGAAGCATGATCAGCAACGCGAATCTGGCTAGTCTGAGAGTTCATAGAAATCTGTGCAAAACCCCTCAAGATCAATGGGGTTAGAAGATTTATATGCATTTTAAATTTGGCGACAAAAAATTTAATTTGGCTCCTAAATTTTTCAGGTTAGGAGCCAATGGCTCCTTGATATTTATTTTAGTCTGGAGCACTGCTGCGTGCAAAACGCCTGTACTATTAAAATATAAAAAAAACATCCCATACAGTTAATAGCATAACAGGGGGGAAAAAATAGCCATTTTTATCACTTTACCTCCCCCAAAAAATGGAATAAAAAGTCATACACACCCAAAATGGAATTAGACACATCTCAGTAGACTCAGTAAAAGTTTTTATTTTTTTCAGTCTTAAAGGGGCTGTACAAGTTATTTTTATTGATGACCTATCCTCAGGATAGGTCATCAATATCAGATCGGTGGGGGTCCAGCACCCCCTTCGATCAGCTGGTTGAAAAGAAGGTGTGCCGTGCCAACGCTGCCTTCTCTTCATTGTTTACCTGCTCGCCATCAAAACCACAGCGGTAAGCAGGTGTATTTACAAGTAGCCGTCCCACTCACTTCAGTGGGGCGGCTCGTTCCTATACACTTGAATACTACAGAGCCGTCCCATAGAATTACACCTGCTTACCGCTGTGATGTCGATGGCGATTAGGTAAACAATGAAGGGAAGGCAGCGCTCCCATGGCGAACGCCTTCTCTTCAGCCAGGTGTCGGACCCCCGCCAATCTGATATTGATGACCTCAGGATAGATCATCAATAAAAATAACTTGGACAACCCCTGTAAAACACAAGAAAAGTGATATAAATGTGGTATCGCTATAATCTTACTGACCTGGAGAATGAAGGGCCCAGATCAGTCTTACCGCACAGTGAATGCTGTGAAAACAAAACCCATAAACTGTGCGTTTTTTTCCAGTTGCACCCCATTTTGAATCTTTTCCAGCTTCCCACTACATTCTACACAATATTAAACAGTGCCATTAGAAAGTGCAACATGCCCTGCAAAAAACAAGCTCTCATATGGCTATGTGAATGGAAAAATGAAAAAAGTTATGGCTCCGGGAAGGCAGAGAGGGGAAAACGAAAAACCCCAAAACGGAAAATCGCTGCATCAGGAAGGGGTTAAAGAAAAGTCAACAAGAAAAGTGGTGACCATGCTGGACGGTCAGACTCTTTAGGTGTAGTAAAGAACCAGAAACCAGGATCTTCTTTTTTTCTCAGAAATAGCGCTGCCCGGTTTCACTGTCTGGTATTGCAGTCAGAATGTACTGCAGAAAAGCAGATCCTTGTTTTTAATTCTCTACAACTCCTTTAATGAGTGACTTTCCTATATTATGTGGTGGTTTTGGAGGGGAAGGGGGATCAGGCTGGTGACGTTTCTACCCCCTAAAAACAGGTAAAGCATTCTAGCATTCTTCCGCAGACCGTTAGCTCCTATGCGAGCATATTGTAGCAGGCTCTACTGTAAGTCACAGCTTCTTACTACCAGGTTTTAGAAAACGCTGGTAAATTCTACACTCTACAGGTCAGAAGTGGCAGCAAGTCATCCGTACCTGACCAGAACCTCATATGTGGCTGCTCAATGCCGCAGGACCTGTGATGACGTCACCGTCATGTGGTCAGTGCATGAGGAGGCGGAGTTCAGCTGCTGAGACGATACTAACAAGTGACTGCAGGACCTGTGATGACGTCACCGTCATGTGGTCAGTGGATAAGCAGGCGGAGTTAGGGATGACGTCACATGAGGGGGCGGAGCCAGTCAGCTGTGAGAAGCTGCACTGTGAATGCTTCTATCACTTGTGGTTTGTATGGGGAGTCAGGTTTGTACACAGCAAGTGGAAAGCAGGGGCATGCTGTGTGCAATCCGAGGAATGGGTATGGGAAGATACTGTGGCTGTCAGCAAAGATTCCTTAAAATCTTTTTGCTTTATTAGCATCCATTTAACCCCTTCAATACAATTATTATTTTTATTGTTTTATTATTATAAATTTTTTTTTTTTTGGGGGGGGGGGGTCATTTTTCTTCCCTGTCTTTACAGAGTCAGCTTTTTTATTTTTATTTTTATTTTCACATAGCTGTATGAGGACAAATTGTACTTTCTAGTACTACCATTCAATATAGCATACCATGTAGTGGGAAGCGGGGAAAAAATTCCAAATGGGGTAAAATTGGAAAAATCTGCAATTCCACCACAGTTTTATGGATTTTGTCCCTGCGGCGCTCCCTATGCGGGTAGTTCATAGAACTACAGTCCAAGCTCTATTGGTGGCCTCCATAGGATCTGCAGCTCTAATATGCTGGGTTTCTTCAGAGAGACTCGGCACATTAGAACGAAGGAGCAACCCCCCCCCCCCCCCCCCCCCATCGCTGCACGGGGGAGCCATTTAGATGTCATGTTCATTCTTGACCACAGCATCTAAAGGGCTAAATGCCTGAGAAAAGCATTGTTGGCGGTCGCTGTTGTTTGAAACAGCAGAGACCTGCCAGCTATAGGGCCCTCTGCTGCTTGGAGCCAAAAGGTTCAGCATGGTGGATATAAAACTAGGAAAGGCAACAGGTATTTCATGCTAAGGGATCGTGTACACGGCTGTATTTTTTTTATCCGT
The DNA here is from genome assembly GCF_014858855.1 of Bufo gargarizans. Lineage (NCBI taxonomy): Eukaryota > Metazoa > Chordata > Amphibia > Anura > Bufonidae > Bufo > Bufo gargarizans. Next base: position 252,474,867 of record NC_058085.1, on the reverse strand, counting down.
ATGCACAGTGACCCATAGTTGATTCTTTATCATCCTGGTCACTACCAGTAAAGGTGGGATCAAGCCAAAGTCTCAATTTTCAAGATAAAGCAGAAGGTTCTACTTTCCCTTTTCCTAAAGTCTTCTCCTCCTGTACACTCAGAAGGTCACTCAAGCCATGCCATCTTTCTCTATATAGTGCCAGCAGAAGAAGCTCAGGACCCGATCAATTCCGGCACTGCAGCGGGAAAACAATTGCAAAATAGCTGAAGAAAAATTCTAGCAGCCGCCAAGTTGCATCTTAGTAGACTTTTTTTTCATGCTTGTGGACCACCCGAAATACAAGTCTACTAAGAGGCAACTTGGCGGCTGCTGGGATTTTTCTTCAGCTACTTTCTCCATATGTTACTACTGGTAGTGGTGCCTTAAAGGGTTAGGCTACTTTCACATGTGTGATTACGTGCGGACTGGGAACTTAAAGTAGCCCTGGAAAAAAATCTAAAATGGCTCCATGTTGTAGGCAGCTTCAAATTGACAGAAGCAGGGGACAACAGAAGTAGGCGGAGCCAATACAATAGGGTAGTACAAAATACTGCCCCAGCAGAACCAAATACCACAATGTAACACAAAATATTGCCGCCTGCACCACAGTATGAAACTGTAGTGTTACCCTGAGGACAGCAAAACAGTTGAAATCAGGAGCAGTGATGGCCAGTTCGCCCGCAAACACATGCGGGCTGCCATCTTAAATCACAAGTCCGGCGATGCACAGGTAAGCCCTTACCTTTGCCTGTGCCACGAGCCGGTCTGAAACAAATGCGGTCACCGGGAGCAGGCAGTTCCGAGAACAGCCTGATGAAGGCCCCCGGTGGCTGATCTCAGAACTGCCTGCTCCCGGTGACCGCATCGCCGGACTTGTGATTTAAGATGGCAGCCCGGATGTGTTCGCGGGCGAACTGGCCATTACTGTTCAGGAGGCCACCTGAGGCTGCTGGCCAGGTGTATAAGTGTCTGATGTGCCTACATTAATGAATACTGAGAGCATCAGATCTTTATATACCTGACTGGTAGCCATGAGGAGCCCTTGGGCTGCCCTCCAGGAAATCTCCCTGTGTGCGGTACAGCCTTCTGGCAGGCTGTTCTGGCATAGATGTGTTTGTAATTCTCAATGGAGCTGAGCTGCACCCAGGCCACGTGACCGATGGTCATGACATCATTAGCCTAGGGTAAGCAGCAAATAGATCGGGTGTCAGACCAATCAGATGCTGACGAGCATCAGTTACAAATAGACTGATAACTCTTTGGGCTGTTTCACACGAGCGGATGCCGTGCGTGACATCCGCTGCGTGAATGACAGCCAAGACCCGATGCAGACTGCAGAAGCACAGAGCATTAACATGATTGATAATGCTCCGTGCCTCTCTGTGATCTCTTTACTACGAAATCACAGTGACAACTTTATCTCAAAGTGATTTCGTAGTAAAGAGATCACAGAGAGGCACGGAGCATTATCAGTCATGTTACTGCTCCGTGCCTCTGCAGTCTGCATCGGGTCTTGGCTGTCATTCACGCAGCGGATGTCACGCACGGCATCCGCTCGTGTGAAACAGCCCTTTAGCACACTGCTATGTGCAGGGGTAGGATTAAAATTTTTAATAACAGGTTCCCTACTCAACGGCAGATACGTGGCACCGTGACACATGTTTACATATACATACACCATAAATATGCAACACACATAAATACACCATATACATGGTACACATACATAAATACACCATATACATGGTACACATACATAAATACACCATATACATGGTACACATACATAAATACACCATATACATGGTACACATACATAAATACACCATATACATGGTACACATACATAAATACACCATATACATGGTACACATACATAAATACACCATATACATGGTACACATACATAAATACACCATATACATGGTACACATACATAAATACACCATATACATGGTACACATACATAAATACACCATATACATGGTACACATACATAAATACACCATATACATGGTACACATACATAAATACACCATATACATGGTACACATACATAAATACACCATATACATGGTACACATACATAAATACACCATATACGTGGTACACATGCATAAATACACCATATACATGGTACACATGCATAAATACACCATATACATGGTACACATACATAAATACACCATATACATGGTACACATGCATAAATACACCATATACATGGTACACATGCATAAATACACCATATACATGGTACACATACATAAATACACCATATACATGGTACACATACATAAATACACCATATACATGGTACACATACATAAATACACCATATACATGGTACACATACATAAATACACCATATACATGGTACACATACATAAATACACCATATACATGGTACACATACATAAATACACCATATACATGGTACACATACATAAATACACCATATACATGGTACACATACATAAATACACCATATACATGGTACACATACATAAATACACCAAATACATGGAACACATGCATAAATACCCCATATACGTGGTACACATGCATAAAATACACCATATACATGGTACACATACATAATACACCATATACGTGGTACACATGCATAAATACACCATATACATGGTACACATGCATAAATACACCATATACATGGTACACATACATAAATACACCAAATACATGGAACACATGCATAAATACCCCATATACGTGGTACACATGCATAATACACCATATACATGGTACACATACATAAATACACCATATACATGGTACACATACATAAATACACCATATACATGGTACACATACATAAATACACCATATACATGGTACACATACATAAATACACCATATACATGGTACACATACATAAATACACCATATACATGGTACACATACATAAATACACCATATACATGGTACACATACATAAATACACCATATACATGGTACACATGCATAAATACACCATATACGTGGTACACATGCATAAATACACCATATACATGGTACACATACATAAATACACCATATACGTGGTACACATGCATAAATACACCATATACATGGTACACATGCATAAATACACCATATACATGGTACACATACATAAATACACCAATACATGGAACACATGCATAAATACCCCATATACGTGGTACACATGCATAAATACACCATATACATGGTACACATACATAAATACACCATATACATGGTACACATACATAAATACACCATATACATGGTACACATACATAAATACACCATATACATGGTACACATACATAAATACACCATATACATGGTACACATACATAAATACACCATATACATGGTACACATACATAAATACACCATATACATGGTACACATACATAAATACACCATATACATGGTACACATACATAAATACACCATATACATGGTACACATACATAAATACACCATATACATGGTACACATACATAAATACACCAAATACATGGAACACATGCATAAATACCCCATATACGTGGTACACATGCATAAATACACCATATACATGGTACACATACATAAATACACCATATACGTGGTACACATGCATAAATACACCATATACATGGTACACATGCATAAATACACCATATACATGGTACACATACATAAATACACCAAATACATGGAACACATGCATAAATACCCCATATACGTGGTACACATGCATAAATACACCATATACATGGTACACATACATAAATACACCATATACATGGTACACATACATAAATACACCATATACATGGTACACATACATAAATACACCATATACATGGTACACATACATAAATACACCATATACATGGTACACATACATAAATACACCAAATACATGGAACACATACATAAATACACCATGTATACACTACACACACATACCACCCAACTTTTAAAAAGCCTAAGGAGTTAGACTATCAGCTCAAAGTTTTTTTACAACACTGGCCCACACTTCTAAGGCTACTTTCACACTCGCGTTTTGTGCGGATCCCTCTTGTAACTGCACAGACGGTTCCGCACCAATAATGCAAACGCTTGTATTCGTTAATAACGGTTCTGTTTGCATTATTCATTCAAAAAAAGTCTACGTCAAAACGGATCCGTCTTGACTTACATTGAAAGTCAATGGGGGACGGATCCCTTTTCAATTGCACCATATTGCGTCAGTGAAAAAACTGATCTGTCCCCATTGACTTACATTGTGTGTCAGGACGGATCAGTTTGGCTCGGCATAGTCAGGCGGTCACCAAAACGCTTCAAGCTGCGTTTTAGTGACCGTCTAAAAAACGCAACGGAGACCAAACGCAGCCAAATTGATGCATTTTGAACGAATACTTATCCATTCAGAATGCATTGGGGCTGAACTGATCCGTTTTGGGCCGCTTGTGAGAGCCCTGAAACGGATCTCACAGGCGGACCCAGAAACGCCAGTGTGAAAGTAGCCTAACTCCTCCCATTGTCTATCTGTACATGTCCCAACCCTGCTTAGTCTCCATTGTGCCCCCCCACACAGTAGTTATGCCAGATCTGGGATGGTTGGGTGGTATGCATACATAAACAGACTATATAGACACTACACTCACATAATCAGATCTACAATATACATCATACAGTATATAAATTACACCTAGGCTACACTTACAGTAGATTTACCTACACCATATACATTTTATAATACACATTTGTACCAAGCACTAAATACATATTTGCATATATATTATATTCTGTGCTATCCAGAATACAGCACCATCATACAAGTTACTTCTCCTCTGATGCAGACCTTCTCTTTCTTCATCTTCTCCTTTGAGAGCAGACCGCCATGATGATTTTTCACCCATCTCTCGTCTCTGCAGTTTGACAAAATACATCGTAGGTTCCTACTTTTTCATCCTCTTCCTACCTTCTTAACCCACAGCCTTATTTCCCCTTAAGGACCAGGCAATTTAAGTGGTGATAACTTTAAAACACTTTGACTTATCCAGGCCATTCTGAGACTGTTTTTTCATCACATATTGTACTTCATGACACTGGTAAAATGAAGTTAAAAAAATCATTTTTATTTATAAAAAAAATACAAAATTTACCAAAAATGAAGTAAATTTTTTTAGCAAATTTCCAAGTTTCAATTTCTCTACTTCTATAATACATAGTAATACCTACAAAAATAGTTATTACTTTACATTCCCCATATGTTTAATTCATGTTTGGATCAATTTGGGAATGATATTTTATTTTTAAGTTTTTCAGAAATTTTCAAAAACCCACTTTTTAGGGACCAGTTCGGGTCTGAAGTCACTTTGTGAGGCTTACATAATAGAAACCACCCAAAAATGACCCCATTCTAGAAACTACACCCCTCAAGGTATTCCAAACTGATTTTACAAACGTAGTTAACCCTTTAGGTGTTCCACAAGAGTTAATGGCAAATGGTAATACAATTTTAAGAATTTAGTTTTTTTGGCAAATTTTCCATTTTAATCAATTTTTTCCAGTAACAAAGCAAGGGTTAACAGCCAAACAAAATGCTATATTTAATGCCTCGATTCTGTAGTTTGCAGAAACACCCAATATGTCGCCGTAAACTACTGTACTGGCACACAGTAGGGAGTAGAGGGAAAGGTGCGGCGTATGGTTTTTGGAAGGCAGATTTTGCTTGACAGTTTTTTTTGACACCATGTCCCATTTGAAACCCCCCTGATGTACCCCTAGAGTAGAAACTCCATAAAAGTGACCCCATCTAAGAAACTACACCCCTCAAGGTATTCAAAACTGATTTTACAAACTTTGTTAACCGTTTAGGTGTTGCACAAGATTTAATGGAAAATAGAGATACAATTTCAAAATTTCACTTTTTTGGCAGATTTTCCATTTACATTTTTTTATCCCAGTTACAAAGCAAGGGTTAACAGCGAAACAAAACTCATTATTTATGGCCCTGATTCTGTCGTTTACAGAAACACCCCATATGTGGTCTTAAACTGCTGTACGGCACACGGCAGGGCGCAGAAGGAAAGGCATGTCATACGGTTTTTGGAAGGCAGATTTTGCTAGACTGTTTTTTTGGACACAATGTCCCATTGAAGCCCCCTGATGCACCCCTAGAGTAGAAACTCCAAAAAGTGACCCCATTTTAGAAACTACGGGATAGGGTGGAAGTTTTGTTGGTACTAGTTTAGGGTACATATGATTTTTGTTTGCTCTATAGTACACTTTTTTTGAGGCAAGGTAACAAGAAATAGCTTTTTTGGCATCGTATTTTTTTGTTATTTACAACATTCATCTGACAGGTTAGATCATGTGGTATTTTTATAGAGCAGGTTGTCATGGACGCGGCGATACTTAATATGTATCCAATTTTTTTATTTATGTAAGTTTTACACAATAATTTCATTTTTGAAACAAAAAAAATTATGTTTTAGTGTCTCCGCAGAGACTAAGGGCGGGCAGATGCGGCGGAGGGGGAGTGGCTTCGTATGAAAATGACACAGGGGCCTGGGCACCGGCCGTTGTAACGCCACCCCTGGGCACCTTCACAGCTTCATTTGCATATGGATATGTTTTTGCTGCACAACGATGCTAGCAAGGAACTAACGGTAAGCACGGTTTTAATAGGGGGGATGCCGTGGACATAACACTGTTATTAGGTTAATAGGGTGAATCTGCGTGAAAGACTCCCTTTAACAACTCACCTGCCACCTTCAATAATAATAATAATTTGCACTAGTTCAAAAATGCTCCAGTTCTGTGTGCCAGTACAAAAAAATCCCTCAGTGCCCCCATACTGTGTGCAAGTATAAAATACCCCTATATAATGCCCCTAGCAAATGCCCACATAGTGTTCCTCTCCTCTTCCCCATAGTGCCCCCATAATGTACCAGTATAAGATTCCCCCATAGTGTCCCTCAAAATGTGCCAATATAAATGCCCCTTCTTAGTGCCCCCATAATGTGCCTCTAAAATATGCCCCCATAGTGTTCTCCCCCCCTCCAACACCATAGTGTCCCCATAATGTGCCAGTATAATATGCCCCCATAGTGTCCCCAATGTGCCAGCAAGGCCCCCAGTAGATACCCCCATAGTGTCCCAACGTGCCAGCAATGCCCCCGGTAGATGCCCCCATAGTGTCCCAACGTGCCAGCAATGCCCCCGGTAGATGCCCCCATAGTGTCCCCATGTGCCAGCAATGTCCCCAGTAGATGCCCCCCATAGTGTCCCCATGTACCAGCAATGTCCCCAGTAGATGCCCCCCATAGTGTCCCCCATACTGTCCCTAAGGATGTGCCTGTAGATGCCCCCATAGTATCCCCCATGTGCCAGCAATGCCCCAGTAGATGCCCACATAGTGTCCCCCATATGCCAGCAATGCCCCCAGTAGATACCCCCATAGTGTCCCCCATGTGCCAGCAATGCCTCCAGCGCATCACAGAAAAGAAAAAGGAAAAAAAAAAACACTTACCTCCACTCTGTCAGCTTTGCGATGCAGGTCTCTTCCGGCCTCGTGTCTGCAGCCTATCAGAGGAACAGGGAAGGGAGACACCTCTCCCTTGCCCTGCTGCAGTGTTCATCTGCATCGCCGTCCTGAGGACGGTGATACAGATGAATGTAGGGGGATGAGCGCTTGCACAATGCAAGCGCTCATCTCCCACCGCACCGGATCGGGATTCAGCCGGTAACACAGCTCTTTGATCATAATTGATTGATAACCATGTTTCCATAAACTGCTGTTTCCCAGAGAAATATCCTTGCCTGGCTTATTGTTCTGTGATAATGAATTTGCTCCTGACTCTTGACCTCAGCTTTATTCCTGGATTTCAGTTCTTGCTTCATGGAAATAGTCACACATCAGTGGAGGAATGAAGACGCTGTTTATCTCAAAGCTTATGCCTCATGTCCAAGTCACTTGTCCTGTTTCTTGGCCCCAGGAGTCCTGTAGGAACAGGACTGCTTCATTTCTGATTGAAGAGTCATCAAACCCCAGGAAAAACTGATTATTTGGATCAGGATGATGGAGAACCAAACCAGAACAGAAGTATGTCTTGAGATGGCAGAAGGCTTGAATTTCAGAATTGAGTCATCTGAACCTCTTCCACCTAACTGTATGAGAAGCATATCACCCTCTTGCTCCTCCAGATTCTGTTGCACAGAAGCCAACTTAATCTGGTACCACAAACAAAAATATTGAGTGAAATCAGACACTGAATGTTGTCATCCTTACAATTTTGTTGCACAAGAGGGGGTGCTATCCACAAATGAAGTGGGATTGCATCATTAATAAAGATTTGGCCTTGCTAATTACAAGACCCCCACCAAAGTCGTGAAGATCTTGCCTGAGCATCGGGCACATGTTCCCCTCTTTGCCTCTGTAATACATGAAGCAATCATTGATGGCTCTACAGTTCTGTGCTGTTCCAACAAATTGTCTAGCATGTAGCATGTGAAGATCCATCATGTGAGAACATCAAACAGCATGGCTGGATGGCTGCTCTGCTGCATAACCAATAGAGAATTTTTGGTTGCAGAATATCTGCTAAAATTGGACCATGCTTTCCTGTACACTGCTGAAAGGATCACATGCATTCCTGGATGAATTCTATAAATCTCTGCCCAACCAGTTTGAGCACATGTGCAAAGGAGGTAATATGTGACAGTTTGCCAAAGTGTAGGGAAATGACAATGTGTATGCCATTGTACCTGACCATGCTTTATACATTGAAAAGAAGGGCTAGCCAGGGATGACAACTCACTAACTGAGAAGGTTTTCTACTCCAGGCTAATGAGTCTCAAGTTAAACCTTGTCCGTTGTTTTTTCCAATATTTTGTTTGGGTCTGTACAAAAACAAACTGGTTATGAGTGCAACGTATTCTTCAATGACAGGAATTAACCATAATGCTTGGATAAACAACTAAGGCACATGCCCCCATGTCTGCTGGTCCAGAAATGTTTCTGCCAGGAACCCAGTAGCCATATATACTGTACCAAGGTAAGAGAAGTTAGTCTTTCTTTTTGGGTGTCTTATTTCACATATGTTCCCAGCTGTTTAAGCCAAAAGTGGTATTCTGACCATCAAGCTTAAAGCTATATGGGGTTTTAATAATGATATTATTATTATTATTTTTTACTAGACTCTGCCTTACAGTCCATTAGTCATTTAAACTTATTTTGGGTGGGTGAAAAGGCCGATTTATACAATTTTTTGAATGATAGATGCCGAAGATAGATATCTGCAGAAAAGTTGATTGGAGTGGGAGTGGAAAACTGACCATGTTGACCCCCATTTTAGGCCCCACTGGAAGAGAATTGTCTGTAATTCTAACCATCAGAATTCTAATATATTTCAAGAACCTCTCTGGTTGCCTGCCACCTAAAAGGACCAGCAACCCAGACAATAATCACTAGGGAAGGATGGCTTTAAATGGGAACTGCGCTTTCACACAACTTTGTTCAGAAGAATAGTACAGGTAAAGACCTGATTTAGCAGCTAAAGCTATATCTCACCTCAAGTGCTGCTTTATTCACATCTATGCTGCTCAGTAGATTCCTGTAATGTCCTATATAGTTCTTCTGAGTGAGAGATGGAGTTAATAAGCATAATCAGCTCTGTCTCTATGTGTAGTCTGTGGGCCGGCAACATTACAGCTAGTGTTTACCCACCAGCTCAGGAACAACTGAGAATTAGAGATGCAGGATGCAAAAAGAAACTGCTAAAAATGCCCGATGCTAATCATATAAGCAGGAAGCAAACATCACATAGGGGGTAAAGGTACACTACGTAATTTGCACACTTCTGTGAGACCTAGTGGCTGGTATTTACACAGCAGTAGAAATCACATACAATTGTAGCTCTCAAGAGACTGGTATTCGAATTCTGATCACACCTTCATGGCCTATACCAGGGATGGCGAACCTTTTAGAGACCGAGTGCCCAAACTGCAACCCAAAACCCACCTATTTATCGCAAAGTGCCGACACTGCAATTTACCCTGAATACTTCAGTCCAACATATTATATCTTCCATGTACTTTATCATTAGCTATAATAGCCTGCCTACATTCCGTGCGCTGCCTGTACTGTTCATAGTGCGCCCTGCGCTGATGAATGGCAGGAAAAGTCTAAGGCATATTGGTACGCCATAGACTTTTTCCAGGGCATGGGTGCCCACAGAGAGGGCTCTGAGTGCCGCCTTTGGCACCCGTGCCATAGGATTGCCCCCACTGGCCTATACTAGACTATTGCAAAATACTCTGGGGCAGATTTATTAATACTGTCATAAATTTAAAGGGCATCTGTTAGTAGATTTGTACCTATTTAACTGGCTGAACGCTTGCGTGTACGTTTGGTAGCTGAAGGCATCTATGTTGGTCCCATTTCCTGAGCCCTCTTTACATTGATTGATAGGACCAGGCAATATAAACATCATCAGGTCAGCCAGTTTTATAGGTATAAATCTGCTGACATTGGCCCTTTAAACACTATAAAATTAGACAAGTCCAAAAAGAGAAAAGTTGCCATAAATCTCACCATATAGAATCACCAAAGTCTTTTAATTTTGCACACTTGTACATAATTTTTGTACGCTTCTCAGGTTGCTTCTTGTCATTACCCCAGCCCCTGGCTCTATATGTGCCCTTTCTCAGTAACTAACAGAAGAGAGAAGAGAACCTACCCACAGAAAAAGGTGAGAATACTCCTTTTAGTCTGTGCAAATGTGATGGAAGAGTCTCTAGAGCATCAACAGTTTGTTGCCAATGTGGAAGAAGAAGAAGCCTAGATTAACGAAAAGATGACTCTTATGGCCAGTGAAGACTATGGTGATACGCTGGCTCTCATACAGGTGAGCAGAACATAATTATGTAGCCTATCTGAAGGACCAAATACTCTGCTGAGAGAAAGAACCTTTCCATGTCTTTTTTTTTTTTGTTCCCAGGGAAAGTGGCAGAACTTGAGAAGGCAGCTGCACAACACAAGGCCAAATTCGATGAGAATTCTGCCTTCGTTCAGTTCAACTGGAAAGGCCAGATATGATAAATTTTGACTATTTTTTGCACTTTATTCCGGATCTCATTTTCCTGGATTAGTATGAATTATTGCCATTGTGTTCCCTTCCAGTTGATGCTATTTCCCTGCACTTGTTTTTAATACATGTATTTTACCTATATGAATTTTGCAAATAAAGTGTATTATTGATTTCATGTGGTCTTTCACACCTGTGGCACTACGCTCCGGCCACCTCATCCGGCAGAAAATGCAAGGAATCGGCCAGACACAAACTGCAGCGTGCAGCGGTTTTCGTCTTGCTGATTCTATGCATTTTTGCCAGATTGTGGCCATATCTCTGCCTGACCCCCATTATAGTTATTTGCTGGATCCAGTGAATCACTAACGCAGATGTGAAGGTAGCCTAATACAGTGTCACATACCTCTTACATCCAGTGACCTCTCCTTTGATGTAGATTTTCTCTTTCCTCATCTTCTCCATTCAGACCAGACTGCCATTATGATTTCTTTTAGCCATCTCTCATCTCGGCAGAGTTTGACAGACATCAGACTTTTCCATCATCCTCCAACCTTCTCAACATCCCATCATGCACCCCCAATACTGAGACGCTGTGCTCCCCAAAACTATACTGCAAAAACAGATAAACCCCCTGAAAATACCAGTTACACACAGATAGTGCCCCTTCAATAATTATTGGAACACAATGTCCTAGAAAATAACTGCACCCAGCAAAAAGTGCTTATGCACACGACTGTGTGGCAGCCGGCCCTTGCTGCGGACCGCATCCATTCACTTGAATGGGGTTCGTAGTCTGCATCCGGCTGCTTGCACAGCAAAAAAGTAGTGCATGCACTACTTTTTTGCGGTGCGGAGGCACAGACAGAAAACCCATGGAAGCACTCCGTAATGCTTCCATGGGCTTCCGATCCGTGCATCCTTTCTGCACCGCATCTCCCGGATTGTAGATCCATTCAAGTGAATGGGTCTGCATCCGTGATGCAGAATTCACGCGGCCGGTGCCCGTGTATTGCGGACCTGCTGTTTGCGGGCTGCAATATGGCCATGGCCGGGCAACAGCCGTGTGCATGAGCCCTAATAGTGTAAACATAATGTCACCCATAAAGAACTGTGCTAAGCTGATACTGTAATAGTGCTCACAGAGTCCCAACAATCAACAACAGTAATAATTCTCTGCCAGAGTATACTTAGTAGTACTAGTGATCCTACAGGGCCCCCATAAGGACTCATGTCCCAGAAGTAATAATGCTCCCATAGTGCCCATACTAGTATTGATGTTCCCCATAGTCCCCCAGTCATAGTAAAGCCCACTATTATGCCCCTGGTAGTAATAATTCTCTTTATAATGTAGTATAGTAGAAAAACGCCCCCTTATAATGTGCGCCAGTCCCAAAAATTCCCCGTTGTGTGCCAGTAAAAATATGGGATTACACTTACCGGTAATTGTTTTTCCTTGAGCCTATGACAGCACCCATGGATAGCATCCGCCCCTCTCTTCAGGACAGGAAACAGGAAGCACAGCCTCTTTAAAAGGGAAGTACAACCCCCATCATGCCAGTCCTATTCCAAGAACTAAGGAGACAAAAAAGACTACACACAGGACACAATATATCTATAATAAATCAAACGCTTATATACAGTCATGTGAAAAAATTAGGACACCCTTTGAAAGCATGTGTTTTTTTGTAACATTTTTAATAAAAGGTTATTTCATCTCCGTTTCAACAATACAGAGAGATTAAAGTAATCCAACTAAACAAAGAAAACTGAAGAAGTCTTTTCAAGATCTTCTGTAAATGTCATTCTACAAAAATGCCTATTCTAACTGAGGAAAAAGATAGGACACCCTTGCCCCTAATAGCGAGTGTTACCTCCTTTGGCTGAAATAACTGCAGTGAGACGGTTCTTGTAGCCATCTACCAGTCTTCGACATCGGTCTGAGGAAATTTTACCCCACTCCTCAATGCAGAACTTTTGAGGCTGTGAGATGTTTGAGGGGTTTCTTGCACGTACAGCCCTTTTCAAGTCACCCCACAGCATCTCAATGGGATTCAAATCTGGACTTTGACTTGGCCATTCCAGGACTCTCCATTTCTTCTTTTTCAGCCAATCTTTGGTTGATTTACTAGTATGTTTTGGGTCATTGTCATGTTGCATGGTCCAGTTCCGCTTCAGCTTTAATTTTCTAACTGATGGTCTCACATGTTCTTCAAGCACCTTCTGATACACAGTAGAATTCATCGTGGATTCTATGATGGTGAGCTGACCAGGTCCTGCTGCAGCAAAGCAGCCCCAAACCATGACACTTCCACCTCCATGCTTCACAGTTGGTATGAGGTTCTTTTCTTGGAATGCTGTGTTTGGTTTACGCCAAACATGTCCTCTGCTGTTGTGTCCAAATAATTCAATTTTGGACTCATCTGTCCAAAGAACATTATTCCAGAAGTCCTGGTCTTTGTCAACTTTATCTCTGGCAAATGTCAGTCTGGCCTCGATGTTTCTCTTGGAAAGCAAAGGTTTCCTCCTTGCACACCTCCCATGCAAGTTAAACTTGTACAGTCTCTTTCTGATTGTAGAGGCATGTACTTCTACATCAACAGTAGCCAGAGCCTGCTGTAGTTCTCGAGATGACACTTTAGGGTTTTTGGAGACCTCTTTTAGCATCTTGCGGTCTGCTCTTGGGGTGAACTTGCTGGGGCGACCAGTCCTGGGCATGTTGGCAGTTGTTTTGAAAGCCCTCCACTTGTAGACTATCTTCCGGACAGTGGAATGGCTGATTTCAAAATCTTTTGAGATCTTTTTAAATCCCTTCCCAGACTCATAGGCTGCTACAATCTTTTTTCTGAAGTCCTCTGACAGCTCTTTTGCTCTCACCATGGTGCTCACTCTCACTTCAACAGTCAGGAGCACACCAAACTAAATGTCTGAGGTTTAAATAGGGCAAGCCTCATTCAACATGCAGAGTAACGATCTACTAATTATGTGCACCTGGTGTGATATACCTGTGTGAGATCTGAGCCAATTTAAGAGGGAATACATGTGAGGGTGTCCTATCTTTTTCCTCAGTTAGAATAGGCATTTTTGTAGAATGACATTTACAGAAGATCTTGAAAAGACTTTTCTTCAGTTTTCTTTGTTTAGTTGGATTACTTTAATCTCTCTGTATTGTTGAAACGGAGATGAAATAACCTTTTATTAAAAATGTTACAAAAAACCACATGCTTTCAAAGGGTGTCCTAATTTTTTCACATGACTGTATGTATATATATATGAATATATTTTTCTCTTTCTTTTTTTTTTTTTTTCTTTATATTTCTGAACATAAATAAAGGAGTATTTATACTATGTTTTTATTTTAAAAAAAAAACTATATTTATTTATTTATTTTGTTTTGGTATTTTGGGAGGGTCCTAGGCGAGTGCTGTCATAGGCTCAAGGAAAAACTATTACCGGTAAGTGTAATCCCATATTTCCCCCCCTCGCCTATGACAGCAGCCATGGATATCTAGGCGAGATTATCTAGGGTGGGATAACTGCATGGAGGACTTTACGCCCAAACCTTAAACCTTCCTGCGAAGGAAGCTGCAGTCTATAGTGCTTAAAAAAGGTATGTGAAGAACTCCACGTAGCAGCTCTGCAAATCTGGTCAATAGAAGCAGAAGCTCTCTCTGCCCAGGATGTAGACACCGCTCTAGTTGAATGTGCTCCAAACTCTGTAGGAGGAGGAACCCCTTTAGAGGAATATGCAAGGTAAATGGCCTGTTTAATATATCTGGCAATAGATTGTGAGGAAGCAGGGGAGCCCTTCTTCTGTCCCTGAAAGGAAACCACAAGCTTAGAGGATGACCTCCAGTCCTGAGTGGCAGAAAGGTATTGAACTAGGCACCTTCTAACATCGATCGAGGCAATGGAATTCCCTTTCCTTCTGATTCTTCGGTGAGGGACAGAAGGAAGGTAAAACTACATCCTGAGATCGGTGAAAGGATGACGAAACCTTTGGAAGGAAGGCAGGGTCAGGAGATAAAATAACCCTATCTTCTAAAATGCTAAGATACGGTCTCTCGATTGAGAAGGCCGATATCTCGCTCACTCTTCTAGCTGATGTAATGGCTAGCAAAAAAGTTAATTTATAGGTTAAGATCTTTATTGGGATATCCTCAATGGGCTCAAACGGATCCCCAGTTAAGACAGACAAAACTAGACTTCTGGACGGGTGCAAGTTTAGAAACTGCAACGACAAATCTTTTAATCCAGGGGTGGTCTGCTAATTTATACTTAGCACTTAAGGCAGAGATATGGACCTTCAAAGTACTAGGTCTAAGTTTTTTATTCCAGACCTCCTGGAGGAAGCTAAGGACTAGTGGCAACTCCGGGGTTTTTAGGACATTAACAGGCCTATTTGCAAACCTAAGAAAGGCCCTCCAAATCCTTAAATAAATCTTTGAAGTAACAGCCTTTCTACTGGACAAAAGGGTGTTTATCACCTCCCCAGAAAAACCCTTAATTTCTAGGATCTGCCTCTCAACAGCCAAGCTGTCAAGTGCAGGCTCTATAACTGCGGATGAAGTACTGGCCCCCTGCACTAGTAGCCCCGGGAAGACAGGAAGTACCCAGGGATCTGCTACCGACATCCTCCTTAGCCAGGAAAACCAGACCCTCCTGGGCCAAAAAGGGGCTATAGTAATTACTAGGGCCTTCTCCTCCCGAATTTTCTTCAGGACTCTCGGGAGTAGCTTTATAGGAGGGAAGGTGTACAGGAGGCCTACTCTCCATGATTGGGCCAATGTGTCCACCACCGTGGGCTGCTCTAATGGAGATAGGGAGAATAATTTTTTCACTTTTCTGTTTTCCCTTGTGGCAAAGAGATCTACCACCGGGAGACCCCATAGAGCCGCAATGTCGTTGAAGATCTGCTGATTTAGGGACCATTCCCCCTGCCGAACACAATGTCTGCTCAGAAAATCTGCCGTTACATTCTCCTTCCCTTTTAAGTGTACTGCCCTGATTGATGGAAGGAAACCTTCTGCCAGCTCGAAAATTTCTTTGGTCGGAGACATTAGGTCTGGGGATCTGGTCCCCCCTGACGATTGATATGAGCTACTGCCGTCATGTTGTCCGAGTAGATCAAGATATTTCTGCCTTTTAAGAGGTGGAGGCTCCTCTTCAAGGCCATGAGGATCGCTAGAAGTTCTATGAAGTTGTGAGACTTGGAAACTATCTCCTGATTCCAATGTCCCTGCAGAAGTAGAGAATCTGTGTGAGCTCCCCAACCCCAAGGACTTGCATCTGTAGTCAGAGTAAGGGGATCCTTCCTTGACCAAGGGACTCCTTTTTTAAGGTTGGAAAGCACCGTCCACCATTCTAGATCTTTTAACGTTTGAGGTGAAAGAAGAAATAGAGAATCCAAGGATTGGGGATCTTTGTCCCAAACCCACAGGATCTGCAACTGAAGTGACCTTGAGTGGAAGTGGGCCCATTCTACTCCCGGGATTGCGGCCGTCATCAGGCCTAGAACTGACATCGCTTCTCTTAAGGAGATGGAGTGGCGAGCTATAATGTCTTGAACCCTGGAGACTAGCAGATTTATTCTTTGAGGCGGAAGAAAACACATTTGTTTCTGGGAGTCCAGGAGTAGCCCCAGAAAGGTGAATAACTGGCTTGGCACAAGACTGGATTTTTGGAGATTTAATTCCCAACCCAGTTTCACTAGCACCTCCCTGAACCAGGAAATCAGATCGATTAACTGGTCTGGTTCCTGAGAGAGAAGGAGAAAATCGTCTAGATAGGGAATGACAATCAAATCCCTCTCCCTCAGATGAGCCATCATCTCTGCTATAATCTTTGTGAAAAGCCTGGGTGCCTGAGATAACCCAAACGGCAGGGCCTGAAATTGTACATGTACAAGTCTGTCCAGAAACTGAACGGCTACTCTTAGGTACCTCTGGTGACTGGGATAGATTGGTACATGGTAATAAGCGTCCCTGAGATCCAGGGTTGCCATGTTTAGCAGCCTGGGGATAGATTTGGAATTATAGAACTGATGGTCTCCATACGAAATTTCTCATACACCAGGTATTTGTTGAGCAGTTTCAGGTTTATTATAGTACGGAAGGTGCCGTTTGGCTTCTTTACAAGGAAAAGCGTTGAGTAATAGCCCCTCCCCCTCTCTTGAGCTGGAACCTCCTGCAGGAACTTCTTCAGCAAATCCGAAATCTCCAGACGTAACGTCTCGAGTTTCTCTGGGCTGGAGCGATAGTCCGTCAAGACAAACCTTTCTGGAGGAGTTCTCAGGAAGTTTAAGCAATAGCCTTCTGAAATTATTGAAAGAATCCAGGGGCTGTTCGAGATCTTCCGCCATTGCTCTGCGAAGAGGGAGAGCCGACCTCCAACCGGGGATCTGGCGTCATTGCTGAGGCTTTTTTGAGGCCTCTCCACCTAAAAAAAGAAATCCCTTGTTTCTTCTGGCCGCATTACCAGATTGTCTGGGAGTTTCTCTTCTCTTAAAGTTGAATCTGGTTGTCTGAGAGCGAAAATGTTTCTTAGGAGGCTGCTGATATATAGAGGGGAACCCCTTTTTTCTGTCAGAAGCTTTCTCCAGCAAATCGTCTAACGTTGGCCCAAATAGGAATTCACCCTGACAGGGAATAGCACACAATTTCACTTTTGAACCCGCATCTCCTTTCCAATCCTTAAGCCAAATGGCCCTCCGGGCGGAATTTGAAAGAGCGGCGGCTCTTGCTGATAGCTTCAGAGAATCTACTGAGGCATCTGCTAGAAAATCGATGGCACTATAAAGGGTTGGAAATGAGGCATGCAACTGTTCCACAGGTGCTCCCTTCTTTATCTGCTCTTCCAATTCGTTCATCCAGACTTTTAAAGATCTGGCCACTGAGGTGGCGGCTATAGCGGGCCTGAACGAGCCAGCCGTCGCTTTCCAGTTCTTTTTTAAATACACCTCGGCTCTTCTGTCCATCGGATCTTTAAGTGTTCCTGAGTCTTCAAACGGGAGGGCTGCCTTTTTAGAGATCTTTACTACCGGGGCATCTAGTTTCGGAGCTCTATCCCAATCAGCTGAGGCCTTATCTTCAAAGGGATACTTCCGCTTTAGGGCAGATGGCACGAAAAACTTTCTATCCGGCCTACTCCATTCATTCTTATCTACAGAAGTTATATTCTCGTGAACGTCAAAACACTTCAACCTCCTAGGACCCAGGCCCTCAAACATAGTATCTCTCATAGACTGAGGTTCTGACTGGTCATCAAGTCCCATGGTCGCCCTGACGATCCTGACTAGGGAATTAATGTTCTCTGATAGGAACAAAGGTCTCCCCGCCAATTGCTCATCTTGGGAGTGATCCGAGGAAGGTAGTTCTCCCTCCTCCTCTAACCCCGATAACAACTCCTGATCACTTGAAGGGGGAATAGAGACAGCAGCAGAAGTGCTAGGGCGATCTTCAAGCAGATTACTCAAGGACTCCTTCACTGATTCCTTGACCTCGTCCTTGATAATCTGTTTTAGGCTTGATAAGAGAGAAGGGGCCTCATCCTCCAATAATTTGCCCACGCAGGTCTGGCAGGCAGGTTTACCCCAACCGGACGGTAGCTTTCTTTTACAAATTGCCAGGCCCCGCTCCTTGGATCTTGACACCCTTCTCTCTTTGGAAGTCTAGACACACAGAATAAGAAGACTCCCATCAGGATAATGTAATATATGAAAAAAAACAGGGCATTCACCCCTCTTACCCCCACCGGTACCAAAGATTCGTTGGTGGTTTCAGTGGGTTCTACGCGCTGTGTGGGCTCCATTTTCTGCCTCTGGCTTTCTTCCATGGAGATCACTGCAGGCCAAAACACCAGCCTGCAGTGAGAGCTGGCTGGATTTGAACTTGCCGGGCGCGTACCGGCACCCTCCCCTTCCGGTCTAAGGCACGCCCCCTCCCACTGCTTGAACCCGGAAGCCAAGGATCCGGCACTGACTAATGACGTCAGCGCCGGCCTGCTTACCCGGAAGTGATGGCGTCGCGCTCCCGCGCGAACGCCGGACAGCAGCCGAACATACGGCACGGGCGCAGAGGTTCGCCGTGCAGGGGACACCAGGGCAGCCCCGACGGGGGAGTGACCGGAGCGAGGGGGAGTTCAGGGATCCAGGTTCCAGCAACGGCTTCCAAGGAAGACTTACGCCGCTCGGGTAGGCCCTCCTCTTACGGGTGAACACCAGGGGCTCCCGCAGCTCCATCTTCTCGTGCTGTGCATACACCCTGTCCCTTAGGACAGGAAACAGAACTGGCGTGATGGGGGTTGTACTTCCCTTTTAAAGAGTCTGTGCTTCCTGTTTCCTGTCCTGAGGAAAGGGGCGGATGCTATCCATGGGTGCTGTCATAGGCGAGGGGGGAAAATATACCTCCTCTTAGTGTCCCCAGTAAAGCCAATGTCCCCAGAGTGCCCTCATGTGTGCCAATGACCCGTACTGTATGCCACTACAAACAAAAAAAAACACTTTTAGTGCCCCCAGTTGAGCTTAGGTGCCCATAGTTCCCCTATAATTTGTGCCAGTATGAAATACTCCTATAGAGTGCCCCACATAGATGTCCCCACCCATAATGCTCCTCTCCCCCCTTCCCCATAGTGCTAATATTAAATGCCCCCCACCCCCCCAGTAGATCGCCCCATAGTGCTCTTCTCTCCCACTTCTCCATAGTTCCACCCCACAATGCATTCCAGTATATAGGACCCCCAGTAGAAGCCAACATAGTGTTCCTTGCCCCCCATAATGTGTGCCAGTATATAGGGCCCCCAGTAGATGCCCCTGTAGTGCTCCCCCCCCACTTCTTCATAGTGCCCCCCATAATATGTGACAGTATACAGGGCCCCCAGTAGATACCCCATAGTGTTCCTTTCCCCCCCACGTCCCCTTAGTGCCTGCCATAATGTGTGCCAGTATATAGGACCCACAGTTAATGCCCCCATAGTGCTCCTTCTCCAGTTATCTATAGTGCCCTCCCCCCACTTCTCCATAGTGCCCCCATAATATGTGACAGTATATAGGGCTCCCAGTAGATGGCCTTATAGTGCTCATTTACTCCCTTCCAATTCTCCATAGTGCCCCCCCATAATGTGTGCCAGTAGATAGGGCCCCCAGTAGATGTCCAATAGTGCTCCCCCCACTTCTCCATAGTGCCCCCCAATAACATTTGCCAGTATATAGGGACCCCAGTAGATGCCCCATAGTGCCCACCCATAATATGTGCCAGTATATAGGGCCCCCATAGTGCCCCCCATAGTATGTGACAGTATATAGGGCACCCAGGTAGATGCCCCATAGTGCTTATTCCGCCCACTTCTCCTTAGTGCCCCCCATAATATGTGCCAGTATATAGGGCCCCCAGTACATGCCCCCATAGTGCCCCCCCACTTCTTCATAGTGCCACCCCATAACATGTGCCAGTATATAGGGCCCAAAGTAGATGCTCCATAGTGCCCCCCCATATGTGCCAATATATATGGCCTCTAGTAGATGCCCCCATAGTACCCCCCCATACTATGTGACAGTATATAAGGCCCCCAGGTAGATGCCCTATAGTGCTTCTTCCCCCCCACTTCTCCTTAGTGCCCCCCATAATATGTGCCAGTATAAAGGGCCCCTAGTAGATGCCCCCATAGTGCTTCTTTCCCCCCACTTCTCCATAGTGTCCCCCTATAATATGTGCCAGAATATAGGGCCCCCATAGTGCCCCCCCCTTGCTATACTATACTAAACATAATGACAAAAATAAACACTAATACTTACCTCCACGCTGTCAGCGATGCGATGCAGGCCCCTTCCGATGCAGGACGGCAATACAGATGAATATAGAGATGAGCACAGTAGAAGCACTCATCTTCCGCTGCCCAGCTGCAGAACCTCCCAATGGGCCCCCCTCCCACACTAGGCCCCTGTGCAGCCGAACTGGCTGCACAGGCGGTGTGTCCGCCCCTGCCTAATATGTTGTATTCTCTCCATACAAGATTTGGCAACATCAGCATTGTAGGACTATGGGGAAATCAGATTCTCCATCTGTGCCCTGTGGCTGTCAAATACAAGCACAGGCATGGCAGCCTGTATTCTGTTAATACTGTGAGGGTTGAGACTCCATATTGTGCCTTGAGACTCCATCTTGTGCTTACTACTGCCATTTTATTTTATAAACTGTGAACTTCTTTGCCAAAGCTGTTATAACCTCAAGGTCACTCCTAGCCCCCACCAACCTAGTCAAGTAAGGAACTTCTATCATTGCTAGAAAGACTGGTACGTGATTAACACCCACATTTAAGATCAGGGAGACGCTCCGGGCATATAGCCAAGGGATGCTCATTTCAGATTGTAGTTTTAATGAGTTATATAATGTAAATGGTTAACTAAGCGTCCAGTTGGAAATGATCCAGAAAATTTTTATATTAACCTCTGCTTACTTTCAATAAAGTTAGAAACACTTGATACACAGCTCTATGCCTGTGTTGTTTTTTTCTCTATGAGTACTCATAACTTCTAATTTGGAATTCACCGCTCATCCAGCATCGGGGTCTTTGCCCCAACAATACACCCACATGGTCATGTTGCCATTACTATAGCAGTATGTTAAAGGCTATGAACACTTTCAGGGGAATTTGGTATACTGCCATTTTACTCATTTTGAGCAAAAAAATGTTTATATATTTTTTTCAATTGGTCTTAATTTTTTTTTACCAGTTTTTGTGATAAAGGGTTAAGGTTTAGCCTAGCTGTGAGCATCTTACTTCTCCTTATTTCTGAACCACTAACAGCTCATAAACACAATATTCTCATCAGTAAGATAAGAATTGAGCTATAATTAGTGTTTATAAGCTGTCAAGAGGTCAGAGATGATCTTCACCGGATGTGACACAGTAAACACGGAGTCCGTTACTAGAGAATCTCAGCCCTGTACAGAGAAAGGGGTTGCATTTAAAATTAAAATAAAGATCAATTGAAAAAAAAAGATTTTTAGTGCAAAATGAGTACAATTCAACAAAAAAAAAGGTGTCCATAGCCTTTAAGGGTTTGCTCATGATGCAACCAGTTCACATCCGCTTGCAGAACCTTTCTTCATTGTGTGGATGGCCTACAGTAAGTATGGCCGCTGATGAGGCATTCTGTTACCATATCCATGTGTTATGTGCGGTGTATTCACCATTGGTGTGACGGTCACGTACACTACACACAGGGGGGAGGGTAGTGACCACTGCGCTCCACCCTCACCCCTGGCCCTGCCTACTTGCCTCGCAAGTTCTAATAACAGGGGACAACTAGACGGCAGTCCCTAACTTAGGATACGTGCTGGGAAGACAGACAAGACAAATAACAGAACGTGAACGAACCGGGTCAATACCTAGAGAGCTACACAGTACTAAGGAATGAGCAGAGAATAGTCAGGAAAAGCCAAGGTCAAATACCAGGAGAGAAACGAAGTACAACAGGAGTCCGTAAAGAATCGTCAGGTGCGGGGTCAGGATACCAGGAGAGATGCGCAGTACAGGAGGAGCAGGCAAAGGATCGTCAGGGAACAGGATCAGGTGAGTATTCAGTAGTACAACAAATAGCCAGGAACCTAGAATTAACAGGCAACCCGTGGCCAGCAGGCTGCCTGTATTTATAGTGCGGTCTGAGGGTCATGTGACGTGACCAGCGTCACATGACCGACAGACAGACAAGTCGAGCATCGAGTCATCAGCTCGGCGCTCAAGGCAGACCTAGGAGCAGGGAGCCTCCCAGCTAGCAAAGCCGCCCTGGGAACGAGGCCAAACACAGATCCTCGCTCCCGAAGCTAAGCAGCAGGTCTGTGGCTGATGGGAGACCGAGTGTGCCCTTGGCGCCCCGTGACAATTGGGTCTCTCTTCTTTAGCATAGCCTATCGCAGAGTGATACGTGTGTATCAGTATGAAGTTGGGGATGATCTATCTGGAAGTTGCATTTTCCCTCTTTCCACTGGTTTTCTGTGTCACACTGTGATGCTTTTCTGTACTGAACTAGGGTTCATAAACTGGAAACCCCCCTCTTCTCCCTATTGAGAACTAGTTCATGCTCGGCCGAGGGATGATTTGTGAAAAATTGCTGTTCCTAAACAAACATTCAGTTATCTAACGTGTATATGTAGCTAAGTAAAATATAGGTATAGCCACATGCTGAGTAGAAGATCCATGCGGAATTGACCTGAGGTGTGGATTTTAGTTCCATTTTGAATTTTTTCTGTGGATTTTGCCCTATGCAATGCAAGTCTGCACGTATCACATGCAGATTTTACAGCAGGCCGTACCCTAAGGCAGGCAAGAAGTCTTTACACCGCCTGCATTTGTAGCATTCTGTGGTGCTACATGGTCATTACTGGCCCTACAGCGTTCTGTAAGGAACATGATGGGCATGATATGTGCTGTCTGCTGTGGTCTCTTAACCACATCTATTGCACTGATTGGTATTCAAGGAAGGTATTTGCACCCACCACTGGATTAGTAGTCACCCTATGATTGGCTGGAGTGATGTAGATGAATGGCTGTGCATTAGAAGGTGGTGTCTTTGGTACATTCCTGTTCCGAGTCTCTATCTTGGTTTTTAGACAACTAGTGACTGCACACTAATCTGCCGTTTGGCTGATCTATAGAGAGGCTTGGACTGTGTTTGGGCACCTTTTGGCTCTACTCCACTGGTCAGGTGTGTGGTGGCAGAGCAGCGCTTGGCATGGATCTGTTCCTGTGCTCTGAAGACCTTACCCTTAACATGATGCACAGTCCATCGGGACACATTTTGGCCATTGTAAAGGTAAAGTGTCTTTAAGAAACCATCAACCACCTGTGCTTACTGATCTTTGCCTCGTGCAGATCTTGCATGCAAGTCTGGAACACTGGAGTCTCAGCTGGAAGGACAAGGACAAGGTCTTGCCTGAGGTCCCTTGGATATGACCTGCTGATGGTGGAAGAAGGAGAACCCGATCCAGAGTTTGAAAATATATTATATATTGTAGATCCCAACAGGTAAGTGTCCCGATCTCTACAAGAGGTAAATGACTTGGTTATATTGTCGTTAATCCCTACTCATGGCCCATGCGCTCTTTCAGAGATGGGCACGTGTCCCTACAAGAGTACATGGCCTTCATGATCAGCCAGGAAATGGGGAAATGTCAAGTCCAGCAAGGAGATTGACAGTGCATTTCGAGCGCTCAGCACCGAGCATAAACCTTACGTCACAAAGGAAGAATTATATCAGGTGAGGACATGAGCTTTTACCCTTATTATCAGAACGCTGAAGTAAAATGTGCACCTTCTGGGATAATGGAGGTGCATATGACTGGAGTCCAGCTTCTAAAGACGTTGGCTTCCTAATTGGCTTTCTTTCCTACATACAAATAGATGATGTATCCTCAGCACAGGTCATCAGCATTACATCAGTGGGGGCCAGAGTTGAAAGCAGACAGCTTGTACAATGGTATTTTGGCTGTTTCGGGGTACTTCAGATCAGCTCCTATTCAAGTGAATAGGAGCTGATCCTTAGGGTGCCGGAGCCTTCTGCTTCCGTGCTATAGAGTGTACAGTTTCTGGCACCGTGGCTGCCTATAAAACAGCTGATCGATGGAGGTGTCAGGTGTTGGACCCCCACCAATCTCATGTTGATGACCAGTCCGGAGGATACGTCTTCAGTAGCTGTAGAACCACTTTAATGGTGTTTTCCAGGAATCCAATATTGATGACCTATCCTCAGAAACATTTATCAGTATCTGATTGGTAGATGTCCGAACTTTGGTTTTTAAAAGGGTCACAGCCTCTTCATAGTATACGAAGCGAGCACCATAAATTGGGTAGTGGCTGTGCTTGGTATTGCAGCTAAGTCCCATTCACTTGAATGGGACTGAGCTAAGGCCATGTGACAGATTGGCGTGACATCAAGGACTGAAGCCATAGTGTGTGCCCTTCCAACCGCTTATTGGTAGGGGTGGCAAGGGTCTTATCCCTACAGAACAGATATTGATGACCTGTCCTGAAGATCAGCCATCAGAGCCTTTTTAAAGAGCATGATCAACCCTATGAAACCAGGCCAACAGCCTGCTAGGGTTGATTATGCTAAGTGAAATTACCCTCTGTAGTTATCTGTGGCCCCATTTTAGAGAAATCTGCTGTTTATTTCCATTTACTAATGAGGTATTCCGAGAGGCAGGACTAGCCCCTCGGAGCACAGCTTTACCTCTGCTTTTTCCCCTTAAGCCTTGTGTGACAGGGCCAGGCATCCTCACAGTCCTCCTGTCTGGCCCTGTCAAAGAGGGAGCAGCTAATGGGGAAAAGCAGTAGTGAAGTGGTGCTCCGAGGGGCTAGATCTGCATATTGGCATATGAAATAAACTGCAGTCGTCTCTAAACTGGGACTATAGAGGGGTTGTTTTACTCAGCATTATCAACCCTAGCAGGCATTGCGTTTGATCTCTTTCGGACAATCCTCTAACCTCCATGTTGTTCCATTTCAGAATCTCACAGGTGAACAGGCAGACTTATACATCTTGCACATGTAACCCTACATATACAGTAAGGGCCGGGTTTTAGCTTTGGATTTAGCTGACTGAAGAAGCAATATAAGCAATGTGCTTTCATATTCAATGGGTTGTTTCTTTATCCATGTTGTGTGCCGAAGGCAGAAGAAGTCACACAAACCGATGAAAAGGGTTCTCCAGGATTAACCAAACAATGGCTGATGTCACCCAACCATACCACCACATCTGTATATGAGTATTCTTCGGACCATAAGATGCACCAAGAATCAGAAACATACAACTATTGCAACTAGTTCATTGCAGGAATCGTGCTCAGTGTGTGATCCTCTGTTCTGGGCTTGCAGGAGAGCAGGGCATTATCATGATTTATAATGCTATGTCCCTCTGCTTGACATTACTTCTTCATGATCATACTGACAATAAGCTGTCTCTATGATTCGGTAAAATTAAGGTCATTACAAATGATAATGCCGTGCGCTCCTGCAAGTCCAGAGCAGAGGATCAGACTCACACACGGAGCGTGACTCCTGTAATCGGCTCCCTCATGTGTAACAGCCCTATGGGGAAAAAAATAAATTTACTGCATAAAGCCTGATACCACAGAGTACCAGACACAGTACTGTTTTCAGCCAGTGTCTTATGCCAGCCATAGTGCAATCACTAACAGCGACAACCATGTTAACCACCCCGTGACAGGAGTTTACCAGAAGTAAAAAATAGCCTGTTTATACTGTATGCCTAGCTTACCTGAGCAGACCCAGTATGGGTATACAGTATATACAGAGCAGAGGTGATGGGGGACAGTGAGGGTATACAGTATATAGAGGAGGTGATGGTGACAGTGAGGGTAAACAGTATATACAGGGGAGATGATGGAGGATAGTGAGGGTATACAGTATATACAGAGCAGAGGTGACGGGGGACAGTGAGGGTATACAGTATATAGAGAGGAGGTGATGGTGACAGTGAGGGTAAACAGTATATACAGGGGAGATGATGGAGGACAGTGAGGGTATACAGTATATGCAGAGGTGACGGGGGACAGTGAGGGTATATAGAGCAGAGATGATGGAGGACAGTAAGGGTATACAGTATATACAGAGCAGATGATGGAGGACGGTGAGGGTATACAGTATATACAGGATTGAGGAGTTGAATAGACAGGAAGCACATGCTTGTCTGCTGCACTATTCAAATGGGGAAATACGGGCCTCCATTCTCAAGATCAGAGGGGGTCCCAGCTAGGGTTGCACCAGGTATGGAACTTTCTATACGATATCAGGATTTGCCTTTTCTCGATACTAGGCTGCACAGTCTAGTATCTTTTTTCATTAGAGAATATGGCGTGCGCTGTGTTCTCATCAGCCGCACAGTGGTGATGGAGGGAGTCCCCACTGTGAAGCGGCCGCCACTGCCATCAATTATAACATTAAGGGGAGGGGGCCACTGCACTAACAATTAAAATAATAAACCCCTAAATGCAAATGTATGGAGCGGGCTGCTGCGGTGAGTCCGCTCCACAAGAGGCGGGTGCCGGCTGTATCTGCTGAACCCTGTCATTTAACTCTTCAGGTTGCAGGATCTGAGAGGTAAAGGATGGGGTGAGCCCGCTCCATACATTTGCATTTATTTTCAATAGGGTGAATAGGACAAGATCCCAGGTTCTATCCCCCTAAGGGGGGCTAATAGTTATATTTAAAAAAAAAAACAAAAAAAAACAAAAAAAAAACACCAAGATGTTTCAATAACCTTTCTTTCCCAAATAAAATAATAAAAAAAAATAAACATATTAGGTATCGCCGCATCAGAAAAAGTGAAAATTATTATAATATTTAAACATATCTCCTATGCGGTGAATGCTGTAACGCTAAAAAAATGAAAAACACCAAATTGTGCTTTTTTCTGGTCACCTTGTCCCACCCAAAAAATAGGATAGGAATGTTCTATTATGTGCCAGACGTTGAGAAAAATGTGGATTGCACACTTTTTTTGGCGTTTTATTTTTCATTCGAATGGTATCGAGTATCGCAATACTTTTTTATGGTATCGAAATCAAATCAAAATTTTGGAATCGTGATAACACTAGTCCCAGCATTCAGTTGCCGACCAATAAGTTGTTGTAATGGAACAACCCCTTTGAAGAATTTGTCTTTGTACAATGCTTTAGCTTTAATTTATATGAAGAGAATTTACAAGGATTAGAAAAACATCAGTATTTTTCCAAATGGCAGCGCCACAGTTAGCTGAAAGTGGTCTGTGGTATTGCAGGTCAGTCCCATTCATTTAGCAAGTGCATAGCTGTTACTAGAAGAACCCGGGATCACCCGAGCTTCTCCTTTATTCACATACTTTTGTTTTCCAGCCTGGTTGGTATTAATAAGTGGCCATCTTGTATATGGTAGGTACCTGAAAACAGTATACAGAACAATACATGACATGTACACAGACTGAAGGCTGCACCTCATCAATAAGAGTTTATTCACACACATCTGTATTAGTTACAAGTCATAAATCATAAATATACGGGACACGTACGAGGGTCAGTCCACGACCGCCCTGGCCAGCTCATCCAGCAGGTTCATCTCTCGAGCTCCTTGCTTTGTGAAGTCAGAACTCAGCTGCCATATCTTAACGACCCCATCGCCGTCCCCGGCGGCCAGGAGCTGGGTCTGCGCTCGGTTGAACTCCAAGCAGTAAACTGGTTTCTCATTGGACGTTTGCTTTACACTCAGCGATGGCTTATGGGAGCTTCTTCCGAAATCAAAGAGCAGCAGTTCTCCTATGGCAGAAGATTTTCATGTTATTGTCTCAGTTCCATAAGGGCCGGGCTCCGACTGCTGCCCCCCCCCCCCCCCCCACCTACCCGCAGGGGCTGATGATTGCACAAGTTTATGGGTAAAGCCAAGGACTTACCTTTAAAATCGTGCTTCGGTGAATTCACCCGTGGCAGATTTTTTTCAGATATTTTAGCATTTTTGAACTGTGTCGTTTTGGAGGCAATCGGCACCGAGCTGACCGGAAGTCGTAGACAGGAAATCTGCCTCATGTGAATCCAACCATATACATCAAGGAACTGCATATATGGCAATTCCCTAATATTCATCAATTACTACTACTTCTGTCTGCTCCCCATCTGTTTCCGGCGCTGCAGTGATGACGTACATGAGGTCATTGCCTGGCTGCAGTGATCACATTGGGGTAGTCACACACATCAGCACTGGAGCAGCAGCACTTGAATGGCAGGAGCTTTTGCCATCAGACTTTTTGGGGGGTGTCTTGGAAAACCCCTTAAATAGAGACCTAAGTCTTACCTTCTCCAGAAGCTGCAGCAAAAACCAAGGGGCGCACGGGAGACCACTGAATGCTAAAGAGGTATTTCTGGGAAAGCTGCAGAGAAGTAAGAGGTTGCTCCTGAAGCATGGAGTACAGGTGAGCGTGTCCATCAGTTCCCGCACTCAGGAAGAGGTTCCTACAAAGAGGGACAGAAAGCAACACAGTGTAGTAATAAAGTAATATAACCGGGCATGAGAGTACGGTTCACACATGGAGGTTTGTCGTTGGACTGCAGCGCAGTGAATTCTTAGAAGCAATTGGGACCATGTTAAAGATTTAAGCGCTGCGGCCTCCTTGCAGCTTGCCAAACACAGCGCCATACATTGTATAGTGGCTGTACTTGGTATTGCAGCCCATTCACTTTTAAGGGACTGAGCAGTTGATAAGCCATGTGACCGATGAAAGTGACATCACTGGCATAGAAAGAGGCTGCGTCTGCACATGGCTTATTGGTGTTTGTGTCAGGAGTCAGACCCCCCACCAATATTTATGACCTATCCTAGAGATAAAAGCCATCAAAACCCCTTTACAGGGAGGCACACTTGCTTTGGTATGCAGTGGTGGTCACCACACAAACTTTCACAGCAAGAAGGATATTCTTTGCCCATGTGGACACACCAGGCTAGATGTATATATCTGAACTAAATCTCGATTTTGGACCAAAGCCTAGACAGATAATGAACACCTCCCTGAGGGTCAGTATTCCAACCACTGACCTTAAAGGGGTAGTTGGTTTCAGGAAGAAACCAAACACCACTTAGGATATGCCTGACAACTGGACAACCCCTTCAAATGAGTTTTGCCATAAAAATGGAACTGGTAAGGGTCCGCACTCTGAATTCGGTGTTTGCGGGTCTTCCTTTAATTTCAATGCAGAGTGACCACACGTGCACAGCTAAACCTTCAAGATTTGCCGCCTTAACCAAAAGCAATGTTTCTTACCTGTGGAAAGGGGAGCAATCCACACAGTAGACTGGTCCTCCATGAGGGGAGAAGGCAAACTGGGCTGGGGCCTTCAGCGGAACAGAGGAAGCCATGGTAGTGAGGGCCGCTGTCTGGACAGCAGTGGAGCATTTCAGCAAGTAACCACCTTCTACTCCAACAACGAATACACTCGGATCAAAGCGTGACGAGGAGAGGCATGTCACCCCCACAGCTGTGTCACCACGGCCATGCTGCAAGGAACATAAGAATGTCACAGACATGTCCACAGTAGATAAAGTCAAGAATTAATCTTGCAGCTAGCAGGGCTTTACATTATAAAGTCTAAAGGACTTAAAAAACGGTTGTCCAGGATAAGAAAAACATGGCAGCTGTCTTCCAAAAACTGCACCATCCCTGTCCATGCATTGTGTCTGGTATTGCAGCTCAGCTCAATTGGAGTCAGGAATGAGCTGCAATACCACCCACAACCTGTGGACAGGGGTGGTGCTGTTTGGCTATTCCAGTTGTGACAATTTATCCTCTATCCACAGAATAGGGCATAGATATTAGATTGGTGGGGGCCTGACCGCTGGACCCCCACCGATCATGAGAACGGGGGACTCTTACCCCTTAGGACCCCAAAATGAATGGAGCTGCAGGTCAGGCATGCTCTCTGTATATAAGATAAATCACAACTGGAATACCGCTTTAGCTGAAGACAACAAGCTGCACGGCAAGGCCGACAATCTTACTTTTATACGCTTGCCTTGCTCATCTTTGAGTTACTGGGCATCTGCTGAGCAAGCAGAGCAAATCCATTGTGCAGCATGAGCTGTCCCTCCTTTTCCATCTGCCATACAAGGATCTTCCCATCAGAAGAGACGCTCAGAACCTGCAGCCTGTGAGACTGTGCGACCTCCTGAAGCCAGCGAACCTGTCAGACAACAGAGAATGGCAGAGAGGTCCCCAGCCACGTAGCGGGCAATGAAAATGAAAGGTGACTATGTAAGAACTCTGCTGACTGCTGCTAAATACACTCTGTAGGGGAGATCATACAGCGCTGAGCAGTCAGACTGGGGTATACACAATGATTGAGGGTCCCACCCTCCAGCTATATAGAACATGGTCACCTCCACTTTGATCAATGCACATAACATCCTCAATAGGGGCAAGTAAGCAAGTGACCTCAGTGGGTAAGACGGGCATAACGTCCAGTATTACCTGGTAGACGGGGTCCATGTGGCTGTCTATGGAGAGACCAGTTCTTCCGATGAGCGGGTCATCCGTCCGACTAGTGTCCCACATTAGAACTTCACCATTAAAAAGACCACCTGATGAAAGGGAGAAGTTGGTTGAATTCACACGAGCTGGTATGTGGAGCAAAGCTGTGTTTGTCACTTAGCCTCTGTTATCTGTGGTTCACTATAGGACAGTGAGTTTTCATGCTGCTCTATAGAAACCCCTGACCCAGGCTGCACTATGACCAGACTCTGTGCGATGTCAGGTCACAGTGCAGCCTGGGCCAGAAGACCAGGGAGCGGTGAGTGAGTGGCAGCGCAGTCCGGAGCATGCAAGGTCATTTTTAAAGTCTAATCTGAGGTCTGATCTGAGGCTGATGGAGCTTGGGGCTCTAATTTGGGGGTCGGATCTGAGGTCTGATAACAGTTTTATTTTATTTTATTATTTTCCTCCTCTGAATTCTAGGTGCATCTTGTAGTCCAATGTGTCTTATAGTCCAAACATATGGTACATCCATACGGAACATACCGGCTATAAGGGACGGTCTGGAGGGATGAAATGCCAAACACATGACTGAGCTGGGCACATCTAGGACAGAGTCAGGGTGATTCGGGTTGAAGCCCCGTCGGTCCAGATTCCATGTGCAGACGTAGGACTTTTCTGTGCTCCAGTCTCCATCTCCTAACCTGAATGGGAAACCAAAAAAATTGGCAGAATTAAGCTGGTGAAGACGCTCCTAGGAAAATGCTTCTCTGACATAACTAAATGCATTGTATGTATAAAGAAGAAAAATAAGCTTTGGCCATAAACTATGGGCACAGGGCAGGTGGATAAAGGCTCTTTTCAAAGGCGTTTTCTGGGAGTACAATATTGATGACCTATCTTCAGGATGGATCATCAATATCTGATCATGGGGGTCTGACTCCCAGCACCCCCCACTGAAGAGGCCATGGAGCTCTGGTGATAGCAGCGGCATCTTCTGAGGTCACTGCTCCCAGTGAAGTGAATGGGCCTGGGCTGCAACACCAAGCACAGCCACTATACAACAAACAGTGCTGTGCTTTTATTCTGTGAGGAGGCCCACCGAGCCCCACCGATCAGATATTGATGACCTATCCTAATTTTGTACTTCCAGAAACACTTACTCTTAGCATCTAGACCTACATTTGCCATATATGCCGAGATATATACATTAAACATATCCATAGGGCTCCATTCACTCATCATCGCCTTTGCATTATTTCACTGTATAGGAAAGGCTGGTCAGTTAAGACATTTACTTACACAGTATAGCGCCACTTGGTGTCAAAGTGTATATCAGCGTGCATGAGTGATGGACGACAAGCTCAGACACTCTCCCACTTGCCAGATCTTCACTCCCATAAGGCAGGCATGGCCAACCTGTGGCTCTCCAGCTGTTGTAAAACTACAATTCCCACAATGCCCTGCTGTAGGCTGATAGCGGTTGGCAGTCAGAGCATGCTGGGAGTAGTAGTTTTGCAACATCTGGAGAGCCTCAGGTTGGCCATCCCTGCCATAAGGTGTAGTGATCTTCTGCTCACTGCACAGCAGCCCATACTAATGACTTCTACCCTGCTTGTCAGGGAAGGACCGGAGCCTTGCAGTATCACAGGAAAGCTGAGAAGACTGCTTAAAAGCATCAACTATATCTCTTCATTGCATCAGACTATTATCTATCTATCTGCAGCAGCACTTATTTGAGGACTAGATTTATGACTGCCAGAGGGTGCAGGAGACTGACCGGGGACTATATTTACAGCTGTCAATGGGTGAAGTAGATTGACTGGTGGTGATGTGCAGAGGGCGAGTGACAGATGTATAGCTTGCAAGCAAGGGCTTTTGGTATATAGGCAGAAAACAAAAAGATGCAGACAAAAGACTTTATCTGAAGGGAATCTGCCCCACTACGTGAGATCCATGAAATCATCTAACACATAACCTGGGTTTTGGCATGCGCTGTACTTCACCGTCTCCTCCGTTTACGTGATGGCAGGAGTTTTCGGTACCTCACCTGCCGTAGGAACAAGCAATGACAGATCCCGTGGCGTTCCAAGTAACACTGGTGACTTGAAGATGCTCGGCCACTGCTTCAGGATACTGGAGACTGTGCAAGCAGGACACCTACATACAGACAGAAAGAGGGAGACCATGTCAGTTATGGGCTGCACGGACTACGGCACTCCAACCAGGGGCGGACTGAGCGGTCGGGCACTTCGGACGTGGTCCGCCGCAGCAGTGCACAGACTGTCTGAGTCAGCTCCGTCACAGCACACATAGAGAGTGAGCCGCTGGCAGCAGGGAGGGGAGGGACTCGGGAGGAGTGTAATCTGATCCTAGAGTTGAAGCTGCTTCTGCCAGCCCCTCCCCTCCCCCCAACCAATCAGAGCTGAGCCAAGGCAAGCACTAGCAGCTCTGAGTCTGAGTCACACACTGTACAGGGAGTCTAAGAAAGAATCGAAGGAGTCGCAGGTGAAAAGAATCTAAAGATCTGACTTAGGCCTCTTTCACATTATCATTCATTATCTATAATATTTTACTCTTTCACACTTGCGTTGTCCGGATCCGGCGTGTACTCCACTTGCCGGAATTACACGCTGGATCCGGAAAAACGCAAGTGTACTGAAAGCATTTGAAGACGGATCCGTCTTCAAAATGCTTTCAGTGTTACTATGGCAGCCAGGATGCTATTAAAGTCCTGGTTGCCATAGTAGGAGCGGGGGAGCGGTATACGTCACTCTGGAGCGCCCCGGGAGCCGCACAGACGGTAAGTATGCTGCTCCCCGCTCCCCACTACACTTTACCATGGCTGCCAGGACTTTAGCGTCCCGGCAGCCATGGTAACCATTCAGAAAAAGCTAAACGTCGGATCCGGCAATGCGCCGAAACGACTTTTAGCTTAAGGCCGGATCCGGATCAATGCCTTTCAATGGGCATTCATTCCGGATCCGGCCTTGCGGCAAGTCTTCAGGATTTTTGGCCGGAGCAAAAAGCGCAGCATGCTGCGGTATTTTCTCCGGCCAAAAAACGTTCCGTTCCGGAACTGAAGACATCCTGATGCATCCTGAACGGATTTCACTCTATTCAGAATGCATTAGGATAAAACTGATCAGGATTCTTCCGGCATAGAGCCCCGACGACGGAACTCTATGCCGGAAGAAAAGAACGCAGGTGTGAAAGAGCCCTAAGAGACTCATTTGATTCTTTGAGTTAAAAGAGCCACAAGTCAGACTCTAGAACAGTTTACACTGAGGCTGATTCTTTTGTTGCAGCAGTGATGAGGTTAAGGGACAGGAGCAGAGAGATAAGAGAAGTGACAGGACACAGTTTAGATTATAGTTTGAATTAACCCTTTAGGATCAAATTGGCTTCTTAAGGAGATCTATATGTTAAAGGCATCCCTTCTTCTGTCTCATTCAGTAGCTATATAACTAAGGGTACTTTCACACTAGCGGCAGGACGGATCCGGCAGGCTGTTCACCTTGTCGGATCCGTCCTTCCACTGTTTCGCCGCTCCGCCCCCATTGACTATAATGGGGACGGGGCGGAGCTCCGGCGCAGCACAGCAGTGCATTGCGAAAGGCCACCGGACTAAAAGTACTGCATGTCCAACTTTTTAGTCCGGCGGCCTCTCACCGCGAACTGCCATGCTGCGCCGAAGCTCCACCCCTGTCCCTATTATAGTCAATGGTGTCCGGGGACGGAGTGGCGGCAGGACGGATCCGACAGGGTGACAATCTCTCTTCAGGTTTATTAGAAAATCGTGCACAAATTGCACACTAGTTATTTTCCTGAGTGATGACTGTGGGGACTATTTTATTATCAGCCAGTGTTACTGTAATACTGTTATCACCTTAGCACATACAGTTTTCCCTGTGCGTGCATTCACTTGGTTGTACTGCTGTCACTGTGGGTAACAATGCATTGCATGCACAACAGTCACACCACACGTGACAGCTCCTGACTCCTGAGTCCTCCTGTCCAGCGTCCGCTTCCCTTGAATCCCTTCACTATCACTATAAGTATAATCACTCTTCCTGACTCACTCAGTCAGACAATGTACCAAGAGCCGACTGAGTCAGCAAGTGAATCGATTCGATAGCATCTGCGGATGCGCACCACCTAGAGTCTTTAATTCACTTGCGATTCAGCTCAGCAGTCAGTGACTCAGCAAGTGAACCGAAGATCCGATTCATCTGAAAGATCGGAACTTCCCATCACTACAGTCGTCACTGTGTTCCTTCTGCACCGCACTGATGTCACACACACACTGCAGCGCTGTTCGCACACTCATTGGCGCTGCGGGTTTTGCGGGAGAAGGAAGGGAACTCTGGGGAGCGTGGGCACAGAGTTCGCTGAGGTTGTGGTTTTGGATTAAGTGGTAGCCTAGGCAGCTTTACGTCTCAGCCGTGTCTGGTCTGAAAGAAATTGAAAGACTGTGCTGGGCTGGCGGCGCTGCTGTTGCTGTGGGCTGTGGCAGGGCCGGGGTGGAAAAGGGAGAAAAATAAGTTATTAAAAAAGTCTGATAAATACCAGTGTGAATGAAGGTCCTTCACAGTAGTTATTAACCCGTTTCAGCAGTGCCCCATTCACAGTATTTATTAACCCCTTTCACTAGTCCCCTCTTCAGTGAAGGGGGGACTGCTATAGGGGTTAATAAATACTGTGAATGGGGAATTGCTGAAGTGGTTAATAAATACTGTGAATGGGGGACTGCTGAAAGGGGTTAATAACTATTGAAGGCCCTTCACAGTAATTATTAACCACTTTCAAATGTCCCCTGTTCACAGTATTTATTAACCCCTTCAGCAGTCCCCTCTTCACTGAAGAGGGAACTAGTGAAAGGGGTTAATAACTACTGTGAATGGGGGACTCGGGACTGCTGAACCAAGTTAATAATACAGCACTTTTCCATCCCGTAGAGTCCAGTAAAGCAAAAGCTTTAGTGACGTATTTTTTTTCTTTTGCCGGGCACTTACTGGGAGAGGGACGTGGTTTATAAGGTTGAGGGTGTGGCCTAGAATGTCCTCCTTTTTGGGGTGAAGCAAGTGGCCACCCTAGTCACGAATCGTAATACTTACCTATATAGAATAGGACTCAGGAGGGGCCTGGTCCTGTACACGTGGGTGGGGCTTGCAGCAGAACATGGGTGGGGCCTGTAAGGGGGCCCTTGATTTATTTTGCCCGGGGGCCCTGGGGCTTCTCAGTCCGCCCCCGACTCCAACCATTTCCTGAGCCTCCCTGCTAATTCTGCATAAACTAATTAACCACCATATTGTTTCATCTCATAAATAGGTCTCATATTTCCTAACAGATCTTTGTGGTGGGAGGAGATTTTTTTTATTCTGATACAGATCTCCAAATCCCCTAGAAAAATAAAATAACATTTTTCTGAAGGGCAAGAAAAGGGGGCGTGAAGAGGGTGGCCCAGCAAGGCCAGTACACCGGTTTTTGGCCGTGCATTACGGTAATACAGGAGGCTGCTGTAGATTATGGTCTGTCACACGGTTTTCTTTTTACAGCGTTTCCTATGCGGTATAACCGACCAATAATACCACCTTTATACTGTATATTTTTTTCTTGCATTTTAACACAGCAAAAATTATTTCATTTCTTTGCATCGTCATATTAAGACCCCCATAACTTTTTTATTTGCATTTTTTGCAGGTCGATATGTAACCATTCAGAAGTGTGCACGGATTGTTGATTACTATGTATTACATTTTTGGGGGAGATGAAGTGACATAAA
This sequence comes from Bufo gargarizans, assembly GCF_014858855.1. NCBI lineage: Eukaryota > Metazoa > Chordata > Amphibia > Anura > Bufonidae > Bufo > Bufo gargarizans. Next base: position 252,437,978 of record NC_058085.1, on the reverse strand, counting down.
AATCTCTTTTTTTTGTTTTTTGTTTTTTTCCTTTACACTATTCGCATATGGGAAAAATATTTTTCCCGAGTGCTGAGACCACCACTGATCCCTAGAACACACAAAGCGCTCTCTCTCACTTCTCGCTGCAGGAGACGGAAGTCACATAGGGCCCTCAGACTTTCTATTGAGTCTGCCTTGCTTCCTTTCCTGCAGTGAGGAGACAGAACGCGCTAGGCATGTGTCTCTCTCTCCTGGTTCTGGTGTGACACCACCTTCATTGGTCACATGACCTCGTCACAGATCAGCCCCGTTCAAGTGAATGGGGCTGAGCTGCAATACCAAGCACAGCCACCATCCAATGGAAGGCGCTGTGCTTGGTGAGGTGTGAGGAGGCCCCACCCCTCCTCAAACAGCTGATTGGTAGGGGTGCCAGGAGTCAAACCCCTGCCCATCTGATATCGATGACCTATCCTGAGGATAGCTCATCAATATCCAACTCCCAGAAAACCCCTTTAATCTAATTGTATTATTTCTGATGCAGACATTCAGTGACCTGCGGATTCGGTTCCTCCCACGTGACGTCGAAGCCATCGAACGCGTGACTCCTCCAGTTCTTCTTCAGCTCCCGGATCATGTCTCCTTCCACACGTTTTAGAAACTCTCCTACATCTGGGTAATCCAGAAGAGGGCCGAGGTCGATATCCAGGACCCTCTGGTCTTGTTTCCATTCGGTCTGTGTGCCGGCCTCGCTGGCTCCTCGCACCTGCACGGAGGACTCCTTACTGGCCACCGGACGCGTCTGACAGCTTCTCTGGAGGGAGGACGAAACGTATACAGAGAAATGAGAATTATTCCGCAGCTCTGTACAGAACCACTTCCTGTTCCCAGTGGGGGTCCCAGTCTAATCTACACTAAAGGAAGTCCATTCACATGTATGTATGGTAGTTGTAGTGCGGCACGGAACCAGAGGGCTTAAAGGAAACCCACTTAAAGAGGACCTCTCCTGATATGTCTGTTTTAGTAACTTATTCTTATGACTCTGATGTGCCATGCCTCTGTTATTCCTGCTAGAAATATTGCCGGCAGTCTGCCGTAAAGGTCCAACTGCGTGTTACCAGTTGTGTGTGTGGGGGAAGGGGGGGGGGGGGGGACACCTTTATGGCAGACTGGTGGCAATATTTCTAGTAGGATTAATAGAGGGACAGCACAAAAGAGTCATAAGAATAGATGCTCCAGAATGGTTATTATATGGGGGATTCAAGTAGTAACCAGACATGTAACCAGTAGTAACCCCTCTTTAAAGGGGTTCGCTGGGACTTATCCTTTGGAAAACCCATCTGTTTGTTTGCTGGGGTCTGACTCCGCACAATGAAGGGGCCACGACTGGATTGTGTAGCTCCAGCCCTACCGTAAGCTGATGGGGGCTTCTGGACCTGAAAACTGTCTGATTACTGGGGGCCACCACCACTGGAACTCCCACCAATCACTAGAACAAAGGTCCTGATTCCTCTCCCCCCCCCCCCCCCCCCAGTAGTGCTGTCAGTCACGGGGGTGCTCCTGCTCTCAGTCACGGGGGTGCTCCTGCTCTCAGTCACGGGGGTGCTCCTGCTCTCAGTCACGGGGGTGCTCCTGCTCTCAGTCACGGGGGTGCTCCTGCTCTCAGTCACGGGGGTGCTCCTGCTCTCAGTCATGGGGTTATGGTCACCGGAGCTTACGTTCCCACCAGCTGCAGTCTCCCTTAGCCAGATGGCTACTGGGGCATGCTGGGAGATGTGGTTCCACTCCCACAGGAGCCGCGGAATAACTCACTGATTCACAGCGGGACCCCTGAGATTTCCTCCACAGAGACTCCACCGACCCCACGTCCACGAACTCGTCTACAAAACTCATGGCCCGTCAGCCGCTGCAGCCGCAGTCTGCGCTGCCTGGTTACCTCGGCAACCACCAGCTGCTGCAAGCGGCGCGGCTAATGACGTCACCAGCGCGACATCTAGTGACGCCTAAACGGTACAAACGCCAATATTACAAATGTCGCCACTGAATCAAAACCGAAGAATTCAGAGACAGAGGAAATCCATTTAAGAACAGGACAATCGATATGTGCGAAAAAAAATACCTTCTGGAAGTACGTCAGGGAAGAAAGCCTTCTCTATTGACACCCCGGCCGCCATCTTTAGAAAGGCCGGACTTAAAAGTGCCTAGCAATTATAGTGAGATGGATATACTGAGTATTCAAACACAGACGTCCTTACATTCACTGACAAGTTCCCCCCCACAAAACAGATGACTGAAATGAGATCACTAGCTTTCCAAGAGAGATACTTTCCAGTAACAAAAATGGCGATTGATAGATTTTGCCACGTGACTCAGGAACAGAGCATGATGGGTACTTTCAAGCAACGGGGGTTCATTGATTGCCTCTCTGTAATCTCCATTATTAGTCACCACCTGGTTCTTTAGTTGCTGTAACACTACAAGTCCCAGCAGACACATTGCAGAGATATCAACCTGGGAGAACCAGGCACAGGGCGGTTCACACCAAGCTCAATACATATGAGGATGCAAAAAGAAAAAGAGCTGGAGCGCACATCCACATGCTATGCTTTAGGGCTGCAGTAAACGATTATTTTAGTAATCGAGTATTCTATCAATGATTTTTTTAGAGTATTCTAATAAGAAAAACCTAACTAAAATAACGTATTGCTTTTTAAAAACAATATTTGTATTTCTTACAGTGGTATAGCAGATAGTTGCACACACATAAGGATTCTTTCACAGCTGCAATATACATTCAGAAGAACAGGCAGAATGTACCATATCGGGTATAGCTGGATACTGCCGGCTATAAGGGGGTCTGGCCTTGTTATAGCATTCAAGCTGGGTTTTGGCCGGACAAAAAATATAAGTTTTGAACGATACCCAGCGTGTATGCCGGAACATGGCCAGATGGCCTTGGACCACATTATAGTCAAAGAGAGCATATGGCTGAATGTATCCGACTATACAAACTACAGATTAGCGTGGTATTAAAAAGCAGGAAGTGCTCAACCCCATATGCAGTGGTGCATCTATACCAGGGGGGGGGGGGGGAGGTCCTGCACTTGTGCATACAATGGAGGATGCCTGCAGCAGACCACAAGTACCACAATGGACATCCTACACAGGATAGCAAATGTGTGGATTTAATAGACAGTAAAAATAATATAACAAGGACAGGTGCACACTGCGGTTTTACTAACCCTCGTACTGGTGTAAAATTGAGAGATTAGCCAACATTTCCTGCTTGGAGGACATGTCTGAGCCCGAGCACCGCGCCAAGGTTTCTCAAGTAGCTTGGGACCTAACGCTTAGCCTACTTGGGCCAGACATGTCCTCCAAGCAGGATATGTTAGCTAATCTCTCAATTTTACACCAGTACGAGGGTTAGTAAGACCGCAGTGTGCACCTGTCTTTGTTTTTTGTATCCGACTATACCCAATACGGTATACTCCAGCAGGCTGTTCTTCTGCCAGAATGTGTATATAAGGCTATGTTGTGAACTCCGGCAGTCTGTTCCGGTGGAGTAACAGACTGCCGGAGTTCACTGGCTGCATCTGTCATAGCTGGATGCCCATTGACTATAATGGGGATCTGGCCAAAAAATGCTGCACAGTGACACAGCCCCTCCATGTCATGTCCCTCACTCCCCCAGTGCCATCAGATATCATCATCAGCACCTCCATGTCATGTCCTTCACTCCCCCAGTGCCATCAGATATCATCAGCCCCTCCATGCCATTGCCAATGATCCTTGTCCCCCAGTGCCATCAGATATCATCATCAGCCCCTCCATGCCATTGCCAATGATCCATGTCCCTCAGTGCCATCAGATATCATCAGCCCCTCCATGCCACTGCCAATTTGCCATCCATGTCCCACAGCGCCATTACTTCTAATCACGGGTGCCCCCTTCATATCTGCACCCCCCGCCCCCCAGATTCGGGCCCCTGCTAATGCCATCTTATACTTACCTTTCCTGGCAGTGCACTGACATGGAGTCCGCAGGAGACGAACGTGTCTTCTTCCCAGCATGCACTGTGAGGGACCTGACGTCACACACAGCATCAGCCAGCGCGCAGACGGTGTGTGCACGCCCGACCCTGCAGCACGGTGACGACTGGAGGCCACGGAGCAGTGAGTGAAAGGCTTCATTTCACTCACGTGATTTAAACGAATCCTCGATGGATGAAAACTGCATGGAGGATTTTTTGGAATAAATTACATTGATGAATCGTTTCAGCCCTGCTATGCTTTGATCTCATCAGTGCTACTTAGCAGAAGACAGCCCTACTTGGCGCATGTGTACCTTTTGATCAAAATGTCCACTAATGCCTCAGCATGTAGCATAGGAGGCGGTACACATGCGCCAAGTAGCGCTGTCTTCTGCTAACTAGCAGTGATGAGATCAAAGCATAGCATGTGGGTGTGCGATCCAGCTCTTTTTCTTCTTTTTTTTTTTTTTTTTTTTTTTTTTTTTTTTTGCATCATTACATATGAGCAGGGACGGACTGGGAACTTAAAATGGGCCTGAAAAAAAAACTAAAAGTAGTCCCATGTTGTCGGCAGGTCCAAATTAACAGAAGGTGGTGCAACACAAGTTGGCAGGGTCAACAATACCATAGTGCAAAATACCATCCCAGCATAGCCAAATAACACAAGTATAGCACAATATACTGCCCCAAAAGCTGGCCCTCCTCCCCCAGTAATTTTTTCGCAACCCCTTCCTTTCATGCCGCCCCCATTCCTGTGGCTAGTAAAGATCGCTCTCTCAGACCAGGCCCGGCAGATGTTCCATCCATTTTCTATACTGTCACTGTATATAATATCATTGTGTAATATTGTTGAGCCCTGACAAAATCTTTTAGTCCTCCTCCACCTGGATGGGCCCCTTCTGGGTCAGGGCCCCTAAGCAGCCGCTTCCCCTATAGTTACGCCCCTGGCTGCCATCTTTTGTCTTTAGGATGTGAGATGTGGCCACAGCAGTTGAATTCAGGAGGTCATGTGTGGTCGCTGGCTGGGTACATAAGTTAATTACTAAGAGCTTATTATGTACCCGTCAGCGACAGAGAAGAGGGCTTTGGTTGCTCCATGGGGCCCCGGGCCACTGGGAAATTTCCCTGTAGAGTCTATGGCCAATCCGCCCCTGCATATGAGGATCAAGAGGCTATATCGTAAATAGGGGGCATAAGACTGCACTGTTCATGAAGCATGTAGATGGCGGCACATGGGGGCTCTGTGGCCATCACTGTATGAGGCGTACCTTCCAACTGTTGACGGACAATTATGTGTGGCACTTGAGCACTGCAGCAGTTTTTTTCCATATTAGGCCACGCCTCTAACCCCGCCCAAAACATAACTATGCACACCTACTGTAATCCTACCCTGTCCCCTAAATGCCCTCACATAGTAATTATTCCCCCTTTATGCCACCACACAGTTATGCCAACATTGTGCCCCCCCCCCCCCCACGATGGACCTAAAAACCCTGCCCCTCCCCCCCCCCCCCGACTCTGCTAAGCCAGACCTCTCCCACTCCGCAGCCGACTGGGATTTAAAAAATTAAGGTAAAATCAACCGCAGGTCAGCTGCATGGGCAGCAACCTGCAGCTCACATTCAGACAGCACAGTACTGCCGTCTGAGCATGAGCTGTTCAAAAGGACATCCCTGCATCCGTCCAGGCCCTGCACCGGACGGAGGACAGGGAGTCTGAAAACCAGACTGTCCGGCCTAAAATCAGACCTCTGGCCACCCTATTGTGACCCCTTCACCATAATCATGTCAACATGTGACCTCCTTCATAGTAGTGAGGCCCAGATATGTGCCTCTTTCACAGTACCTATGTCCAGATGTTTTCCCATCACAGTAGTTAGATGTTGAAGTGAACGGTAAAGGACATCTTTAATCGAGATACTCTCGATATTTCAGCAAAGCCGTATATTCCTACTCCTTGTTGAAGTCGATACTCACGTGAATAAGCAGCAGCAGAAGATTGGGCTTGAATCACCACGCGGGACGCCGCGGACCGTCCATTGGATCCGCCTACGTAGATCTGTTTCGTGATTAGACAACATATTTAGAGATGGAATAAGTATTTGCGATGGGAATATAATCAACACACAGTCCTATTCGAATATACTATAAGACAGTTCTTGATTTGTCCACTAACAGACTATAAACTATAAAAGAAAATTCGGAGCAATCTCGAATATTTCACGATTATTTATGTCAAATTCTGGACATTGGATTAAATATTAACAAACAAGTTCTATAGGAAAATCTCGAGTATTTAATGTCACTCTCAAAATATGTGATTATTTATGTGAATCTGGACATTGGATCAAAAACTAACCAATAAGTTTTATAGGAGCACTTTGTTCTTAATTTAGGATTTTTGCAATATTAGCATTGTCTAAGGCAGTGATGGCGAACCTATGGCACGGGTGCCAGAGGCGGCACTCAGAGCCCTCTCTGTGTCACAAGGGTGTCAAGAACCACGCCTGACTCAGTTATACCCGGGGTCAGGAAGTCGCAGCGGTTGGCTGCGCGCTCTATGTAGAAAGATAGGGCTGTTTCTTTATGGTAGCTTTCTGGGTTTGCTTTGCAACCCTTTTTGGCTCACTCAGGGATCCGTAGCTCCTTCTCCTCAGCTGTTCCTTGTCCAGCACTCCCAACCTCCTTATATATCCCTCTCACACTTCTCTGGTTGCAAGATATAGTGCTTCCTGCCTGGACTTCTATACTGACCCACTGGAGCTGTGTAGCTGTGATTACTGGTTGTTGTTCCAGAGTGTTACCCTCCGGATCCCTGTTGGGCCTTTGTGGTCTGCTGTTGTCGCCCACCTGGGATTATATGTTTGTCTGTATTGTCTGTCCTCTCCTTGGTGTTTTCCTCTTAGTGTCAGTGGTGCGGACTAGTGATCCCACCACCCCGTTCACTACATAGGGCTCATCTTAGGGAAAGCCAGGGTTTAGGCACGTGATCGGCGTACGGGTGAGAAACCCGTCTAGGGACGTCAGGGCAGTCAGGTGCCAGCCGCAAGGTGAGTCAGGGGTCACCACCTTTCCCTCTCCCTTGGGCAGGGCCTTCCCTTTTCCCTCCCTTTGCGTGACGCCGGTCATTACACTCTGTGGGCACCTGCACCCTGGAAAAGGTCTATGTTGTACCAATATGGCTAAGACTTTTCCTGCCATTCATCAGCGCAGGGCGCACTATGAACAGCACAGGCAGCGCACGGACTGTAGGCAGGATATTATTAAGTACATGGAAGATATACTATATTGGGCTGTAGTCTGTTCAGGTTAAATTGCTGTGTTGCCACTTTGCGATAAATATGTGGGTTTTGGGTTGCAGTTTAGGCACTCGGTCTGTAAAAGGTTCGCCATCACTGGTCTAAGGTATTGTGTGTTACGTTTTAGTCTGGCCAGACCTGTTATAAAAAATATATCTTTCTGCCTGAACATAGAGCAGAGGAATATTACATGTGACACACAATTTAATGCTGGTCTCTATGGGTCATTATATTCCTCTTACCTGTATCATACTTGAGTCCATGGTGCTGAAAAAGACACCAGTGCTTGTTATAGCCGCTGTCTCAGTTTATTCTTGTTCTGGGACAGACCCCTTTATCCAGCATAAACAGAGGACACCTTATAATTGTGCTAATTCATTTCATTATATCTTTAAAAAAGTTGGAGCTAAAATATTTTGATACATAGCTCCAAATCCTCTACTTTCTTTTATACCACCATAGAGTTATAGTTCTGGCTACCACACGGGGGAGCAGTGGACCTTATTGCATATAAATCAATAGGATCTGTATACCGAGATGACTGGGAGCTCTCTCTAGTGGTGTCTATAGGCAGTCAGAATTTTATCATAGTTGGGTGCTGGGAAGCAGGGAATTTGAGGTAGTTTCCACTAATGGTCACTCATTCGTCTTCTTGGAGAATCTGAACCCTAAACTATTCAGTGTCATCACTCCAGTGTCTCCAGAACTTGGCTTATAGCTGCTATTACTGTACTATAAGCTCCTTCCATAAATCACATTACATTATATGACTCTAACAATGAGCTCACCTTATTTATGGTCTGGGTCCAGCACTGGGTCAGACAGCCATTTCAAGCTCCTCTTGGTGCTGTGGACTGATGCTCCCTTCCAGGGGTCACTGGTGAAGACCAGGAGATTGTTTATTTGGATCCTCATTTTTTTTAATTACAGACCTTTGGTTAGATGGAGGACCTTGGTCCTTCTTAGTTGGTGTCAGGCTAAAGGTCTGGGCGATCTCATGGCTTATCATAGACTCAACATGAAAAACACAGAGTTACTAATTGACCTTTTTGGGGAATCCTCTGATCATACCGTTTTGCAAGCATGATATTAGATGCTCTCTCATTATCTGATGCTGGAATATAGCTATGGGGTCACCATCATCTGTCAAAAACTCAAAGGCAAACGCTATGGCGAATACCCCACAGTCATAACTGTTTCTCTGCTGATCTACATCGAGAAATTTCAGGTGTTTCAGAGGCTCATGGACCATTACACCGTAGATGTTATTTATCTGCTCACAGATGGATGGAAGCAGCTTGTTGGTCTTGATGCTGTCAGCCACTAGGATATTGCCATCTTTAAAGCAAGTTTTTTTTCCAATATAGTTTTTATTATTTTCTCCCATCTCAAAGATCAATAACAGACATACAATTATCTGACATATGACAATCGTAAATTTCCAGCATCACACATCAATATGGTCATGGTTATGATCATACATTTTTGTCATGTCATAAAGCAGTTTGTGATAGCAAACAAAAAAGAGGATATCAAAACCAAAGATCGCATGGTGCAATATCTTTAAGTGGGTTTCTCTCCACTGCTCATTCGGGATGGCCTTATATAAAGCTCCTATTCCTGAACATACCGGTAAGTATATATCCTTCACCTCCAGAAGTGTCTCCCATTTCTGAAACATCTTTTTTGGATCCACCTTTTCCCATCTATCCCTAAGAGATTGATAAAGAAGTGAAATCGACGGTCTGACTCTCAATCCTAGCAGCGAATCAAAGTTATTCACTCTCCACTCTTTAGACAGGTCATTACACAGGCCTTTACCGTATGACATGATCTGCATATACGGGAAGAAGGCTGGCTCCCTCAGAGTCCACTTCTCTTTCACCTCTATCAGTGTCAACCATCTAGACTCCACCCCATGAAACAAGTCTCCCAGTTTCTTAATCCCTGCCTGCGACCAAGTATTCAAGAGTTTGTCCCCCATACTCGGCTCAAAATTAGGGTTACCCACTATTGGGAGGTGTTTAGACATTTGGTATGACAAACCGTACATTTTCCGCAACACTTTCCAGACTATAATTGTGTCCCTCAACACTAGAGATTTCTTTACTAGCGCAGGTAGTTTAGAGATACTAGTGTGCAATAGTGCCACCAAATTCCAAGGCTTAGCTAGTTGTGTTTCCAGATTGAGATTGGAGTAATAGGACGTTCGATTCACCCAGTCTAATACATATCTACTGTTACAAGCTATATTATACCCTCTAATATCTGGGAAATTAAGGCCACCTAGATCTTTCCTCACCTTCAGTTTGCTCAGAGCGATTCTAGCTTTTTTGCCTTGCCATATGAACTGGCTAAACCTACGTTCCAACAGTGTCACATCTGCATGTCGTAGTAAGAGTGGAATAGTTTGCATGGGATACATCAGTTTTGCAACCCCCATCATTTTCACCAAGCAACACCGTCCCATTAGGGAGAGGGGTAATCCCTGCCATCTATCTAGATCCTCTTTTATTCGGGATATTAATGGTGGAAAATTAAGTTGGTATAAAGAGTGAGGGTCTTTCCCTATTTTTATCCCTAGATATGTTATATATGATTTTGCCAACGTAATCCCCAGTGTGCCACTTAATCTTTTCTCTAAAGCCTCCCGCATGGGTAATAAAGGCATGCATTCGCACTTAGATATATTAACCTTATATCCAGAGTACTTTCCAAATTTTTCCAAAGCGTGAAATACAATCGGTATCTGCTCCTGTGGTTTGGCTAGAAATAAAATCACGTCATCAGCAAAAAGTGCTGCCTTCACTTGCAAGGAACCTACCCCTATTCCCTCGAACAAATCTGAGGAACACAGATGCCGTGCCAATGGCTCCAGTGCCAGGTTAAATAGCAATGGGGAGAGCGGGCACCCCTGCCTCGTGCCTTTCTTTAGATCAAAAGGTTTTGATAAATGACCTTGGGTGTACACCCTTGCCCTAGGATATTTATATAGGTTTGCTATAAACGTTCTAAAAGCCCCCTTAAATCCCAGTTTATCTAGTACCGCCTCCAGCCATGCCCACCTTACATTATCAAAAGCTTTTTCAGCATCCAAGGTGAGCATGGCTGGAACGGAACCCCTCCCTCCTTAGGACCGTGACGTACCCTATCCAGGACTGCCAAAACCGTCCTAATATTCATGACTGCTGAGCGACCTTGTACAAACCCCACCTGCTCAATCCCAATCAGAGACGGCAAAAAGGAAGCCAACCTATCAGCTAAAATCTTGGATATTATTTTTGTATCCACATTTATGAGGGATATGGGCCTGTAAGATCCCGGTATCAGGGGGTCCTTCCCTGGTTTTGGAAGAAGCTTTATGTAAGATATATTATCTTTGTCCGGGGGTTCCTTGCCCTTGAGTACATCATTATACAAATTCAGCATTACTGGAGATACCTGCGAGATTAGCATTTTGTAGTATTCCCCCGAAAATCCATCCGGACCCGGGGCTTTAGCATTTTTCAGACCCTTGATAACCATTTGGAGTTCCTCCAAGGATATGTCAGCATTTAATTTCTGAAGTTGCTCATCTTTTACAGTGGGCAATTTTACCTGATCTAGCAGGGTATCAATTATAGGTGATGAGGAGTTATCTTCATATAAGGTCTTGTAATACTGGCCCAATATCTCATTTATACCCGCCGGGTCAATAACCACCTCCCCCTTGTTATTTTTGATGCTAGATATAAATTGGGGCGCTCTCCGGCCCTTAGCTAAGTTAGCTAACATGCGACCCGCTTTGTTACCATATCTGTACAACTTGGTCTCAAATTGCGTTTGTCTGAGAGCCTTCCTTTCCCTTTCATTTATTTCAAAGGCCTGGCGTGACTCCATCCATGTGGCCTTATTTTCTGCCGTAGGGGCTTCTGTAAATCGTCTGTACGTTTGTCTCACCCTATCACTCGCTTGCTCCAACAACTGCTGACATGCTTTCTTCCTACTGAATATATATCCCATAATGCGCCCTCTCAATACCGCCTTAGACGTGTGCCAAAACAGTTCCGAATCATCCAGATGGACCTGGTTATCTTCCCTGTACTCTTCCCACCAACCTACTAGCTTATTCTTAAAATCCTCGTTGTCTATTAAGCTTGAAGGGAACCTCCATAAATAATCTATCCCTTTCAAGAACGAGTCCCTCATAACTAGGGTCACTGGAGCATGATCCGATATGGCTATATCTCCTATATCAGCATGCTCCACCAAGCCTGACAAGGTGACCTGAGTAAGTATGTAATCGATGCGTGACCATGAGCCCCTGGCGTGTGAGTAAAACGTGAACTCCCTGTCATCCGGATGATATTGCCGCCAGGGATCCATCAGTCCCACCGACCTCATCATAGGCTCCAGAACTGCATCCTGAGCCGTACTAGTTCTGGCTTCCCTGGAATTGGTTCTCCTATCTTCCTTTACCTCCACAACAGAGTTGAAGTCGCCTCCCACTATTAGGTTAGAAGCCTTGTCTGCGAGTAGATTACCTTCCAATGTCCTAAAGAACTGAGCGTTATTAGCATTTGGACCGTAAACATTATAAATAGTGTACTGCACATTTTGGACTTGTATCATTACTTTGACCCACCTCCCCTCCTCATCTGCCATGGAACCTAACAGCACAAAGTTGAAGGCCTTGTTAAACAGTATCAGGACTCCCGCTCTCCGCTCAGAGGAAGCCGATCCAATCACCTGTCCAACCCACAATTTTTTCATTCTTCCAAAATCTCTGGCTAATAGATGAGTCTCCTGGAGCAGAGCTATGTCAGGCTTCATCCTCCTAAGGTGACGCAAGATCATCCACCTCTTTTGCGGGGAGCGCAAGCCCTTCACGTTCCAACTAACTACTTTCATACGTCCCCCTACTTTCTAGAACTGATACCTCATCCATTAGGATTGCAACTGGGTAAATATAACCCCTGGTCATATGCTTCTGAAGATATACGTCGGCTGATGCATAAACATAAAAAACAATTTTTGCAAAATAACACAGATGAAAATAAAGAAAAAATAGAACATTTCCCCCCAACCCCCCCCCCCCCACCCCCTAGTAGCACTTGGATCATCTCCTAACACAGAATTCCTACTATAGCACAGCAATCTGTACCGTACCCCCTTACTATTTCTCAAGACTTCCCTTTTTTCTGGACTGCTAAGACTAACTACCTGCCCCCCTCCCTCACAATGGTGCAAACCGCAAACCAAGTATCCTTCTTAGTATAACAGTTGTAACGGCAAAACTGGAGGTATTACACCTTCATGACCCTGGAATTATTTCCTCTAGTATATTCCTCAATACACCAGAACAATACAATCCACATGAGCTCTGTAATCAACTTTAACGCAGCCGCCTGCGAGTACCGCTTCATCGCGACCATGAGTCCCTTCTTCTGGAGCGAGGAGATCTTTTGTCCACTGGAACCAGCTCCCAATCTCTCCTCCGCCTGTCAGTGGGTGGTGAGCGTCTCCACTCCGGACTCTTTGCTCTGCCTTTGTCACGTTAGTGTTGTTCCGGGGATCTGCCTCTTTGGCGCTGCTCACCCTTCCTATTACTCGCCAGAAGAAAGTCCGCTGCCTCTTCCGGGTCCTGAAAAGTTTTCACTTCACCCTCCATTAGAGTAACTTTTAAGATCGCCGGATACAGTAGTTGAAATCTCACTTGTTGTCTGTACAGTTCCGAACAGACTGAGATAAATTCACGTCGCCTCTTCGCCACCATAGCTGAATAGTCCGCAAACATCAGTAGCTTATGTCCTCTCACCATCAGCGGCCCTTTGCGGGCTCTAAAGGCCCTCAGAATGGACTCCTTGTCCGTATAATCAAGAAAGCGCATGATGACTTGGCGCGATCGTAGTGGCGCATTTTGAGAGGTGGCGCTATTTTGTGTTTGAGAGTCCATGGCAGGTCCCACTCTATGAACCCTTTCCACCTTGTGCCTCCCGCTAAGATTCAGAGCTTGTGGAATCTCCATCTCACATATTTCTCTCAGCGCCGTCTGCCTGATAGATTCTGGTAGGCCCACCACACGCAAATTATTCCGCCTAGACCTGTTCTCTAGGTCTTCCAGGCGGTCTCTAAGGACAATGTTCTGTTTAAACAGATCTTGGTTATCGCGGTTACATCTGGAGATATCTTCCTCCATTCCCGCCACCCTCTGCTCCAGCTCCTCTATGCTCCCCTCATGTCTGGCTACCGTCTCATGCAGCTCATGCAGTGACTGTGTGAGGGTTTTAGCGAGCGTTTCCTTAATGTCTGGAGCTAAGTATTTGGCCACTTCAATGGCTAAAGTTTTATAGTCCAGTTTAAGCACCTCCTCATTTAGCTTATCGCCATCTGCAGCCGTTTTCTCAACTCCCATGATGTTAACCGGGGAGGCTGGGCGGGAATCCTCCATCTTGCCCAGCGCAATGCTTGCGGTCTGGCTCGTCCCGCTTGTCACTTGCCGTCTGCCGCTCCTAAGTAAATAACGGTCCATGAACCGATCACCGCTGCCGTGAGAAGTCTCCTAGGTGTTTTTCGGAGACTTCCAATGCCGCTGTGGACGGAGCGCAGGAGATATTAGAGGGACAGGCGCCGGAGCTCACTCACTCCGTGTCCTGCATTCCAGCGCCGGAACCGGAAGTCCCTTTAAAGCAAGTTGTCAGCCAGCAGCCGCCGATCACCGTAGCGACGCCTACCAATTCTCATTGTGGCGTCCGATTTGGGTCACTTTCTTTCTTCTTCCATTTATTCAGATCAGGATAGATCACAGTGATACAATATACAAATTATTATCAGATACTGTTTTCAGTATAAAATGCATCTTGGGTTAGTTCTGTATCTGAAGTCACAAATGGACTATGCTCTCCACTCGATTCCAATACTGAGGGCAAAGGCAAACCTGGTATCCTGATCCCTTTTTCTCCTCCTTTTATTTTACAGAAAAGCACAAATATAACTCCCTCCCCTCAAAACCCATTTTGTGCACTGTGGATTCCCATCGCCCCCCCCCCCCCCAATCACACCGAGAGTCTGCCCAAGTGATTGGCCTGTTGTTCCTTGTGAAACCATGTTGTCCTCGTGAAGGGTTGTAATAATTCCTGAATCTCATATTCTGTGAGAGATGTCTCAAAAAAAGATTGCCATTTTTTAAAGAATTGCACCGTTGCTTTTTCCTTGTCTCTTTCAGTTTCTAACCTATCCATGTACATCACTCTCTTCAGTGCCCCTATCACCTCCTCCAATGTTGGAATTTAAGGTCACAGCCATTTTCTCAGAATACACTTCTTCGCCTCCATTAGTGTAATGTGCAGGCCCTTAGTTGCTATAATACCTTGAGTCTCTGCCTCCTGGTTACATGGTGTGTAGTGAAAAATACATTGTTGAGGAGGTGCTTTTGATCAGCAGAGAGAACACTTCTGAGAATTTTTTTTTATTACCTCTGCTGAATAGTCCCCAAATAAGAGAGTTTTCTGTCCTCTGATTATTGATGGGGTTCCCCCCCTTTTTAAATTTGCTATTAATGGGGTTCCCCCCTTTTTAAATTTGTCAGCATAGTTTAGGTACCTAACAATCACCGGACGCGGCTTTGCCCCTTTATCAGTTCTTGGTGGACCAACACAATGTGCTCACTCCACCATGCAGGGATCAGAAATACTCAGGAATCCTTTCATCTTTATATTCACTGAGGTCTTACCTATTTCTCCGTGCACGAAGGGTGGATTACCTGGATCTCTAGAGCGCGTAAGCTGGATTTTCTACATTACTTAGAGCTGTACTACCCTGTTTCTGTAGCCCGACCAGCTCTTGCTGCCACATAGGGGTGTAACTACCATAGTGGCAGACCATGCGATGGCTATGGGGCCCAGGGGAAGAGGGGGCCCAGTTGGGATCATCCCCTCTTCTACTGGAGGGGAAAACTCGGTCAGGACTCTAACCTCTAAAGGAACAACTTTTAGCAAATGAGGCAGTAGAAAAAAGACCCAAGGATCATTGAAAGGGGTTTAGGCGGAAACCCTTCTGTCCTGTGTGGGGGGCCTGGTTTGATCATTGCTGTGGAACCCTTACTTCTCTATATACGCCACTGTATATAGATCAGGTATTCCAATCTCAGCCATGAATGGATGATAATATGGCCATTATATTGGGTCCTACCAGGTCCTCCTCTATGCAGAGTTCCGTTTTCCCAGAAGCAGGCGCCAATAGCTACAGTATTTAAATGGGTAGTCCAATTACAACTACTAACTCCTTATCCACAGGATACAAAATAAATGTCTGATCCAGGACTGTGCTTACTCGTTTCAGTAGAGCGCCAGTTGCACATGCATGTCCGCTGTTCCATTCAGCTCTATGTGATTGTTGGAGATGGGGGAGTACAAGTGCTCGCAACCCCATAGAGTTGATGGCTAGTTTCAGTGTCAGATAGGTGCAGGTCCCACCTCTGGGACCTGCTCCTATCACTAGAACGGGCCTTCCAAACCGTGTATATGCGCAGTGTGCTCTCTATTCACTGCTATAGGTGTTCCAAAAATGGCCTTTAAATAATTATGTAAAACAGGTGCCTGTTTTTAAAGGGTTTTCTGAGAACTAATTATTGATGACTTCCTCTCAGGATAGGTCATCAAAATCAGATTGGTGGGGGTCTGATGGGGTGTAACTTGAAACTCTTTGGCTCCAGTGCAAAATCAGTAACATGGCTCCCCCGCCCTACCATGTACAGTACAACCTGTAATACTGGGGCCTTTATATGTGGCAGGACAGCATTAGGGCCCCTGAGGCACCAGGTTCCAGATGCAACCTCTGCACCCCCTATAGCTACACCCTTAGTTTACTTTTCACCCATCTTTTCATGACCCCCTGCATAGCATTGGTTAAGCAGTGATATATTCCCAAAAAACTGAGCCAGGGACTAAAATGACAAAAACATGTCTTGGACTATAAAATTGGTTCTAATTTGTAGGGGTCAGTCAAGTCTATGCGTCTTCCCTTGTTCTTCTTACCCTCAAGCATCAGAAAGACTGCAGCTCATAGTGCTCAACCCAACCTCCCTTGATGACTTTTCCTTCATGTGTCTAGTCTTGTCTTAAGTTTGTTTATTCCCTGTTATTTGTCTTGTTTTATATGTCTTTGTTGCTTCAGTACAATACGTTATGCTGGTTTACCCGGTAGCTCTTTAATGTATGTGAAATCCTGACTTATTTGGTCTCTTACCTACCCCTACTGGGTGCATCGCATGCTTCACTAGTTATACACATGTGCTATTTTAGTGTTGGCCTTTGTTCTACTGATCTGAGGTTTTTTGCTTGTAACATGTGTGATCACTATTTTCTGTGTTAATCAGAGACAAAAGACAGACAAATTGTCACTTCTGTATGTTTATTATCTTGTTGAACTACTTTAATAAACAGACAATTATATAAAAAAAGAAAGACTGCAGCTTAATATTGTCACGCCTTTTATTTTATTTATTTGCTTGCTTTTTTATTGTATTTTGTATTTTTTTTTTTTTTAATAAGCATTGCACCTTTCTATTAAAATCTTAATTAAAATAAGTTTGGTCTTTGTATGCTCTAAAAGAATCCATAGCCTTTCTTTGGGCTGATGCAAATGACTGTATTTTGTGTACTGTATTATGTGTGCAATCCGTTTTTTTTTTTTTATGGATAGAACAGTGCCATAGTCATTTCAGTGGAGCCATGCACACATCCATATTTTTCCATTTTTCCATGGAGCTGATCTGAGAATCTCAGTGCAAGTTCTATTCTCAACCTTTTTTTGTGTTCAAGAATAGTCCTTTCTTTTGATGACATTGGAAAAAAAAAACCTGTTGAAGAAGTACCCATTTCAGAAAAGCTGCCATGCAAGCCTTCCTACATACGTGCCTGAATGAGCCATCATCGGATGAGTGGAATTCTGGAAGTCCCCTTGACACAGATGTACCCAGCTCTCCAGATCCATAAACCTAAATAGGCCGGTTGGCCATTATTAAAATGGGGCCAGAGACATTGTTATCAGAGGAACTCTTATGTTCTACAGTTTCAGTGGCAGTTTCCCCTAAGCCACTTCAGAGCCCTCTGACCTTTTGAAGGACTCTACTATGGACTCCACCATTCATAAAATCCCAAGTTGCACCTTGTTTATGTGCCTTTTTATTTCTTTTTTACACCCTTTGTCAGGTTGTCTGGAACTTCAAACCACTAAGTTCTGCAATGTTCAAAGAAATGTACCCCGAAAGACTTTTCTGTGCCTTAAAAAAACTTTTGCACTTTAACTTATTGGATTACAAATTATTTATACCCCAAATCAGGGATGGACTTTGCCTCAGGACTATGCCATGGACTGTATTGCCCCTATGTGAGATCACCACCCCTTTTGTCACCGTCAAGCACCGAAGATTGCAACGCCCAATTACCCTTTTTCACCATGAGAGCAGAAACCAAGAAAAATGTATATGTGATGATGCCTAGGGTGTATTGTTGTGCAAGTGCCATATTAGTACTTTGCATTAAACTAATGCATATTTGTGTTTGCGGCGAATGTTTTATATATTTCAATTGCTGCTAAATGTCATATTTAATGTATTTAATATATTGTAAGTTTCAAAAAGCGTTTATTGATTTTTAGCATAGATAGGTATACATATACATTAATCAATAAAGAATGTGTTATACAAAAACACCAACAATTCTTGGAGAAAAGCATATCAAAATATACATTGCTTTGGCATGTTAATAAGGATTGAGTAGATCCAAAACATAAGGAGAGAGTGGAGTAACTCAGTGACATAGTACCAACAAGCAAAATAATCAGTATCAAAGAGAGACACTATATCTTAAATCTGGGGCATGTGAGGAAGATAGCCATGGTTCCCAGACCTTTTCGAACTTTGGGAATGTGTCGGAACGGACAGCCGACAGCTTTTCAGAGACCATGATTTTATTAATCCTCTCAATAACAACTTGGAAAGACAGCGAATCAGTTCGCCATTTGTAAGCTATATGGATTCTGGCCGCTAACAATATATATTGAGAGAGTTTAAATCTGGCAAAGGTTAGCCAATGAGGCTTTTCCCCCAATATGCAAAGTGGCAACGCAAGGGGATAGTTGCAATTTAGGACCGCAGATATCAGGTTTGTTATTCGAACCCAAAACCGTTTAACCACCGGGCAAGTCCACCATGTATGTATCATGGACTCTTCCTCATTACATCCTCTGAAACACATAGGGGATATTTCGGGATATATAGCATGCAGCCTCGTAGGGACCAAGTAGGTTCTGTGTAGAACTTTCATGGAGGTTTCTGCCAAAGTAACCTGCCAGGATCCCTTCGTAGGGGTTAGTGAGCGCTGGGACCATCTAGAAGGGGAAAATTCTTGATGCAAGTCACCCTCCCAAGCTCTCATATATGCCAATTTGTGATCCCCGGGGATAGAATTAAGAGCTTCATACATTCTTGACAGGAGACCTTGCCTATATAGCGAGAAATTAATAGAACGCTCAAAAGGGGAGAATTCTACCTTACGGTCAGGTATCTGAGTAGACCTGAGGTAAGAAAAAACCTGGTTCATGAGGAAATATTCTCCTACCGGAGGTGAGTATTTTTCTTTGAAGTCCGGAAGGGATATCAGTTTACCTCCAATAAGGAACCTATGGAGAATACACAGATTGTTAGCTAACCACCAGTTGAGCTTGTGTCCTTGCAGGCCTGGGAGGAAGGCAGGATTACCTACAATACTCAGTAACGGTGAGGGCCTGGATTGCAGGTTAAATTTAAACCTAACTGACCTCCAAAGAATCAACGAATAGTATGTCAGGGGGGATTTATTATGGACTGCTTGAGGAATAGGTGCAGTGTTCCAGATCAAGGCTTTCCACGTGTAGGGGGATAGGAAAGAGCGCTCAAGTGGAATCCATAAAGGGTGGGCCTGGGGATTTAAATGGGTCAAAAACATTTGGGCCAGTCTAGCGGCTTGGTAGTATTTAACCAAATCTGGTACTGAGAGTCCCCCTTGAGACCTATGTCTGCACATTACTGACTTAGATATACGAGGACGTTTATTAGCCCATATGAACCTCATAAGGTCTCTCTGAACTGCTCTCAAATCCTGTACCTGCACTGGAATTGGCAGAGCCCTAAATAAGTACAAGAGTCTCGGAAGAACTACCATTCTGACGATGTTGATCCTGCCCACCCATGACACCTGTAATGTATTTAATATATTGTATTTCCTAATATCAGGCTGGCATTGTCATTACATCTATTCGTCCCTAGGTGGTGCTGGCACCACATATTATATATAGCTTGGGGTGTGCTAGAACAGGAAGTGAAGTAGTTAGTTGGAGAGAGAGAGAGAGAGAGAGAGAGAGAGGAGAAGGAAGTTGATGGAGGAGGAGACCAGGCAAGTTCCACACTGTAGCTGCTTTTTATCACCTACACAGCTCAAAGAGCAGACACACAGAGAGCAATTTTAATTAATTATTTCCTTTTATTGGATATCCCAAAACATTAAATAGTATATCAATTAAAACATATACAAAAACAGCACATAATGGGAACACTACGGTGTTACAGATAATTTGTATAAAAACAGAGTAAGCTCCAAACCAATAAGGGACTCGTATCCCCCCATACACAGATAAAGCAGTATCAGCTTAGTGGGGCACATATAGTAGTAGTAGCACCCAGGGCATGCATACACAAACACTCCAAACATTTAAGGGAGTGTGAGCCTTGGTGCAGCCCACACTAAGCAGGGACTGCAAAAGGAACGGGGGGAAAAAAACCACAATTTAAAGTGCAAGTGCAATTTGTACCTACTGACCCTGGTCTGAAGCAGCCGCCCGACGATCGTTTCGCTAATGCTTCCTCTTGGGGCAAGACATTGGGAGTCGCTGATACCTGAAGATCAGCACTGACAGACAGCAGAAATGAAATAGCTTCATTTAGAAGCCAAGAAAGTTCCGGAACAAGATCCAGAGAGAAGACGGTGTATTCGTTCAGAGGAGACGTCACTGGATGTACGGTGTATTCGTTCAGAGGAGACGTCACTGGATGTAAGAGGTATGTGGCACTGTATTACTCTGTATGTTCTGTAGCGCTGTATGTAATGTTTTCCAAGTATGTCTTTAACAGTAGGGCTGAGAATTTATGGCATGGGGGGGTGGGAGTTGCCACTTCCATTTTTACTGCAGGCAGCAGAAAGGCTAGGTGCACCCCTGCCCCTTTCCGCAAAGCACTGAGGGAAGGGGGGCCCAAGCTGAACTCTTGCACCAGGGCCCATGAGCCTTTAGCTATGCCCCGGTTGATAAGATTGGTCAATAAACAGCTCATCAAGAGGTATCATAGGGTGTATTCACACATGCATGCCACACAAAGCTTTTTTTTCATAACGGACACATTTTTGCTATGATTTTGTGTAACCACAATGTTTATTTACTGTGATCTTGAGCAAGTACAGATGGAAAAAGGCCAAATACTGGCAAGTGTAAGTGCCCCCAAGAAGCAGAACAGACACTAAATAACATTTATATTATGCAAATCAGACATCATAGTACATGACAACCTCTTTCTAACAAATAACCAGCTCTGTACCTCACATGGATACAGAAATCTCCCATTTATTGCTCTGCTAGATTTATATCAAGCTTCCAGCTCGAGGGGAGTGTCCTTTCTGCTGCAGCTAAGGTGGCGTGTCCATGTTCTCCCTATCACAACTCTGGAGGCAGTTGAAGGATGAAACTGAGCATGTGCGGCCATCTTAGTGAGCAGGTCAAAGAAATAAGAAAAAACAAACAGCAGGTGGCACTTTGCAGATACATTTCATTAAATAACTCAGTGGCTATGCAAAATTAAGTGCAATTACAAAAGTATTCAGACCCAGATGCTGGTTTGAAAACTGTAGAATATTTTTTTTAACAGATTTTTATTTATTTGTAAATTACACTTTTTGTACAACCAGATACAAGTTATGATATTCTTATTATCACAATGTTAACAAATAGAAGAAACATTCTTCAAGTAATTTGACAAGTTACAAATATAAGTGTATCAGGTATCCGCCTCACATACCTACCTCCCACTCTGAGAAGAATTCCCCCCCCAGCATTGATAGACCAGTTGGTAATTACATGGTATGGCCATTATTAGTCATCCAGTGATTCCAGAGCTTATCAAACTTATGGGGACATCCGCGTTTCAAGAATAGCGCTTTCTCATACATAAGCATGGTGTTAACCTTATTTTGAGATTCCTCCACCACTAGGGCGCTCGTTTGGATCCAGTGTAATGCTATCAATTTCTTGGCTACGTATAGTAGCCTCCCTATTGCTATCCTACCTGCCTTGTCCGCTCCAATCTCAGTCATATATCCTAAAATACATATTTTAGGCTCTCGAGGAACCCGTACTGAGAAGACTATCTGGATTAGTTCTAATACCCTCGTCCAAAACACATCCAGTCTTGGACATTGCCATATCATGTGCAGTAAGTCCGCCGGTTCCATCTGACATCTCGGACATTTCGCATCTGCTCTGACACCAATACGGTGTAAAAACACTGGTGTTTTGTAAACCCTGTTTATAATGAATAGCTGTGATAATTTCTTATTTTCACTGAAGGACGTTTTCGATACTGCCTCTAAGATGTCTTACCATTGCTCTTTTAATATCTCTCCCCTACATCTCTCTCCCATGCTCTCATTTTGGATAGTGGGTGGGAATCCAGAAATGTATCTAAAAGCATTTGATAAATTGTAGATATTACTTGTTTTTTTTATCCCCTCCCGAGACCATTAGGTGTAAAGTGGCGTCCCTAGAGATTACATCCCTACTGGTTTTAATCATGGAGTTGTATGCATGTCTTATCTGCAGATATTGGTAGAAGCTTTCTCTTGGCATGCAGTAGACCTTCTGTAGGTTAGTGAATGTTCGAAATACCCCATTGGCTAACAGATTGCCTATTCTAGTCACTCAAAAAAGCAAAACAAAAAAAAAACGGTTCAATATTGTGGCGAAACCAACCTCGCCATTGGGTGGTGGAGAGGCCTGGTTGCCAGCCTCTTGCCCCAGGATTATGGGCCCTCTCATCAGCCATGCTTCCTTTGTTCACAAAGGACTTTTACTAACGTTTGAACCCCTAATCTAAGTCGTGCCATTTTGGGATATGTTAAATGTCTATGTGTACTGTAAAGGGTGGGACATTGTATATTTGAGTGGTG
Source organism: Bufo gargarizans (assembly GCF_014858855.1). Lineage (NCBI taxonomy): Eukaryota > Metazoa > Chordata > Amphibia > Anura > Bufonidae > Bufo > Bufo gargarizans. The sequence goes on along the minus strand of NC_058085.1, from coordinate 252,415,438 downwards.
ATGTCTGTCCTATTGTCTCCACGTGTGTATTGGCGATTTCCCTTTGTCCTGAGAGATAATTGAATTACGCCTCTGTTGTCTCCAGGACAGAAGACACTGTGTATTCTCCTGCCTGTGATACAATTGCATCAACCCATTGTGTGGGGTAATTGTATCACAGGCAGAGGGGAGGATTTTGTGTGGGAGTGTCTGAGTGTATTGTACGTGTTTATTGGTTGTTTTTACAAAACCCTGTGGGTGGTAACCTTGTGGAAAATGTGTATAAGTCAATGCTTGTGTGTTCAATAAAGAGTTCCTGTTTTTACCCTTCATCATGTTGATGGAGTTTGGGTAACTGATCAACACTGGGGGATTGCTATATGCTGAAGATTTGCTATACTCCCCTGGCTAGAACTACTAGCTCTTGTAAGAGCTGTTCCTGCTCTCTGGATTTAGGAGAGGTTCACCCACTGGAGCCTGGAGCCTTGTCGTAGGTCCAGGGCGGGTAGGAGACGGTGAGACCTCAACCAAGCTTTGGCGGTTCGTGGGGTCTGCAGCGCTTACGGTGTCAAGTGGAGTGCTTGGAGTCCTCGGGAAGCACTAGAAGCATCTATCGATGGAGGTACCCGGTTGGGGGGCCAGGAGATCTGTTACAAATATTTTTAATGGGGCAACCCCTTTAAAGCATAAATCCTGGAAACCTGTGTGCCCAGAACATGGTAAGTGTTGGCAGTGAGTTGTGTATCTGGGTTGTGTGGACTGTTTTCGGGAGAAATGTATGTTTAGTTTGCAGTCTGAGTGGAAACCCATTATAGTCACCCCACTGCTAAATGGGACTGTAAGTCATACATACCCAACCAGGAAGTGATCAGTGGACGCTCAGTGCTAATGACTGCAAGATCTGTGATGATGTCACAGGAGGGGCGGAGCTCAGCTGTAAGAGGCTGCCCTGTGCGGGGCTCCTGTGCTGGTTGGTTTATATGGAGAAGAATGTGGAGATGTGATGGATTCAGTGTTTTCTCCTCTATAGCTTGGAGCCAGAGAAATGCTGGAAGTTGTAGTTCTCTTTTCATATCCCTCACTATAACGTAACTGGGGGTACTGTGCTGCCATTAACAATCCAGACTAGACTAACTAAACAGTGTGGACCTAATTAGTTAATTGGAGAAAAAGGTTCTAGACTATGTATTCTAAGATGGCTGGTAAAGGGGTGGAAGAGCAGTTTTGATTGAAAAATACCTAGATAACATTGAGAAGTCCAAAAAGAAAAATATCCTGTAACTGCCCCCAGTATGCTTTCTCCAAGTGAATCACACACGGTGTTTAGGTGCATCTGTCACTGTCAAAACACACCGTGGTCAGATGTTTGCTGTTTATAGGAATATGGGAAAATGTTGTGGCTAGAGATAAGCAAATTTTTTTTTTTATCAAAAAGAGTTCTTGATCAGGGGCTGTCTCTGCTGCTCCAGAAGCAGCCCCCTGCTATTTGACGGACAGGGCCATATATCTCACCTGGCCCTAACAATCTCATGCCTGAGCTGCTCGTACGAGTAGCGGCGAAAGGGCAAAGGCTCTGCTTCCACTACCGGAAAAGCGAATGCTCATGCGACGCCACCCATAAGTACCAAGAATACAGAGTGCGCTGTGCATTGCACAGTGGCTGCGTTTGGTATTGCAGACCAGGCCTATTCACTTGAGTGGGACTGAGTTGCACATAGGCCATTTGACTGATGAACGTGACATCATTGCACTAGAAAAGCAGCCACAGCACTTACTGCAGCACTGCAGATTCTTCAAACAGCTGATTGTCGGGTGGGGTGGAGTCAGACCCCCATCGATCAGTTATTGTACCACTGAAAACCCCTTTAAACTGTGATGATGGCACACAGTGTCGGACTGGGGTACCTAGGACCCACCAGTAAAATTTATTTTGGGGGCCCACCGTATGGGTACATTTAAATATAATAAATCATCTAACAAGTTTTTTATATGAACATAGGCTGGTGGAGGTGCTGTACATTGAATATATGTATGTAGTGCGGTAAGTCTAATGTGTCATGTGCCACTTGTGCAGGGGATGGGAGACTAGGGGCCCACCTTGCTCAGGGGCCCAGCGGGGGATTCCCCTGTGCCCCTGTGGGCCAGTCCGAGCCTGATGGTACACCTGTCACTAAAAGCATTGATTGATAAACCATATCTCAAGAAAGTGCTGTTGTGTCCAAGAGAAGTTAGCTAAATGATGGACATCTGAATGACGCATAAGAGATGGTACAGTTCAAACAGCATATGGATCTCCTCATCCTCTGGGAATTCTAATGTTATTTAACGTCCCTGTGATAGTTTAATGCTGCTGACACTGGGCAACTTTGTGAAAAGCTTGTTTGACTCCAGCAACAAATACCCACAAGTAGCTGTTGGTGCAGAAGACGGACATGTGCAGTTGCGAGGCAATCGGACACCTCCTTTTCTGCTGGTTTCCCTCAGCGATGCTGGAACACTCTGCTCCTATTAGCTGGCCATTCACTATCAGTGACCACTGATGATGTGAGGCCGGGTGGCATATTTAAGGGAGAAGCTGCTATGGACCCTTATCTGCTGATTAAGGCTACTTTCACACTCGCGTTTTGGCTTTCCGTTTGTGAGATGCGTTCAGGGCTCTCACAAGCGGTCCAAAACGGATCAGTTTTGCCCTAATGCATTCTGAATGGAAAAGGATCCGCTCAGAATGCATCAGTTTTCCTCCGATCAGTCACCATTGCGCTCTGGAGGCAGCATGCAGCGTTTTGCTGTCTGCCTAACAAAGCGGAGCCAAACGGATCCGTCCTGGCACACAATGTAAGTCAATGGGGACGTATCCGTTTTCTTTGACACAATCTAACACAATAGAAAACGGATCCGACTTTCAATAGTGTTCAAGACGGATCCTTCATGGCTATAGAAGACAAAATACAACTGGATCCGTTCACGACGGATGCATACTGTTGTATTATTGTAACGGAAGCGTTTTTGCAGATCCATGACGGATCCGCAAAAAACGCTAATGTGAAAGTAGCCTAAGGGACCATTCTTGCCTGGTTTATTGTTCTGTGATACTGAGTTTGTCCTGACTCCAGACCTGATCCTTGTTTCTGGATTCCTGCCATTTGAACTATTCTTGAACAATGAAGATCTGGTTTTAGTATTCCTTGAATATTTATCAGGCCATATCAAAGATGAACTGACAAACAGTGACCTTCCTTCTGCACTAGATAATCTTATCTCATTTCTCAGGGTGCCAGAGTGGGAGTTCTTTTCCAGGAGAGATCGAAACGTTCTCTCCTTCTATCTCCTATAATCCACCAGTCTGCGCTCAGATGAGCTCATGCAAGTGAGTGGGGCAGCTTTGGTCAGCGGAGGAACAAAGAGGCTGTCTGACTCAAGGCTTACCTTACATCTCCAAGTTAGTTGTCCTGTTTATTCTTCACATGTGGCAAACTCCAAGGCTTAGGTGAGAGAGGGGTGATCACCTTGGTTAACACTTCCTTTCCCTGATGATAAAACCATGAACACTTTTTTTCTTAAACATTTTGAATTTATTCTGACATAAGGCCGCTTTACACGGTCCTATTTTCTGCCAGATAGTCTCTAACAAGAGTTCATAGGAATGCTTGTTAGAGACTGGTGGTGGTGAAAAGGTGCTGCTGATTACAACGAGAGAAACACTCCTTCATCGGGTAATTGCATCTTTCGTGCAGACACCTAAATCGCTGTTTGCCGACAGCAGATTGTGCAATCTAAACAGCCTCTGCTACCAGCAAACAATGATTCTGTATGGGGATAAATGATGGCATTAGGGATCACTGCTCCCCTTACTGTGGAGGAGGTCGCTGCATGTAAATACAGCTTTCTCCTCCACTGATGAGCAGGTGCTTGTCAGGAGTAAAGGGACTTTTATCTTCTGGACCGCAAAAATCATACACTTCTGCGGCAGATAGGTCTTTGGGCTATCTCAGAAACCTGATGCAACTGCAATAGTAAAAACATATTACATGTAAAATTTTGGGATTATGAGAAATCAGTGCACTGCAGAGCTGTAAAGTCATGGCCACTAGGGGTCTCACTTCTATCTAATTTGTAGTCCACTGCCTGTTGTCAGGCGAGATCCATCCCTAGTAATAGAGACATAGAAGACAGCAGAAAGGAAGTAGGGGTATGTCATAGCTAGCTGAGATCCTGAGCCTGATCAAAGAACTGCCTCTACGTAGCTTTTGAAGATTATAGAAACCTCCTGTGAATGTGACGTCACAGCAGTACAGTGCTGGACAGATTTCACAGAAGAGATACAGCTAGAAGCCGGGGGTGTGAGATGCTTCTAGCTGTGCAACTAAAATAGAGAATAATATGGCTGATGAATACATTAGGGAAGCCCAAAATGGACTTGCTTCTTCGCAATTATGATCTTACAAAGAAGCACAGCCATCATGAAAACTTTTTTTTAGAAAACTCAGGTACGCTTTAAGACCACCCCCTTGAACAGCTGTACACGGGGAGATGTTATCACTGACTGATAGCTGTGTATAAACACATACAGAGAATGCTATCAATCACTGATAACACCACCTCCATGTTCTGAGAGATGTTCGTGGGGGTGGTCTTAAGTTAGTAAAAGCAGATATATAAATGTATAAATGACAAGTTTTGCGTAATCTTTTCCCACAAAAATATATATCAATCTGCTCAGCTCCTCCTGCTCTATAACATGCTGCCTGCAGATTGCATTGCATTTTGTGGTGACAAGTTCTCTTTAACGTCACTACCTTGAAAGACAACAAGGCTCTTTTTCAGTTTCCTTGGATTCAAAACTATTCTACTTGACTCTCAACAACAGTTGACACCATGTAGTTAATATCTGGGCTTTGGCAGATTCAGGTCAATTTTACCAAACAGTGAATACTGTTATTGGCTGTTAAATGTATGTTAATAATCTTAAGTCTTGATTTGCTTTTAAAATTGTTCCTCGTATTACAACTGTAGCTATGATTTATCACATGTGTGACTTTTCTCATGATAACAAAATTAGATTTTCAGGTAAAACATTTCTCACATTCTGAACATGAATACAGCTTCTCTCCTGTGAGTTCTCATGATGTTTAATAAGACTTGTTTTCTGGGCAAAGCACTTATCGCATTCATAACAGAAAAATGGTTTGTCCCCTGAATGAATTCTCTGATGATTCTTGAGTTTAAAACTATTAGTAATAAAACATTTCTCACATTCAATACACGAAAATGGCTTCTCCCCTGTGTAAATTTTCTGATGTCTGCATGAAACATTTCGCCCATTCAAAGCTTGGAAATGGACTCCACTCTGTGTGGCTTCTCTGATGACAATTAGATTTTTTCCTAGTAATAAAACATTTTCCACATTCTAGACAAGAAAATGGCTTTAACCTTGTGTGAGCTCTTTGATACTCAACAAGACCTGGTCTCTGGGTAAAGCATTTCCCACATTCAGTACATGAATATAGCTTCTCCACTGTGTGTATTATCTTATGTTTAATAAGAGAAAGCTTCTGGGTAAAATATCTTCCACATTCTGGACATGAATATAGGTTCTCGCTTGTGTGTTTTCTTAGATGAGCCTTAAGATTGCCTTTAGTAATAAAATGTTTCCCACATTCAGAACACAGAAACTGCTTCTTACCTGTGTGAATTATTTTGTGTCTAGAAAGAAATAATTTTTTGTGAAAACATTTTCCACATTCTGAACAAGAGTAGTTTCTCCTGTGTGAGTTCTTTTATGTTCAGCAAGACTTGATCTCTGGGTAAAACATCTACCACATTGTGAACATGAATATGGCTTCTCCCCTGTGTGGATTCTTAGATGATCCTTGAGACTGTCTTTAGTAATAAAACGTTTCCCACATTCAGAACACTGAAATCGTTTCTCCCCTGTGTGAATTATTTTATGTCTAGACAGAAAGAATTTTCTATGAAAAGATTTTCCACATTCTGAGCAGGAAAATGGCTTCTCCCCTGTGTGAGTTCTCCTGTGTATAAAAAGATTAGCATTTTTTGTAAACTGTTTTCCACATTCACCACACTGAAACATTTTACCCCCTCTGTGATCTGTACTTGTTGTAACAATCTGTAATTGATTCGAAGAAGGTTCTATATTATAAGCAGGATTAAAGGGTCGGTCTGTACTGTGTAGTCCTGGGTATACGTTAAAGGTAATGAGATTTTCAGCTGAAGAATGTTGCATGATATCTTCTTCTTCGTAATTTTGAGTTACAAGGAAGATTTCCCCCAATCTCGTATTAGGATTATCTGTTAGGATTAAAAACCGGTGAAATTTTTTTCGGTTTTGCCAGGCCACAAATTAAACATATGTATAGCGTCCCTATCATAAGCGTTAATACAACAGTTTGTAATACACTTTAATTAAACTTTTCCACTAAAATCTCTTTACACATCACACTCCCATCACACACTGACTCCAGATCTCCTAAGAATCTCCAGAATTCTTAAAGGGGTTATCCCATCATAATGATCACTGTTAAATCTGTTAATGATTTGACAGTGATCATTTTTGTAAATATACTTTATTAACAAATCCCCACCAATTAGGATAAAATTCATACCCACTTACCTGATTGTTGTGACTCGGTCTCCCCTGGTTACGACCACTGCTCTTCTCCAAAAGCCGGAAGGTCGCGCTTGCCCAGAAGACGACTCCTTTTCTCCCGGCCGGTCCGCTCGCTGTTCTGAACGCGCACGCTGCCGCGCATGCGCGACAGTGACTTCTTCCCGGCCAGAATAGTACAGAGCTGCGAACACGCACGCCGGCTCTGTAGGAATAAGTCACCATTGCGCATGCGCGGCGGCGTGCGCATTCAGTCCAGCGCGCGGCGCGGCCGGGAGAAGACTTCAATCAAGATGAAGCCCGCCCCCAGCCAGAATCCAGGAAGTGAACGCGCGGTCGCAGCAGGTAAGTATAAAAACGCTAAGTAGGATAACCCCTTTAAGTCATAGGGACAGATTTATCATTACTATGACAGCTCACTCCACTTTCACATATGGCTAAAGTCAGTTTTAGCCAAGTCAGATTTATGATCGGCCCTTTAAGACTGTAATAAATGTGGTTTGACGGTTGCAGTTTATCCGTCAGTAAGCAGCTTTACAAAAGTCGCACATCTTTACAAAAAAGTCGCACGTCTATACCAAAAAGTCGCATGTTCTATTATAAAGTCTCAAAATATAAGCATGGTCCTCACTGGAGTGAAATTGACCATTTTTTGGCGACTTTTTAAATAGTCGCAATAGTAAATCTGTCTAAAGATTAATTTACATAAGAAAACACACCCACTTTCAGAAAACTGGCGAGCATAGTGCAGAGCAGAAAAAAGTCGCACATTTTTGTGCAGTTTTAGTGATTGCGCAAAAATTTGCGACTTTTTCACTCCATTATTCTGACTTGAGCTAATGATAAATCTGGCCCATAGCTTCTATTGCCCTTACATCTGTAAAAAAAAAGTTATTTTTAGTGATATATATAGCAACCCATGTATAAATGTCTTATAATATCTTTTAAAAGGTTGTCTCTTCTCTGAGTCGTTCATTAGTAAAATTGCCTGAAGAAGGGGCATTTGAGTTCCAAATATAATTTGTTTGGTTAGCCAATAACGGTATAACTCCTGTAATACCTCTTTCTGAACCAAAAAGTGCAGCACCCCAGTAAGACTATTGCAAATGGTTAATTACTGCTATAAGTTGCTGCTATGAGTTATGCAATGTTATTAAGTTTTTTGGGGTTCTCTCTCTCCTTGGGGAGATCCTATCTTCACTTCAGTAAAGAAAGACTTTATTAAAACCTGTGACCTGGTTATTGACTCCTTTGCATCTGCCCTCCTGCCTTGCATACTAACAACCATCTACTATCAAGCGAACTCCAACAACTACCAGGCAGAAGCCCCAGTGCTACGATGGGCACCAGTCACTGCACAACCCTAGGAATCGCCAGAGTGGAAATTGACACCATGATCTGTAAGTACACCCTGAGAGCCGCAACTACCACAACTCCCATCCTCCACACACTCCCCAGTGGTCCGCTGCAGATATATTTTAACACCTGTCACACAACCAATTTAAAAACAATGGTAGTATTTAGGGTTATTCACACAGCCATTTTCTTGACAGCCTGTGAATAATGGCCATCTAAAAATAGGACATGTCCTATTTTGTCCGTATTCAGCTTCCATACAAATGAAGGGGACCATTTTAACTGTTTCTTAAAAAGGCATCAGTGAAAAACGGGCATTAAAAACAGACTGGTTTGCTGTTTTTAACGGCAGTTTTTTGTACCCACTTTCACACAGTCAGTGTTTGATCAGTGATTTTCATCAATGATTCTTAAATCAAAACCTTGTGGGGGATCAAAAGCACAGAACAGGTGCAAATGTTTCCAATGATATCTTATCCCTACGTAGGCCCCATTCCTGGTTTTGGCACACATTCACTGATGGAAATCACTGATCAGACACTGTATATGTGAAAGTCGCTTAACACAAACAATTTAAAAACTTGAAATGTTGCTCTTTACACAGATTAAGCAATGATAAAGGGGTTAAATCAAAGGTGCACCTTGTGGCCATTTTTTGGGCTTGAAACAATACAATAGCTGGCATGTGGTGTTAGGAGAGCCAGATTGAATTTAAAAAAAATCTGTCTCTAGTGTGCACCAAATAGGAGTTGTAGTACTTCCATCAATTATCGTACACCGTGCAAATTCCACCCAGATGTCCAAGCATGAGCTAACCAAGCAGTTGGAAATAATAGCCCTCAAATTACTCTTATTTTTGCTACGGTTTCTAGTACTGGCATCTCTTGCTAGCAACTGCAATTTGTCGCAATGTCTGCAATTCGCACAACAGCATGAGGTTTCAATAATACGTCTGTCCAGATCATACCTCAAGTGTGCATGGTGTCTTAACTCAGTATCCTGCCACTGCAGCAGGGCATGAGAATGCTGCACACTGACTACAATGTTATAGCTCTTGAATCCACTAATCTGGGGTGCATCCGGTGTCTTAATGTATTTTCCCGAAACACCAGCAAAGTTTGTAATACTGCACACTGGTTACCTTGCTGACTCTTACAGTGTAGCCATATAAATTATCTAACATCTTCTATCTCACTGATGGTAATGGAGGAAACACAGGGATATGTCTCTCTGGAAGCATTGAAGCTGAATGCCTGAGAAATGGAGCACATGCAGTTTGCTCCTTCCTCTTCCAGGCCCATCCTCTCACTGCCCACTCCTAGTACAACTAAAATCTTCTCCTGGATCTAGTTGGAGGGGCCAGCCCACACCCTAAGCTCCAGAGAGGGCTGGGCCAGGATTGTTAATTCTGTTCTTGTCTGGCTAATGCTGGAACATTCTGAGTATACAGTGCATTACATTACATGAAGTGCAGAACATTACCTTAGCAGCGCATTATCAAACAATAGATACCCCTGTCAACTGGGATACTGCACCCAAAAAACATTAGGGAATTGCTGATAACGCATTCCTCTAAAAGAATATCTCCTGTACACCAAAAAACCATGCAGTTACTTACCTGTGCTAACATCTACAGGAATTTCCTCCTCCTTACACCGCTGATCGTCATGTGTCTCGTCATCAGATTTAACCTCCAGTTTGATATTAGTCAGCACTTCACCCTGATTTAACATATGCAAAATTAAGCATCAAGTAGAGAATTTAATAGATCACTGTAAGAAACCAACAGTGACAACCACATACATGACTATGAGTGTTCAAAGACATATACACACCCTCTATATAACTGATAAAGGGGGCATTATTATTCTCTTTAAGCATTTTAAGTTTTAAAAATATTTTCTGACAGATAGACTAAACAAAGAAGTAAGCACACTCCACAAACAATTGAACAATAACGAGAGCAGTATCTCTAGCAATATTCCAAAGTATACAGCAGTTACACAACAGTAGAGATGAGCGAATTTCATATTTTGAAATTCGTTCACGCTTCTTTTACTGGTAAAAGGTGAATTGCTTTATGGATTCCGTTACCACAGACCATAACGCAATTCTATGACAGAATGCATAATGGAATTCCTTTAGAGGCATTGCGTTATTCATTCCGTCATAATAAAAGTCTATGGCCTGCATAACAGATCTGTTCCATTTCCATTATGCAGAAGCCCATAGACTTCTATTATGACGGAATGAATAACAGAATGCCTCTAAAGGAATACCATTATGCATTCCGTCATAGAATTGCGTTATGGTCCTGTGGTAACGGAATTCAAACCGCAATTCACCTTTTACCAGTAAACTAAGCGTGAAGGAAATTGATTATCTATGTCTAGAGATGAGCAAATTTCAGGTTAACAGCAATAATAATGTTATAGTAATCAGGTTATCTGTTATCCCCTGGGAAATGACCAGTAACGCTAAGCATATCCTTCTGAGAAAAAAGAAAAAAGAGGGGAAACGCAAGGCAGGTAGGTAATCCCTTTCATCCAGATAATTGTAGCTGACCCACAGTATCCTTTAAAGGGAAGCTGTCACCAGTTTTATGGTGTCCTAACTAAGGGCAACATAAATAAGTGACTGCAAAATGCTGGATTACTTTCTTTAATTGACCCAGTCAATCTGCCAACATCTTGTATTGAAAAGCTCCAGCTGATAATGATGAGTCATGAATATTTATGAGCTCCTGACTCTCCCCGCCCACCTGCTGCTGATTGACAGTTATTTTCCATATGAATCAGCAGCAGGTGAGCAGGGGAGTGGCTATAGCTGTTAATTAAATAAACGCTGGACTCAATGACATCACGCTGGACTCAAATCAGCTCATTAGCATGCGGCATGTGGCATCTTTCTGTGTATATTATGAGGTAACCATCTGTCACACCAGTAAGTGAATACATCTAAGGCACTTTTTAGTAGTTAATGATTGTATATAATTAGTTAGATAATAATCAAATATCCACATGACAGGTTCCCTTTAAACACTCCATTAGTCAAAGTAAATAGGGACATTAACTGAGCAATTTCTGGTTCTCTAAGAAATTTTATAAACAGTCTCCACTTTCGTAAAAACCTTGTGCACACTTTTCATGTCTCTCTTTCTTCTTTTTCCTTTTTAAATCATAATTAGGCTCCATTCAGACGTCCGTAGAATGTGTCCGCACCCATTCCGCAATTATCCGGAATGGGTGCGAACCCATTCATTCTCTATGGGGCAGGAATGGATGCAGACAGCACACAGTGTGCTGTCCGCATCCGCATTTCCGGAGTGCGGCCCCGAACTTCCGGTCTGCGGCTCCGGAAAAAAATAGAATATGTCCTATTCTTGTCCCCAATAGTGGATAAGAATAGTCAGTTCTATGGGGGTGCCGGCCGGGTGTATTGCGGATCCGCAATACACTACGGATGTGTGAATGGACTCTTATTCATAATAACACCATACAGTAACAAATATGAAAGGAAGGATTGAAATAATGCTCACAATTCAGCATAATCCCAACTTCCACCCCTTTTTCCTATGACATTTTTATACTATAAGCCCCGCCTGATCCACTCTAACCTGCAACTAATGGTCAGATCGGGATTAGGGGAAAAAAAACACTTTTTTACCCAAATACCTCACCCATGTGTTCTATATCTGTTCTTAGATGGTATTTCAGGGTTTACCCAGTATTTTGCAACTAAAGGGTTTTTTAGACACCACAATGCTGCAAGTGATTGTCAGGAGGGAAGTCGCCAGATAGCTAGCAGAGGAGACCGCTGCTACTACCATTGCTCGTCCCCACGCAGGACAGTGGTGTGCGAGCGTTTTAAGTATTAGACCGCCATATAATCACTAGCGAGTGTTACTGCGAACGCTTATTGGCGATTATAGGCCAGAAAATCTGCCCGTCTAATATAGCCTTCAAAGTCAAGAAATATGATTATAATAAATCTGAACCTTCCATTTTACATTTCAAGCACTAAAGACTTTTTTTTATCCCTGTCTTAAAAAGAAAAAGGGTGTTCAATACAGTCTATGCAAATTGGAAGTCCTTGTGTGAGGTCTACAAAGAGAGAAGGTTCGTTAATATTGTTATGTCTGTCCAGACTTTATTCCGGATTTCACCTTGCTTCCTTATCCACTTATTCCTCCAAGGTAACTCTAATGCAGCCTTATGTGTTTGTAACAGCTCCTTTTTTATTCAGAGGTATCACTGGTTTCACTGCTTGAGCTTCGTCAGGGGCATCTACTGAGCCTCAATCACGGCTGTTTTTAATACCTTTATTAGCTCTCCCTCTCACAGCATTCCAGCATGTAAAACTTTATTATCGACCATACATAATACATAAAATCAATTTAAAAAAAAATATATATATATATATATATATATATATATAAATATACATCCAAGCCTAAACATCTTTTTTTTTTTTTTAAACATTTGCTTCAAACTTATTTTCAAAAAGCTAAATACCTTCCTATGAAACCACTACATATTAGATCACATGATCGGACCCATGTGGCCCAAGCTTTAGCTCACATGGCCACGATCACATGGAAACACCAACCACTCATAGATCACCCCGCCCACGCTAAGGTCCTACTTCGTATGAAAGCACTATATATTAAATCACATGATCGGACCCATGTGACCCAAGATTTAGCTCACATGGCCACGATCACATAGAAACACCAACCACTCATAGATTACCCCGCCCTTACTAAGGTCCTATGACCAACCTACCTAAAGGATGAAAATAATCTAAAAACCAGTAAGATCAAGCAATACACTGTCTGATGTCACACTCTATATTTAACCCACTCAGCTGCAGAGTAACCTATACATCCATTCAACTTCTCTGCTATTAATTCTGGCTACAGGGTCAGCACCACGTAACAGAGCTTTTACACTCTCCACCCCCATAAATCGCAATCCTCTAGGGTTCTTCTGATGTACCATTTTGAAGTGCAAGGACACACTGTGCGTCTCTAAACCTTTTTTTATATTACGGATATGTTCTTGTATCCTAGTTTTTATATTCCATGTAGTTCTTCCCACACGGACACTCCAGTATGTATACAACACCAGTGTGGTTGCATGAAAGATTGCCCACACCAGGTATATTTGCTCTTAATTTGTCTATTAGTTTGTGACTTTGTGGTAGTGGGTCCCATGCTATGTACCAGATTGTTCCGCAAATTTTGGGCTTTTTAAAAAATTATCATAGGTTGATTCGGAATCTCCTACCTATTATAGGATCATTTTTCAGAACATTTCAGTGTTTCTTGATCATACTTTTTAGTAAACCTGCTTAAACTGTGTCATAAACATAAATCTGAAGTCTTTCTGATGTTCAACATTAATTATCCTTCCCTGTTTATCTATACCTTCTTCTATTTCCACCCTACATCTTTCTAAATATTCTTCATTATACCCCTCTAAAAATCTACCCTTAATGAACTGGCTTTGTTCTCTATAGTCCTTCACTTCCATGCAATTTCTGAGAATTCTTTTAAACTGTCCCTTGGGAATGTTGTTAATCCATGGGCCATAATGACAACTACCTGTGTCGATGTATGCACTGACGTCGGTGAGTGTAAAGAATGTTTTTGTTTTGAAATGACCATCTTCAACAAAGATGGTCAAATCCAAAAAGTCAACTGAAGTAGAGCTGATGTTATTAGTAAAATTAAGATTCCAACAGTTCTTATTGAGATCTCCCAGGAAGCTCTCCAGACCCTCTTTTTATCTCCCCTCCAAAAAAGCAGGCAGTCGTCAATATAACAACGCCAAACAATAAGCCCTCGACACTCCTCCCCTCCATTCAGGATTGGGTCAATGTTCTCTCCCTGCCACAATGCCATAAAAAGGTTTGCGAGACTGGGGGCGAATTTCGCCCCCATCGCAACACCAGAGTGCTGTCAATAAAAGGTGTCATCATCCTGTACCATTTGTTGAACTTGGGCCCACAACAACTGAGAATACACAACCAAACATCATGTAGCAAATTCCACTTCAGATCCACACATTTTGGGTTACAGGTGAACCTGCCTGGTCTGTTAGGGGCCAGAGGCTAATTAAATACATTTATCGCCCTACGTATAATACTGAAATGGTTATCCCTCCGTGATTCATTAAGATTTGCTCTACGAGCCATGTTCCATCTTTTAATAATTTTATCCCCCCTCTTTGAGTCTTCAAGCAGATCAGCCATAAATCCTGAAGCAAGCAGATATAAGAGTCAGTGCTGCTGTCATCATCACTATATGAACCCAAAATTGATATATTCCCCAGTTCATTGCATAATGATTTTAGCTAGCTTCTTATAATCACTTCTCCATTTGATAACCGGATGATAAAAACCTTTAATTTTGGTCATACTGAATACTCTGATATCATTGTAGATCATACTTGTCAATTATTTCACTTGTCCATCATTTCCTGCTGAGGTAACCATCAGGGATCAGAATAGTGTACCATGTGCTGTATGGCCACTAGCGAGTATCCCCTTGGCCCGTAATTCCTGAAGAAGCTTGTTGCATCTCTCCTGATTAAACCGTGAATGATTCCAAAGCGAAAAATACTTTTACACATAATACAAATAATGACTGGAGTTCCTCACCCAATCAATAATGTGCCAGAAAAGGCAGGTTAAGATCAGGGAGATTAGTTCCCCCCTCCAATCTAGTGGACAATTATTTTTGTAAGCCAATTCTGCCTCTTCATAGGAAATGTGACATAGCTTTATTAATCTGCATGTCCTAGGCTACTTTCACATCTGCGCTTTCCCTTTCCGCGATTGACATCCGTCATAGGATTTCAATAGCAGAGGAAAATGCTTCAGTTTTGTCCCCATTCATTGTCAATGGGGGACCAAACTGAACTGAAGGGAACGGAATGTAACAGAATGCACTCCGTTCCGTTTAACTGCATTCCCATGATGCACACAATAGCGCTGCAAGCAGCGTTTTTATGTGCGTCCTGGGATGCGGAGTGAGACGGATGTGTGTCATGACACACAAGGTAAGTCAATGGAGACAGATCCGTTTTCTCTGACACAAAAGAAAACGGACCCGTCCCCCATTGACTTACAATGGTTTTAGAGACAGATCTGTCATGGCTATTTTAGAGATTATATAACCGGATCCGTTCATAACGGATGCAGACAGTTGTATTATCGTGATGGAAGCGTTTTTGCTGATCCATGACGGATCCAGCAAAAACGCAGATGTAAAAGTAGCGTTAGCAATATAGGAAATGTTTGAAGCGTGTACAGCAGCTCATCATTCTGATGAAGTGGTTTCTACCTGGTAATGACAGTGGGAGATTATGCGATTTCTAAAGCTCCTGGGCCTGGGCAATTTTCAAGACCATAGGTGCATAATTTAAACTATATAACTAGTCTTAGAAATGATTTATCTTGAAATGCGTAATGAAATTATTAGCAACTGAGATATGACATAGCTCCCCCTGCTCCAAGACAACCTTCCCTGAGCTCTCCAAAAACGAAAGTTGACATTTAGCTTTATTTACTTTGAAACCGAAGAAAAGACCAAACTTCTTCCTATGGTCCAACATTACTGACAAATCTACTTGCGGATCCAACATAAATAGCATTATATCAGCAGTGAGCAAGGCAACACGTACAGTATTGCGTCCCTGATAAAATGTGTGTTTTTCTAGTAGCCTGGCCAGAGGCTCCAAGGCCAAACTAAAGAGGAGAGGAGACAGGAAGCACCTCTGCCTTGTCCTTCTCCACAGCAAAGGAGGGGACAAGAAATTCTGAGTGCTAACCCTCATCTGGGGGCTCATTCACACGACAGTAGGCCGTCTGTATCTGTGCTGTAGACTACAAAATGCGGTCCACAAAGCATGGGCACCGGCCATGTGAATCTCGTATTGCGCCGTGGACCTATTGACTTGATTTGGCCCGTGATCCCACGGAAGCGCTTTGTAGTACTTTCGTGGGCTTCCGATCCGTGCCAAGTTGTATCTTGCGGATTGTGGACCCATTTAAGTAAATCCCATGATACAGGATTCACACTGCCTTTGCCCGTATATTGCGGTCCTTAATACGGGTACGACGGCCTGCGGTCATGTAAATGAGCACTAAAAAATCCAGTTAAACTAACCATATTCAGCACCTGCTCTAGCCATTCCTATCTGACAATGCCTTTTCAGCATTGAGGGTGACCAGAGCAGGTTCCACTGACTCCAGTGCCAACAGTGCTTTCCTAATGTTAGTGCCTGCTTATTGTGATTTGGTAAAACGCACATGTTATGGGTATACCAAAGTGTGCAAGATTACTGCTAACATGTTTGCTATTAGCTTGTATTAGTTCCTCAGATCCTGGTTAGTCAAAGAAATCAGATGGTATGATACCAGATCTTCAACATTCTTGCCCTGTTTGTGGACCAGCTTAAAGGGAATAAGTGTCTGATTGGCAGGGGTCTGACCACTGGGGCACTCACCTATCATGAAAACAGAGGGCTGAGTTCCACCATTCCATTTCATTCTACTCTATAGGAAAGCAGACTAGTGATGGGACCCCCAGTGGTCAGACATTTTTCCCCATCCAAGTACTTGTAACGGGACAACTCCTTTAAAATAGGCCGTATACAACTGAATAGAGAGATGCGCACCAGCCAATATTGCATTAAATAAACACATCATTGTTGGTTAGACCTGCAATTTAAGACCTTTATAGAATTCGCCTGAAATCCATCAGGCTCCTGGAGCTTGCCTGAGAACAATAGAGCTGAGGTGTTTTTGAACCTTGTCTGTAATAATTGGAACACTGAGGGTCTCTAGTTATACTGCCTTAATTTTTGTTAGCTATACCCTCTCCAAAAAGGCCTTTTTGCTATACTAGCTTCACCTCCCTCCTTATTTAAGGAAGTATTAAATTCTCTCAATATACTCAGTTCAGTTTTAAGTACCTGATAATCTTGTGGCACAGTGTCATCTTTCTCTGACCAATCCCAGGAATGCAGAGGACTGGGACATCTCTCTGGTGGATTTATCCAACTGGATCCATCTGTAGGAAAAAACATACACTGCAAATTAATATGTTGGGGGAGGGGGGGGGGGGTAAATAGCCTGAATATTTACATATTTTTACAATTATCCCTTTTCCCTTTCGTCTATGACAGTGGATAGACTGCCACTTACAGAACCTACCAACAGAAATGCTGTTGTCCGCTGAAAAAATAGGTTCCTGAATGGAAACTGAACATACTCCATTGTAGTCAATGCAGTATGTTTAGCTCTGCTCATCTGAATGCAGCACATCGGTTATTTTGATTGTTCTGCTTTTATAACAGATCAGATAATGACAATTACTAGTGATGATGTGAACTCACCCATATTCAGGGATGTAACTGGCTGGTGGTCCTGCACCATGACATCCTTGTAGAGATCCTTGTGTCCTTCTAAATACTCCCACTCCTCCATGGAGAAATGGACAGTGACATCCTGACACCTTATAGGAACCTGACACACACAATGACACAGTCATTATCCAGATCCATCATCCCTTGTGTTACTGTATAATGTCCCAGCATTGCCAGCGGCGCTCACCTCTCCAGTCAGCAGCTCAGTGATCTTCTTGGTGAGGTCTAGGATCTTCTGCTCATGGTTTCTCCCAGGTATCAGTGAGTGAGATGGAGCATCCATGGTGGCGCTTTGGATCCTGCTACATTCTCCTGACACAGAAGGATGGCTGCCAGGGGTCACACAGTCACTAGATATCTTTTTCACTGTTATGTAATCCTGTGTATTAGGAGAAATATTTCTATAACTGTGATGGAATTGCCCGAATTCTCTACCTCAGCAGATTCCCTTTCTATTAATTGAGTTAGGCTACTTTCACACTGGCAGCACGGACCTCCGGCATATATACTCCATTGCACATTCTCCCTTAGAGCTTAATATTTTAAGTACCACAGTTGCATGATAAAAAAGATGTATTGCATAGTTACATAAGTAATATGGTTGAAAAAAGACACAAGTCCATCAAGTTCAACCAAGGGATAGAGGTGCACGAATTTTAGAAAAAGGGGAGTGAGCATAAGCATTAGTGTCATTTATTTTCAAGAATTCATCTAAGCCCTTTTTAAAACTGCACACTGTTCTTGTTGTGACCACGTCCTAAAGTAGTCTATTCCACAGATTCAAAAGGGGTCATTTATTATTGAGACCGGTGTTTCAGACACCGGTCTTAATAACCCCTATATCTGGCGGTGGATCCACCAAAATTATGAAGAGGCGCAGGCCTCTACATAACTTTGGCGCATTGAGCGCCAGTCTAAATGTAAGCCAGCTTCTGAGCTGGTTTACATGTAGACCATTTTCTACACCTAAAACAGGCATAGAAAAGGGTGAATGAGAGGGCCCTTCCCTGCCCACTTTTTTAGACCTGGCATGAGCGTGGAAAAGTCACAAATTGCAATGCAACTAACCATTGTGCCGTAATCTGCTCCGCAATGACTGCAAAGTTTTTACAGTAAAGAATCCTCGACTCCTGTGGAGACTGAAATTTTCTTCTCCAGACGGAGGCTGTGCCCCCTTGTCTTTTGAGGGGATTTTTATATGGAACAGCTTTTCAATATATTTTTTGTACGGCCCATTTATACATTTGTAGAGACGTCCCTTCTCAAGACTACATAAATGTAATTCTTTTAATCTTTCCTCATAACTAAGACCCTCCATGCCCCTTATCAGTTTAGTCTCTCTCCTTTGTAGTTTTTCCAGCTCCAAGGCATCCTTTCTATGGACTGGTGCCCAGAACTGAACTGCATATTCCAGATGAGGCCGCACCAAAGCTTTGTAAAGTGGTAATATTACATCCCTGCCCTGCAAGTCCATGCCTCATTTAATGCATGACAATATTCTGGTAGCCTTAGAATCAGCTGATTGACATTGTAAATAAACGGTTATAGCGGCTCTCCTGTCGTAATATACGGACTCGGGTGCACTGTTATAAGCTTACCCCTTGGCCTTTTTGTAGTGAAATGTTAAAAGGCACTCTACCATCTGGGACTGCATCAAGATTCAGCGCTTCAATAACATACCCAACATATGAATATATACATACAATTATAAAAACTATAAAGAACTGACAATAGTAGATAATCTCTTATAAAAATAATAAAAATGAAGATAAAAAAATGTTACATCCCCTAGGATATTTGTTGCACATAGATTATTACTACCTAGATGCATAACTTCACATTTATCCACATTGAACCTCATTTGCCAAGTTGATGCCCAATCATCAGTGTCCAAGTCAGCTTGTACTTTTTGGACATCTTCCTTAGATTGCACAATACTATATAGCTTGGTATCTTCTGCAAAAATAGAAACAGTGCTATTAATCCCATCTTCAATATCATTAATAAAATGATTAAGTAATAGGGGACCCAGCACAGAACCTTGGGGTACACCACTTTTAACCCGGGATCATTCAGAATAAGAATCATTGACTACAACTCTCCGGACATGGTCCTTCAGACAGTTTTCAATCCAATTACAAACTGTTCTTTCCAAGCCTATAGACCTTATTTTACCTATTAAACGTCTAAGAGGGATGGTATCAAAAGCCTTTGCAAATCAAAGAACACTATATCCACAGCCACCTCTCTGTCAAGGCCTCTACTCACCTCCTCATAAAAACATATCAGGTTAGTCTGAAACTTCTGCCCTTAGTAAGCCCATGCTGGTTATCACTTATGATATTATTAACCGTCACATACTTCTGTATATAGTCCCTTAAGAGTCCTTCAAACATTTTTCCCACAACAGAAGTTAAACTAACTGGTCTATAATTACCTGTGGAGGACCTAGAGCCCTTTTTGAATGTGGGCCCCACATTTGCCTTGCGCCAATCACTTGGCACTGTACCAGTCCGTAGAGAATCTCTAAAAATTATAAACAGGGGCACAGCAATGACTGAACTCTTGGGGGTATATTCCATCTGGACCCAGAGCCTTGTTTACATTTACCTTATTTAATTTAGCTTAGACCATATCTAGAGTTAGCCAGTTGAGTATATTACTGGGTATACTAACAGCCCTGGCACAACCAATATCAGCTCCTTTCTCTTATTTTGTATATACAGAGCTAAAAGAAACCCATCTAGTAACTCTGACTTTTCTTTATTTTCAATTACCCCCTTTTCTGCTATTAAGGTGATCTACTTGCTCGGACCTTGATTTTTAGCATGAATATATTTAACCACTTCCCATCTGGGCCATTTGCCCCCTTCCTGACCAGGCCTAATTTTGCAAAACTGACATATTGTCACGGCTGTTTAAGGGTAACCAGAGCATACACAGTAAGAAGAGCTACTGACCGGACCCAAACTAGGGAAGAGAAAGGGTGACCCCTGTCAGACCCTCAACACTCTCCCTATGCTGCTAAAGCACATGCCCGGATCCAAATGGTGGAACGAGGCATGCCCGCGTACCTTAGACTGATGAGCCCTGTAACCCCTACAATAGTGGAAGGGGCACGGCCACCGATGCCCTGCTCAGAATATGGAGGGAACCGTGGCCACCTCAGATCCAGTCAGGAAATCACCAGGTACACAACAAAGTCTGCACACTTAGCTGATGGAGCTGCAGCCGCAGAGAAGACGGATCCAAGGGCCGCTGGCAATATCCGGAGTGCTTGCAGCAGCAGAACACAGGTCCAGAGAACTAGTAGCTTAAGAAGTGAAGATACTCAAGGCAGAGCTACAACTGAAAGGAGAAATATAATCCACGCCCTGCAATAGGAGGAGGGGTGATTTAAAGGCAGGGAAATCAAACGCAGGAGAGACAGCTGGGAGTAAAGACCTCATCACAGGGGCGGAGAAACAGAACAGTGAGAACACCTCCAAACTCTAAGTGACATCATCACAGGGGTGGAGACACAGAGCTGTGAGAACGTCTCAAAGCTCTGGTAGTGACAGTACCCCCCCCTCTACGGGTGGACTCCGGACACCCAGGACCCACCTTACCAGGATGAGCCCTATGAAATGCCCTGATAAGGCGAGTGGCTTTAATGTCCGACATCGGAACCCACATCCTCTCCTCAGGACCATAACCCTTCCAATGAACGAGGTACTGAAGAGAACCGCGGACAATGCGAGAGTCCACAATTCTGGAAACCTCAAACTCCAGATTGCCATCAACCAAAATCGGAGGAGGAGGCAAAGAGGAGGGTACCGTGGGCTGGACATATGGTTTTAAGAGAGATTTGTGAAATACATTATGTATCTTCCAAACCCGTGGAAGATCAAGGCGGAAGGCAACAGGATTGATGACTGACAAAATTTTATAAGGCCCAATAAACTTGGGACCCAATTTCCAGGAGGGAACCTTCAGTTTAATATTTCTTGTAGACAACCACACCAGATCACCCACATTCAGGTCCGGACCAGGCACACGTCTCTTATCAGCCACACGCTTATACTTCTCACTCATCTTTCTGAGATTACTCTGAATCTTTTGCCAAATGGTAGACAAAGACGAGGAAAATCTCTCCTCCTCAGGTAAACCAGAAAGAGCCCCTCCCGAGAATGTCCCAAACTGCGGATGGAACCCATATGCACCAAAAAATGGTGACTTATCAGAAGATTCCTGACGACGGTTGTTCAAAGCAAACTCAGCAAGAGGGAGAAATGAACACCAATCCTCCTGGTTCTCTGCCACAAAACAGCGCAAATATGTCTCCAGATTCTGATTGAGGCGCTCAGTCTGACCATTCGACTGCGGGTGAAAAGCAGAAGAGAAGGACAGCCGAACCCCCAGGCGAGAACAGAAAGCCTTCCAGAACCTGGACACAAACTGCGTGCCTCTATCGGAAACAATCTCAGAGGGAATGCCGTGCAATTTAACAATATGATCGACAAAAGCTTGCGCCAACGTTTTAGCATTGGGTAAACCAGGGAAAGGAACGAAATGAGCCATCTTGCTAAAACGGTCCACGACCACCAGGATCATCGACTTCCCCGAGGAACGAGGAAGATCCGTGATAAAGTTCATGGACAGGTGTGTCCAAGGACGGGAAGGTATGGTTAACAGGAGAAAGGAACCTGAAGGTCGTGAACGAGGGACCTTAGCGCGAGCGCACGTCTCACAAGCCGCCACAAAACCCTCCACAGACTTACGAAGAGCCGGCCACCAAAATCTCCGAGCAATGAGATCTACCGTGGCTCTACTCCCGGGGTGACCAGCAAGAACCGTATCATGATGTTCCTTAAAGAGTTTGTGACGTAGCTCAGGAGGCACAAACAACTTACCGGAGGGACAACGGGCAGGTGCCTCAGACTGGGCAGCCTGGACCTCGGCCTCCAAATCGGAATATAGAGCAGAAACAACTACCCCTTCTGCCAAAATGGGACCCGGGTCCTCGGAGTTTCCTCCTCCCGGAAAACAGCGAGAGAGAGCATCAGCCTTCACATTCTTGATCCCAGGGCGGAAAGTAACAACAAAATTGAATCTGGAGAAGAACAGAGACCATCTGGCCTGTCTCGGATTCATACGCCTGGCCGACCCCAAGTACGCCAGATTCTTATGGTCGGTAAAAACGGTGATAGGGTGCCTGGCCCCCTCCAACCAATGGCGCCATTCCTCGAAAGCCAACTTGATGGCCAACAACTCCCTATCTCCCACATCATAGTTTCTCTCTGCCGGGGAGAGTTTTCTAGAGAAAAAGGCACAAGGTCGCCATTTGGCAGGAGAGGGGCCCTGGGACAAAACTGCACCCACACCCACCTCGGAAGCATCCACCTCAACAATAAAAGGTAAGGAAACATCGGGATGAACCAAGATGGGAGCAGACGCAAAACTCTCTTTAATCTTAGAAAAGGCTGCCAGCGCCTCCTCCGACCAAGAGGAAAAATCCGTCCCCTTTTTTGTCATGTCAGTAAGGGGTTTGACAATAGAGGAATAATTCAAAATGAACTTTCTGTAGTAGTTAGCAAAACCCAGAAAGCGCATCAATGCCTTCTGATTTTCAGGAAGCTCCCACTCCAGCACAGCACGGACCTTCTCCGGATCCATGCGAAAACCAGAAGCAGAGAGGAGAAAACCCAGAAATTGAATCTCCGATACCATAAAAAGACATTTCTCTAGCTTGGCATACAGTTTATTTTCCCGCAGTATCTGCAGGACCTGAAAAAGATGATCCTGATGGGTCTGAACATCAGGGGAAAAAATCAAAATATCATCAAGATACACCAATACAAATTTCCCCATTAAATGATAGAAAATACTATTAACAAAATGCTGAAAGACGGCCGGAGCATTCATCAGGCCGAAAGGCATAACGAGATTCTCGAAATGCCCGTTAGGGGTATTAAAGGCCGTTTTCCATTCATCCCCCTCTCTGACCCTGACCAGGTTGTACGCGCCTCTCAGATCCAATTTGGAAAACACCTTGGCCCCAACAATTTGGTTGAAGAGGTCCGGGATCAGAGGAAGGGGATAGGGATCGCGAATCGTGATACGGTTCAGCTCCCTAAAATCTAAGCAAGGTCTCAGAGAGCCATCTTTTTTTTTAACAAAAAAAAAACCCCGCGGCAACAGGCGACTTTGAGGGACGAATATGCCCCTTCTCGAGACTCTCGGGAGATATAGGTTCGCATTGCGAGTCTTTCCGGTTGTGAGAGATTGTAGAGGCGTGCCTTTGGCAGCTTGGCGCCGGGAATGAGGTTAATGGGACAGTCAAACTCCCGGTGAGGAGGTAGCTCCCGAACACCGCTCTCGGAAAACACATCCGAGAAATCAGAGAGAAATGATGGCAGAGTTTTAGTAGACACCTCTGCAAGAGTGGCTGTGAGGCAATTCTCTCTACAAAAGTCACTCCACTCATTTATTTGCCTTCCTTGCCAATCAATAGTGGGGTTATGTCTAGTGAGCCAGGGTAGCCCCAAAACTAGAGGAGAAGGCAATCCGTTAAGGACAAAACAAGATATCTCCTCCACATGAGTGTCACCTACAGCTAGCCGGATATTGTGAACAATGCCTTTCAGAGATCTCTGCGAGAGTGGGGCAGAGTCAATAGCAAAAACAGGTATATCCTTTTCTAATGTACAAACCTGAAAACCATGCAAGGCTACAAATTGAGTGTCAATAAGATTGACGGCCGCTCCACTATCGACAAAAATCTCACAAGGAATGACTTTGCTCTCTAGCGCCACCCTGGCAGACAGGAGAAAACGGGAACTGCAGGTCAAAGGAAAAGCATCAATTCCCACATCAACTTTGCCCAAAGTAGCAGATGAAGCAGAACTTGATGATCTACCTCTTGAGGTTTTTCTCTTATTATCGCTCTTAGTACAGTTCAGGAATCTCCTAGACGGACAAACATTTGCCAAATGACCTATGCCCCCACAACAAAAATACACCATATTCTGAGGACTAAATCCTCTTTTATCAGGGGCAAGTCGGCCTAGCTGCATGGGCTCCTCCTCAGAGGGGAGCGAGACAGGATGAGACCCCTGCATACTGAATGAGTCCGCACCATTGCCCCTAGACTGACAATGGCTGGACGGAGAGGTCTTGTTTCTTTCCCTTAGACGCCTGTCAAGGCGTACCGCTAATGACATGGCAGACTCTAAGGACGTTGGTCTCTCATGGAAAGCAAAGGCATCTTTCAAACCCTCTGAGAGACCATGACAGAACTGACTTCGGAGTGCAGCATCATTCCAGCCTGAATCAGCTGCCCATCTCCGAAATTCAGAACAATAAAGCTCCGCAGACAGTTTGTTCTGGCATAGAACACGTAAGTTCGATTCTGCCAGAGCAACACGATCCAGGTCATCATATATCTGCCCCAGGGCCACAAAAAATCTTTCCACGGATCGAAGGGAAGGATCCCCTGATGGCAGCGAAAAAGCCCAAGTCTGAGCATTACCTCTGAGCAGGGAGATGACAATCCTCACCCTCTGTTCCTCATTACCAGAGGAGTGGGGACACAAACAAAAATGGAGTTTACATGCCTCTCTGAAGCGAACAAAATTCTCACTGCCCCCGGAGAACGTTTCCGGAAGTGAGACCTTTGGCTCGCAACAGACTCCATGAGCCGGAGCAGAGCCCAATGCTTGTAGCTGAGTCACAGATTGACGGAGATCCGCTACTTCCAAAGAAAGACCCTGCATGCGGTCAACCAGGTCAGAAAGCGGATCCATGTCAACAAGGACGATTTTGGTGGATTATAATGTCACGGCTGTTTAAGGGTAACCAGAGCATACACAGTAAGAAGAGCTACTGACCGGACCCAAACTAGGGAAGAGAAAGGGTGACCCCTGTCAGACCCTCAACACTCTCCCTATGCTGCTAAAGCACATGCCCGGATCCAAATGGTGGAACGAGGCATGCCCGCGTACCTTAGACTGATGAGAATATGGAGGGAACCGTGGCCACCTCAGATCCAGTCAGGAAATCACCAGGTACACAACAAAGTCTGCACACTTAGCTGACTGGAGCTGCAGCCGCAGAGAAGACGGATCCAAGGGCCGCTGGCAATATCCGGAGTGCTTGCAGCAGCAGAACACAGGTCCAGAGAACTAGTAGCTTAAGAAGTGAAGATACTCAATGCAGAGCTACAACTGAAAGGAGAAATATAATCCACGCCCTGCAATAGGAGGAGGGGTGATTTAAAGGCAGGGAAATCAAACGCAGGAGAGACAGCTGGGAGTAAAGACCTCATCACAGGGGCGGAGAAACAGAACAGTGAGAACACCTCCAAACTCTAAGTGACATCATCACAGGGGTGGAGACACAGAGCTGTGAGAACGTCTCAAAGCTCTGGTAGTGACACACTATCTCACTTCATGTGGTAATAACTTTGGAACGCCTTTATTTATCCAAGTCATTCAGAGACTGTTTTCTCGTGACACATTGTACTTCATGATAGTCATAAATTTGAGTCAAAATATTTCACCTTTATTTATGAAAACATCCCAAATTTACCCAAAAATTTGAAAAATTCGCAATTTTCTAAATTTCAATTTCTCTGCTTTTAAAACAGAAAGTGATACCTCATAAAATATTTATTATTTAACATTCCCCATATGTCTACTTTATGTTGGCATCATTTTGGAAATGTCATTTTATTTTTTTAGGACGTTAGAAGGCTTAGAAGTTTAGAAGAAATTCTTCAAATTTTTAAGAAAATTGCCAAAACCCACTTTATAAGGACCAGTTCAGGTCTGAAGTCACTTTGTGGGGCCTACATAGTGGATACCCCCATAAATGACCCCATTGTAGAAACTACAACCCTCAAGTTACTCAAAACTGATTTTACAAACTTTGTTAACCCTTTATGCGTTCCACAAGAATTAAAGGAAAATGGAGATCAAATTTTTTAATTTCACTTTTTGGGCAGATTTTCCATTTTAATCCAATTTTTTCTTTAACACATCGATGGTTAACAGCCAAACAAAACTCAATATTTATTACCCAGATTCTGCGGTTTACAGAAACACCCCACATGTGGTCATAAACTGCTGTATGGGCACACGGCAGGGCGCAGAAGAAAAGGAACTCCACATGGTTTTTAGATGCCATGTCCCATTTGAAGCCCCCTGATGCACCCTTACAGTAGAAACTCCCAAGAAGTGACCCCATTTTGGAAATTAGGGGATAAGGTGCCAATTTTATTAGTACTATTTTTGGGCACATATGATTTTTTGATCATTCATTATAACACTTTATGGGGCAAGGTGACCAAAAAATTGGTTGTTTTAGCACAGTTTCTATTTATTTATTTTTACAGCGTTCACCTGAGGGGTTCAGTCAAGTGACATTTTTATAGAGCAGATTGTTATGGACGTGGCGATACCTAATATGTATACTTTTTCTCATTTATTAAAGTTTTACACAATAATAGCATTTTTGAAACAAAAAAATTATGTTTTAATGTGTCCATGTTCTGATAGCTATAGTTTTTTTTATTTTTTGAAAGATTTTCTTATGTAGGGGCTCATTTTTTGCGGGATGAGGTGACTGTTTTATTGGTACCATTTTGTGGGACATACGTGTTTTTTTTTTAAATCAGATCATTTTTTATTAAACATTTTACAGTGTAACTACACGTTTTATCATACTACGTACAAGGATGACATAGAGACATATTGTCCATACGGCTAATAACAAAAAGGACACCAAACTATGTGTAGTAATCAAGTTTCAATCCAAAATACAAAAGGCACATTGTTAAACAGTTCTATGCAGACGTCGAAACGACAGCCATGGATCCCACAATTTTTCAAATTTCGCTGGGCATCCACGCTTCTGGTATACCATCCGTTCATAACTCAGCATCGTGTCAACCGCACTTAAAAATTCGCCTAGAGTTGGCGGCGCTGTCTGTATCCAATGTAGGGCGATTAATTTTCTAGCAACATACAACACTCTACCTATAGCTATTTTATGCACCTGACCGGTGGCCAATTCAGAGACATATCCCAACACACACACCTTCGGGTCAGAGGGTATTCGTACTTTGTAAACGTCCTGTGTTGTCTGACGTACCATCTCCCAGTATCTCCCTAACTTCTCGCACGTCCACATCATATGCAGCAAATCTGCAGACACTACAGAGCATCTTGGGCATTCATCCGTGGGTCTAAACCCTATACTGGAACAAAAGAAACAGTGTTTTGTAGACTCTATGGACAATAAACAGCTGCGAGAGTTTACGTCCTTCACTCAAGGAAGAGAGAGGTATCGCCTCTAGTATGTCAGACCACTGGTCGTCAGTTAATCCGCCAACATCTTTCTCCCATTTACTTTTAGCCGCAAGCGGATGTGACATTAGAAACTTATCAAGCAACATCTTGTATATACAGGAAATCATACCTCTCCTCGCCCCCCTGGACAGAATCTGGTGCAATGCAGCATCTCTCCCCGCCACCACAGTTGTACCTTTAAATGTGGAGTTGTATGCGTGTCTCACCTGAAGGTACTTATAAAAGTGAGTTCTAGGCAGTTCATACTTCTCCTGAAATCTGGCAAATGACATGAACTTCTTTTCCTCTAAAAGATGTCCCAGCCTCAGAATACCCTTCCTTTTCCATGCCTCAAACTCAGACAGGGAGAGGAATTCCGGCAGCACGGGATTATCCCACAGTGGAGTGTATTCCGTATTGCCGAAAACCCCCCTCAGGAACTTGACCTTATTCCACACGGACTGCATCAAGTGTCCCAAATCACCCATCGGACCACTCTTTCCAGCCCCCTTAGTCTCAAGGATTAGCAGTAGGTCACTAGAGGACAAGCAATGCTTAAACAACTGACACGACATCTCACTCAACTCCAGTTCCATCCACCCCTTAAAATGTTGGCATTGTGCCGCCAGGAAGTACACCCAGGGGTTTGGCACTGCAAGGCCCCCTTCCGTTTTAGGATATTGCAACGTTTCCAGCTTAATTCTCGGTTGCCCCTTCCGCCATATGAGCTCCCTGAAAGTAGCATTGATTGGAACAAATTTGGACTTTGACAGCCAGACCGGGGAGTTATGTAGAACATAGAGTAGCTGGGGCATCAACACCATTTTAATGAGATTAGCTCTTCCCGCCACTGACAGATATAATTTACACCATGCCTTAGTTTTATTACGAAATT
This sequence comes from Bufo gargarizans, assembly GCF_014858855.1. Lineage (NCBI taxonomy): Eukaryota > Metazoa > Chordata > Amphibia > Anura > Bufonidae > Bufo > Bufo gargarizans. Next base: position 252,386,821 of record NC_058085.1, on the reverse strand, counting down.
TAATAACCAGCGGGTCAAAATTAAGGCGCCCAAAGTCTCGGATCCTCGGGGATATATGGATACCCAAGTACTTAAAGGTCGCTACACATGGAATACTTCTGTCTCGCACTGTCTGTGATTGCACTTGCCCGTCAAGCAGCATAATCGCCGACTTACTCCAGTTAATAGACAGACCCGACAGGTCCCTGAAGCAATCAATGATTTTCATAGCCGCTTCCAACGATGGACCAGTATCCCCCAGAAAAAGCAAAGTGTCGTCTGCATACATCGCCACTTTATTATTAACTGTCCCATATTGGAACCCCCGAATGTCCGTTGAATTCCGAATCGCTGCGGCTAATGGCTCAATCACAACTGCAAATAGCAGAGGCGACAACGGGCACCCCTGTCTAGTACTCCGGCCCAGGCAGAACTTGGGGGACACCCCTCCATTCGCCCTGACACATGCTTTGGGTTTAGAGTATAGCACCCGGACCCAGGATATATACTCATCTCCAAATCCCATATACGCCATAACTCTCCACAGGAATCGCCACTCAATGCTGTCAAAGGCCTTGGCCGCATCTAAAGAAAGGATGGCTCTATCTCCAACATTATCAGCTGGAAGTTGAATACTGGCAAACACTCTTCTAATATTAATTGACATTGACTTCTGAGGCATGAAGCCAGTCTGGTCAGAGTGTATGATAGACAAAATCACTTTAGACAGACGCATGGCCAAGACCTTTGCAAGCAACTGTCACGACCCTTGGTCATGGTCGTGACTCCTTGGGAGCCGCATGCGGTTGCCCGCGGCTTGGTGTTGTCAACTGCAGCTGGGGGCACTTAGTTGTTTGCCTCAGGTGCGGTTGCCGCGGACAATAGGCATGTGTGCGGTTGCCCTTGGCAACGTGTGATATTGTGCACTTCCTTGTTTGTTTGTTGTGCACGAGGTGATGTTTAGTATGCAACTGGACTCCTCCCTTCACCTGCGGTTGTCCGCGGCAACGTCTGGTGATGTTTGCATGCTGTGGAAGTGTCTCGGCCTGTTGGCTGTTCTGGAGGACACGGTTGCCACGCATGCCGTTGCCGTCGGAGACAGGTGAGTGAGGTTGTGTGCTTTCCCCTTTATGTGAGTTTCCCTTCAGTGGTGCTGGAAGGGTTAATTCCCTTCCCAGTGTGTGTGTGATGTCACTGGGTGTGTTCTGACCGTTGGGTGTGGCCTCTTGGCCTATAAAGCCTCAGTCCCTGGCTGGGTTCAGTAGGTTGCTCTCAGCCATGCTGGCTGGAGCAGCCTCCTGTCTCCTCCATCTGCCTGGTGGGGACCATCCTTCTGGTCATAAACCTTTGTCAGTAAATTCTATGTTTCACGGTGTTATTTAGGTGTGTATGGGATTGTGTTATTGCAGCCTATGGTCCAGGGTTCCTTTGTGATGTCTGGTGTGTGCTGTGTCCGTTGTTGTCTTGTACTTACAGCACCTGCACATGGGTTCCTGGTTGTGTTGTCTGTGGCAGGTGAGTGATGAGTTGTTTCCATTTGCCTGCCACTGCCATAGCTGTTTTTGTATCCCCCTGTGTTGCTTGGCCGTTGAGACTCCTGCTCCTCCGTGTCTAGGAGGAGCAGGCCGTCTTACTCTGTCCCCTAGTTCAGGGCCGACTTGAGGGTTTGTAGGGACTTTTAGGTTCCGGCGTATGAGCCCTCCTACCACCAAGGTCGGCTCATGCAGACAGGAGACAGGGTCAGCGTTAGGGACGCTATAGGAGGTGACCTGCTCCCTAACTCTGTGGTCCCGGCCAAGTGGTAACCCTACCTTCTCCTGGCACCGCACGGCTGGGGGTTTTCCCCACCGACAGCCGTGACAGCAACTTAACATCAGCGGAGAGCAATGATATCGGTCTATATGAGTCAGGGAGAGAGTGATCCTTGTCCGGCTTAGGAATGACTACTATTACCGCCTCCTGCATGGACGGAGGCAACTCCCCCCTCTCCTTGGAATAATTGAATACCTTCAGAAGTTCCGGGAGCAGCACTTCCGCAAAGGACTTGTATACTTCCGCCGGAAGCCCATCCAAACCTGGAGCCTTGTCATTAGCCATAGCAGCTAATGCCGCCCTCAATTCTTCCAACCCAATCGGCTCCTCTAATCGCATACTGTCTTCCCTGGAAAGCTTAGGGAGATTTAATGTGGCTAAAAAGGTGTCAATATCCTCATCCGAGCATGTCACCCTAGAAGCATACAGAGAGGAATAAAAATCGTTCAGTATATTCAAAATGTTATCCGTATCACGCCTGAGGAGGCCGCCAGCATCTAACAGGCCAGATATACATTGTGACCCTTGCTGCGCTTTTGCGATAACCGAGAGCATATGGCCTACACTCTCACCTTCAGTAAAAAATTGCTGCTTGTAAAACAGTCGTTTCCTCTCTGCTACCTCCAAAAGGTGACACCTCAACTCCTCCTGCCTAGCCTTTAAGGCATTGCTTGTCATGATAGAAGGATCTAACACAAAAGCTTCCTCCGCTATCTTCATATTATCCTGTTTCTGCCGATCAAGCTCTCTAGATTTAGATTTAATCCGACTGATTGATTTAATAAAGGATCCTCTGAGGAAAGCCTTCATTGCATCCCAGACGACTGACGGAGACGCAGTCCCTTCATTTATACAAAAATATTCCCTAAGGGATTGAAGCATAGCAGACGGCTCACCCATCAGTTTTAACCAAAAGGCATTCAATCGCCAGTATCTAACCCCCGGCCTGGCTGTCACAGAGATGTCGAGGGCGATGCTAAATAAGGAGTGGTCAGATAGGGTCCTAGAAAGATATTCTGAGTTCTGTACAAACGGGAACATATGAGCATTTACCAGACCCAGATCTATACGCGACAGGGAGCCATAAGTCGAGGAGCAACACGAGTATTTCCTGTCCAGGGGGTGGGTCTCTCTCCATACATCCATCAGACCTAGTTCCCTCAGTATTCTTGCCAACAAGGTTTCACCCGTATTACTACCACTAGGTGTGATCTGGCATCTATCAAGCGAACTGTCAAGTACACTATTAAAATCTCCCACTATCAACATTGGAAGTTCAGAAAATTCTGCCATAAACTCCATAAGTTTCCTTAAAGGCACCGAGGAAAATGGTGGGGGTATATAGATTGTCGCTAACACCATTCTTCATCCACACATTCCCTGAGACATTCAAATATGATATTCTTATGGACTAGGATACTAACCCCCCTGGAATGCGAGGAGAAGACGGAATGCACAGAATAACCCAGCCACGGCTTTTGCATGACATGTATAGATTGTTTGGTCACATGCGTTTCTTGCAAGCATATTATTGCCGGCTGATATCTAGATAGGTACCGGAACAGACCGTGTCTCTTTGTAGCATCCGCCATTCCCCTCACACTCCAGCTAAGTATTCTCGTAACAGGTCCCATAAGAATGTATACAGATATAAAAGTACATTTAAGAGCTACACCTTTCCATCTTCCAACAGCTGCGGGAAAAAACACTGTTAATCATCAGATTACAGACTCCCATCTCTTCCCTATTTTCCCCGCAGAACATACAAGGACTGTACGTTTCAGCATTTTAGAATTGCCAACAATAGCACCTTTGACAGTATTAACCCCCGCTAATCCCTTCCCCCCTCCCTCCCCCCACCCAACTATCCCTCCCCAGACAATAAACATATGCAGCATAATTAGATTCAGTAATGAACTCGGGGCCAACAGTGTGAACCTGGCCCAACAGCGCCTGAAGCAGCACAGCATCCAGCACGATACCGTACACAGGCACATTAGGAAGGTGGGGATCAACCTCGGGCGTATGCTCTACCCACAAGATGTCTCCAGCAACTGGCTAAAGACAAAAGAAAATGACCACAACGGTGGGTGGACAGTCCCAGGGACTTCAAAACTTCAATCAGGAGCAGGAATGTCCAACAGTCTCAGGTGTCTGTTGAAGGGATCCTAAGGCGACGCTCATTTTGGTCCAGCCACTTGACCGCAGCATCCGAGTCCTCAAAGAACACCGCGGATCCAAACGCCACCACCCTGAGCCTGGCCGGGAACATCATGGAGTACTGTACTTGCAAATCTCTCAGCCTCCGTTTAATCTCCACAAAGCGAGCTCTCTTTTTCTGTACATCCGTTGAATAGTCAGGGAACAGAGACACCTGAACTCCATTGATTTCTAAATCAGGATGAGACCTTGCAGCCCTCAGTATAGTGTCTCTGTCTCGATAGTGCAGGATTTTAGCCAGTATTGGGCGTGGCGGACGTCCTGGCGGCAAAGGCCTGGTGGGGACCCTATGCGCTCGTTCAACAGCGTAAAGTGCAGAGAGTCCTCCATCACGGAATTTTTCCGCGAGCCATTTCTCAATAAAATCAGTTGCCTCTGGGCCCTCAGACTTCTCAGGGATGCCCACCAGCCTTATATTATTGCGGCGAGAGCGGTTTTCGAGGTCGTCGGTTTTAGCGTAGAGCGCCGCTATATCCTTTGACGCAGCCCGGCTCTCCCTCTGTAGGGTAACAGCCCCATCTTCCAGATCCGAGACCCTCCTCTCCACTTCTGAGGTGCGTTCAGCCACCTTATGCAGGTCATGACGGATAATGGACATGTCCGCTTTTAGACTTCCAATATTAATATTCATATTCTGGAGGGTGGCGTTACAGCTAGCAATAGCTGCCATCACATCTTTCAAAGTAGGCTCAGGAGCATTGATAATTGGCAGACACTTTTCAGTGCTGCACAGGCTAGCACTCGCCCCCTCCTCATGCTGCACTGGGGATTGCTGATCATCTTTACAGGGGCCATCCTGCTCCCCTGAGCCTTCCTCCACTTGTGACAGGGTGCCCTCTCCTTCTCCCCATACATGGCTGGGGAACTGGTGTGACTTGTGAGCGAAGCGCTCCAGCCGCGCTGCCGCTCCCTGACTCACCGCCGCCCCCAGGTCAGGCCACTCTTCCTCCTCAGCGCCATCTTGGGATCGTGCCTCTCTGTCCTGCCGGCTCGGCGTTTTGCCTCTCTTTGCAGGCATGATGGTATCTCTCCCCACCGGACCGCTTCCTGGCTATGTCCCCCGCTTCTCTGGATGTTAGAAAGGTAAATCGCCACCGTTATAGATATTATAGACAGGATGCTTGCCGGAGCTAGTGCGGCGTGCGTCCTACTCCATGCGCCGCTAGGCTCCGCCCCCCGGACATACGCGTTTTTGATCACTTGGTGTTGCACCTTTTGTGATGCAAGGTGACAAAAATTGCTTGTTTTGACACAGTTTTTTTTTTTTTTTTTTTTTTACGGTGTTCATCTGAGGGGTTAGCTCATGTGATATTTTTATAGAGCAGTTTTTTACGGACGCAGCAATACCTAATATGTATACTTTTTTTATTTGTTTCACTTTAACACAATAATAGCATTTTTTAAAACCAAAAAATGATGTTTTAGTGTCTCCATGTTCTAAGAGCTATAGTTTTTTTATTTTTTGAGAGATTTTCTTATGTAGGGGCTCATTTTTTGCGGGATGAGGTGACGGTTTTATTGATACCATTTTGTGGGACATACGCATTTTTGATCACTTGGTGTTGCACCTTTTGTGATGCAAGGTAACAAAAATTGCTTGTTTTGACACTGTTTTTTTGTTTATTTTTTACGGTGTTCACCCTAGGGGTTAGCTCATGTGATATTTTTATAGAGCTGGTTTTTACGGACGTGGCAATACCAAATATGTCTATTTTTTAAAATTTCTTCTATTTTATTTTTTTTTTTTTTTTATTCCTTACTTGGGGACCTTTTTTTTTTACATGTGAAACTTTTTTTTATTTTATTTTTTTCAACCCTTTATTTATTTTATTTTACACTTTTCGTCCCCCATAAGGTCATACAAGACCTCTGGGGGATATTTGCTTCACTTTTTCTTTTTTTTTTCACTGTTGATTTCTCCTGTAACTGGGGCTGACATAGTTGCCCCAGTTACAGAAGAAATGCACCCCCCAGAGAGGCTGTACAGCGTGATTCTGCGCTGTACAGCCTCAGAGCAGGGCTGATCGAGGTCTCTGTAAGACCTCACACAGCTCCTGCACGCTCCGGTCCCGGCGGTCACATGACCGCCGGGCCGGAACAGGAAGCGCACAGCGCTTCCTGCTCTGCAGACACAGCGCTCGGTGAGCGCTGTGTCTGCAGCGATCCGGAAGGCAGGGACACCTGGGCACCTGGGACACCTGTCCCTGCCTTCTCTCTGGGTTGCCCTGCTGTCACTGACAGCGGGCAACCCGATCAGCAGCTGCACGATTAGCGTGCAGCTGCTATTTCTGAAAGGACGTTTTAAAACGTGCTTTCAGAAATAGAGGTCCACCCATAGGACGTTTATATCCTATGGGCGGACTTAAAGCGGTTAAATATTTTTTTGAATTTGTTTTGCTCTCTTTTGCCACCTGCAGTTCTTTTGTATTTTTTGCAGATTTAATCTCTTTTTTTTATTTTTTTTACAGATTTTAAACCATTTGTAAATTTCATAGGCTAACTACTAACTCCTCTGATTTGTATCTTTTAAATGCTCTTTTTGTCATTTTTTGGTTGTCCTTTTTACAGTAGCTATAAGACATGTAGGGTTTAATTTTAGCTGTTTATACTTGTTACCTACAGGAATAGATTCTGTAATGTAATTACCCAATGTAGATTTAAAGCTTTCCCCATTTATCCTCAGTATTATTATGTGACAATAGCCGCTCCCAGCCTGCCCTTAACTGGGGAAACTGTCCTTTTTAAAATTCTGTGTTTTGCTCTCCCAGCAAAAGTTTGCTTTTTATAATTCAGGGGGAATATAATTATATTGTTTTCACTATTACCTTGTGTTTCATGAACAGTAACATTTCCAACAAGTTCTGCATCATTAGAAATTGCCAGATCCAACAGAGCATCGCCCCTAGTGTGATCTTCTACAAACTGGCCCATAAAATGGTCCTGTATCAAACTGAAGAATCTTCTCCCCTTTGCAATTGATGCAGAACCATGATCCCAGTCAATATCTGGGAAGTTAAAATCTCCCATTATGACCACTGTACCAGCCTGTGCAGCCCGCTCTATTTGGTTGCACAGCTGAACTTCCATCTCCTCTGTGATGTTAGGGGGTCTATAGATTACACCAAGTATTATTTTTTTCAGAGAATATTTCCACCCATAAAGTTGAAAGATCCTCACTACCCTCGCCCACAGTTTCCTCTTTCACACTCACCTTCATATCACTCCTTACATACATGCACACGCCACTGCATTTTCTATTGTTGGCCCTGTCTTTTCTAAATAGTGTAAAACCCTGAATATTAACAGCCCAGTCATGTGAAGAGTCCAGCCATGTCTCTGCCACACCAACTACATCTATGTGTTCCTCTAGTACCATAGTCTCCAGCTCCCCCATTTTTCTTGCTCGACTTCTGGCATTTGTAAACATACTTTATAAGTTACAATTTATTTTCCCACATTCAGTTCCCAGAAAGTGAATATCTGGGATTTTTTGGGTACCTTTGTTTGGGTACCTGGTTTGTAACAGGTTCATGTTACCCGCAGCTTTGTTTTTCATGGGTGTACAGTTCTTCCCAGTCACCACCTTATTTTCCTCAGTAACCACAGCCCCCACTAAATCCCCACTGTCCCCTCCTGTATCCCACTCTCTATCAGCACTATCTACCCCCTTATTGCTATGACCCCCTCCCTCCCCCAGATCCTAGCTTCAAAGCTCCTCCAGCTGTCTAACCATTTTTTCCCCAGAGCATCTGCATTGTCATAATAATGCTCTATAGAACTGCTACTGTGGGGATAACGCTTAAAATGTGGTAGTCAGTCAACCCACTGTCTCCTATCACTAATGAAATTACTTTCTGACCTGGATCCCAATATAGTCAAAATTTGAATATGTTCTATAAAAATGAATCCTGCTTGGACTTTTGCTTCAGGATCAGAGAAACATAGAATGTGTCGGCAGATAAGAACCATTTGGCCCATCTAGTCTGCCCAATATATCTGAATCCTATGAATAGCCCCTGGCCCTATCTTATATGAAGGATAGCCTTATGCCTATCCCATGCATGCTTAAACTCCTCCACTGTATTTGCAGCTACCACTTCTGCAGGAAGGCTATTCCATGCATCCACTACTCTCTCAGCAAAGTAATACTTCCTGATATTACTTTTAAACCTTTGCCCCTCTAATTTAAAACTATATCCTCTTGTAGAAGTTTTTCTTCTTTTAAATATTCTCTCCTCTTTTACCTTGTTGATTCCCTTTATGTATTTAAAAGTTTCTATCATATCCCCTGTCCCTCAGCCCAAAGACTGCATTTTATTGATAAGCCTTCTATGTGGGACAGTATCAAAAGCCTGACTAAAGTCTAGATAAGAGATGTCTACTGCACCTCCTCCATCTATTATTTTAGTCACCCAATCAACAAAAATCAATAAGATTAGTTTGACATGATCTCCCTGAAGTAAACCCATGCTGTTTTTCATCTTTCAATCCATGGGATTTTAGATGTTCCACAATCCTCTCCTTAAGTATGGTTTCCATTAATCTCCCCACTATTGATGTCAGGCTTACTGGCCTATAGTTGCCCGATTCCTCCCTACTACCTTTCTTGTGAATGGGCACAACATTTGCTAATTTCCAATCTTCAAATCACTCGAACTCTATGTCCACCCCGAAAAATACACAAGAATAAAACTTCCAGGTAGCCCAATTATATTAGACATTGGGAGTCTTTGTCAGTCTGGGCTTTTGTGTATCCAAACACTTACCTCATATGGACTAAACTGAAGTTGTGAACATACTTAAAGTGGTTCTCTGATCCCAGGAACCCTTTTTCATACGGCCATGCAGGGTGCTGGGGGGTTAAAAGCAGAAAGACTCACCTGTCACTCATGCTCTGGTTCCAGCTCTGCGTTCCCTTCTCCTCCACTTCCCGTCCCCCTGGACAAGAAATGTGACGTGCCAATCAACGAACTCAGTGGTGGCAGTGGTTGCATGACATTGGTTGGCCGGCAGCATTGACATGCGGGTAAATGGCACAATACATTTCCTGGTAGGACCAGCAAGGACCAGAAGAGGAGGAGATGAGAGCTTGTGCTCGAACCAAAGGACTGGTGACAAGTTACTTTTTTTTTATTTTATGTAAGGGTATATTATATGGGAATGTCATATTATGAGATTCATTATAGTACTAGAAATTACATATCGTGAGATGCATTGGCAAGATAATACATTTAGTGAACATTTAGTGGGACAGTCTGTTTATGGAATGATGCTTGGAGCGTGACAGCATGATATTCCATGCATGCTTAGTGTTTCAGTAGTAATATTGAAGATTATAAGGGTTTTTTGAGAGTAGAATACTGTAGTATTACACTCCGGGGCACCAATCAGCTGTTTGAAGAGGCCATGGCTTTAGGCCGCTTTATGGCCTCCTCACAGCATATCAAGCACAACGCTGTACACTGTATCGCGACTATGTTTGCTGTTGCAGCACAGGCCGATGCAGTTGAATGAAACTGAGCTGCTAATAATCCATTTGGCCAATGATGTCACTGGTCTAGGAAGAGACCACAGCGCTCACCCGATTGACATTAGATTGGTAGAGGTGCCAGGACATTAGATTGGTAGAGGTGCCAGGAGTTGGCTCTCAGCAATCAGATATTGATGACCAATCCAGAGGATCGGTCATCAAAATTCTACTCCCAGAAAACCCCTTTAATGATATGTCAATTGATTGGTTGCTGTTTGGGTTACTGAACATGAGGTATGCCTCATAGTCCTCTGAGGAAGTCAATGGCATAACACGCATAACAGTCCTTGAGGCATTTATTTGGATCCTCATTTACGTTGGGTGAAAGTGGTTGGTATTCCTCCCTTGTCTTATGCTGATTCTTTGTAATGTTTGTTGTATTCATTAATAGTAGGTCTGCTCTTATTTAATGTTCATGATTATGTGTTGGACACAGTATTGGACTGCGGTTATGAAATGCCTCAAGCTGCTCTCTTGTGTAAGCATGTAAGGGGGAGGCAGTTTTTAGTGTGTGGCTCTTGAAGATGGCGCTGTAATGGAGGCGGACACAGCATAGGTCAAACGATCAGAAAGTTACACTATTTGCAGCACAAACCATAATAGTTACAAGTGATTGCACACAGCTATGTGGTTATAGTCTCTAATGAGCACACAGCTTTGTGGTTACAGTCTCTAATGGAGACAGAGCTTCACAGTTACAGTCTCTATTGGGCACACAGCTTAGGCTGGTTTCCTATGGGCGTTGCGTGTGACGTGCTGGAAAAGATGCGATTTTTCTGAACGAGTGCAAAGCGTTTTAATGCATTTTGCATGCGCGGTAGAAAAATCGGCACATTTGGTACCCAGACCCGAACCCGGACTTCTTCACATAATTTCGGGTTTGGGTTAGGTGTTCTGTAGATTTTATTATTTAAAAATAATAGCATTCTTAATACAGAATGCTTAGTGAAATGTCCATTGAGGGGTTAAAAAGAATAAACAAATTGAACTCACCCCATCCACTTGGTCACGTAGCAGATCTCCTCTTCTTTCTTCAGGACATGGCAAAAGGACCTTTGGTGACGTCGCGGCGCTCATCACATGATCCATCACCATGGTGATGGATCATGTGATGGACCATGTGATGAGCGCAGTGACGTCACCAAAGGTCCTTTTCCTCCCAGGTAATCAAAGAAGAAGACAGAAGAGAAGCCGGGCTGCGCGAACAAGTGGAGGAGGTGAGTTAAATTATTTCTTCCTTTTTTTTTTTTAACCCCTCCAGCGCTATTGTACTATGCATTCTGTATTAAGAATGCTATTATTTTCCCTTATAACCATGTTATAAGGGAAAATAATAATGATCAGGTCCCCATTCCCGATCATCTCCTAGCAACCATGCGTGAAAACTTGCTTTGCGGATGCTTGCGATTTTCACGCAGCCCCATTCACTTCTATGGGGCCTGCGTTGAGTGAAAAACGCAGAATATAGAGCATGCTGCGATTTTCACGCAACGCACAAGTGATGCGTGAAAATCACAGCTCATGTGCACAGCCCCATAGAAATGAATGGGTCCGGATTCCGTGCGGGTGCAATGCGTTCACCTCACGTATTGCACCCGCACGGAAAACTTGCCAGTGTTAAATGTCCAGTCCTCAGGACAGGCCATCACTAGTCGATTGGCAGCAGTCTGGCACACGCGCTCTCACCTATCAGGTGTTCTGTGCAGCTTTGTTGATGGAAGGCAATGCCAGAACTACACTGCACTGTCAACATGTAGTGGACCGTGCTTGTCACTAGACCACTGCTGCCTTTGAAGTCTGTGGGAGTAAAGCTGAAGTGACAAGGGCAGTCTACTACAGTGTTGATGGTGATATGTAGTTCTTGCGCCAGCTTCTGGCACTGGAGCTACACAGAACAGCTGATCGGTCGGAATCGGCTAGTGATGGACTATCCTGGACAACCCCTTTAAGGGTCCATTCACACGACTGCAAGTGTTTTGTGGACCGCACATGGGCGGCACTTTAATAGAAATGCCTTTTCTTCTCTGTGTCTGCGGACAAGAATATGTCTGCGGATATGTTCTATTTTTTGCGGAACGGAAGTGCGGATACGGACAGCACGCTGTCTGCGGTCTGCATCTTTTCCGGCCCTATTGAAAGTTAATAGGTCCGGATCCGTTCTGCAACGTTGCGGAACGGATCCGGATCCATTTTGCGGACGTGTGAATGGCGCCTAAGTCTGGGTGCAGATTTCGTTCTAGCTCCCCTCTGGGTATTTAATACCCAAAAGTGATTATCAAACATATGAGTACATTAGAGTCCAATGTACGTTAGAGCCCTACCTCAATATAATCTGCCAAAAAAGTCTGAAAACAAATGGAAAGCAGGTTATACGAAGTTCAGAGATGGAGGATTCTCGTATTTTCATATACTTTCTGGCAACCTGCCTAGTCATGGCAAAATTCCCTGAATCCCTCACCTCTCCGGTTAACAGGTAGATGATCTCCAGCGTGAAGTTTAATATTTGTTTCATAATCTCACTGCTTTCCTTTTCCATCCTTGGTGGGTCATTCAGGAATCAAGTACTGTTTTAGATGAGGCTATAAGATAACCAGACCAACTGGATGGTACCACAGGCTCTTTAATGAAAAGAAGAAAAAAGTTAAAATCATACTGAGGCACCAAAATGTGTTACCTAAACCATTCACCGTCAGAGCTGTGGAGAAAAAACATGGCGTGAAGCTGTCAGTAAAAAAATATCACAGGGACATGCAATACTTAGGTCCGTGATGCAGACCAAACACGCCCATTGAAGTCTATGGGTCCTTCAAATCACGGACACAATACGGATGGCATCCGTGTTGTGTCCATTTTTCACTGAAAACTGTTGGACATGGTCCGGAAATCAATTTTCATTTGAGTAACGTCCGTGGATTACGGATGACACACGGAGGGTAAAAGAAAACACATGGACCAAACACGGATCCTTCATGGACATCTTCACGGATGAAACAAGGATGCTTTTTTCAGGGACTTGAAAATGACACAGAAATGTGGACGAGGCCTTAAAGGGGTATTATCTTCATTATATCCATGGGATGTGCCGTAAATGTTTGACAGATGTGGCTTCCACCTCAAGGACCCTCACCTCCCCCCATCCACCTGCGATGTGAGGCAGGCGGACAATGAATGGAGAGGTGGCTGCAGGACCCACATCTATCAGACATTTATAGTAACTACAGGATAAGGGGGGGAATACTCCTTTAAGTCTTTTCTGTGCAATGTTCATAACTGAGGGACCATAAATGCACACGATCAGGATTTCATGCAGATTTTCCGTGCAGAAAAATGTACATTGTATTCTATGAGAATTTGAAATTCTCAATGCACACCATGCAGATTTTTTTTCTGCCCGGATTTTGACCTGTGGTGCGGATTTTTTTTTTTTTTTCCTGACCGGATTTTCTTCATTCACTTAGTAAAATCTGCACCAAATTGATGCGGATTGACCACACGGATTTGCCTGCGGATTTCAGTGCAGATTCTCCGCACATGAATCCTGAACGTGTGCATGTACCCTAGGGTGTATTCACACATGCCGGTTTTGTGTCATTTTCTGCTGTGCTTTGGTCAAAATCATGACAAAAAAATACATTTCTCTTGCTAGATGTGGGAGACTTTCATAGACGAAGCTCATAGTATAAAAGGGTCTGTAAGTCATACATACCCAACCAGGAAGTGATCAGTGGACGCTCAGTGCTTATGACTGCAAGACCTGTGATGACGTCACCGGAGGGGCGGAGCTCAGCTGTAAGAGGCTGCTCTGTGAGGGCTCCTGTGCTGGGGGGGTTTATATGGAGGAGAACGTGATGGATTCAGTGTTTTCTTCTCTAAAGATTGTTAACAATTGTGGACGAGCTGGAGAAATATTGGTAGTTGTAGTTCTCTCTCCTCTGATACCCTATAATCCGCTGTAGCTCAGTTTCCCTTCACGGCGCAAAGGATGATGCTGAAATTAATTTCTCATTCAGCAAGTTTTTTATTCACATATTATATGTATTTTATTTTATTTTTATGAATGAAATTTGAGGAAAACATCTCAATGATATCATACTGTATGCTGCACTGAGCTGTCATAAGATGAAATCAGTTGAAAGCAGCCTGCAAACAGAAATAAATGGCACAAAATGGGCATCGAAGACTGGGATTGAAAGGGTTAAATGGCTTTGGGCCACTGACCACACACTGCCAACATACAGAGGGTGATACTCCATTTCAAATTAGCCTGGGTGTGCTGAGACATAAACAGGCAAGCGTACAAGGACAAAGGGAAGGCATCTTTACCGTGTGCTCCCCTCCATTCTAAAAGGGCCTTTACCAGCTTTGATAACTCATATCACTAATTTTGATAGTGACTTACGATAGTCTTAAAGCGACCTAAACCTAGAAATAGACGCCATTAAACCCTTTTGTAAATGTGATTAAATTAATTTTTCTAATACAGTTTTTTTTTTACTTCTCCTAGTAAAATAGGTGCCTGAAGTTTAGGTGCCTGTTGCACTTTAGATTACGCTAGTACACTGCTGGCGGATGGAAGCGCAGATTACCTTGGAGCTGCACTGAGCACTGTACAGACCAGAGCAGCACTCCTCCTGCGCGCACCAGCCTTGCTCTGCTAAAGTCTGGCACACTCTGGTCTTCTAACAACCTGCACCATTCAGACGTCAGTGTTACACGGACGTGTGCTGTACATGTTCTCCACAGACAGTGCATGTAGCCATTCATTTTAATGTGTGTCAGACACCATTGTTTTAGCACGGTTGGTGGGTCTGGTTTTTTTAAGCACGGATGCATGCTCTATTTTGCCTGTGTTCACGGATCCATCACACCCATTATAGTCTATGGATCCGTGAAAACCACAGATGCAACACGGATGCCAACCGTGTTTCACGTATCATTAGGAAGAGATGCTTTGAAAATCATTTTTTAGCTGCACAGTGTCCATAAAATACGTATGACACATAGGCAGCAAAAAATCGGACACTGCGGATCCTTCACGGGCATCTTCACAGATGCATCACTGACCACCTTTTCACGGATACAGGCGTGTGAATGAGGCTTTATAGTGGAACAGAACAAGCACAGCGCTGGAGCTATGGAACTTCAGGAGCCTTTTTTGCTAGGAAAAGTATAAAATAGCGATGAGCAAATTTCATATTTAGAAATTTGTTTACGCTTTGTTTGGTGGTAAAAGCAGAATTGCGTTATGGATTCCGTTACTTTTAGAGGCATTCCGTTATTCATTCCGTCATAATGGAAGTCTATGGGCTGCATAACGGATCTGTCCGGTTTCTGTTATGCAGGGGAGTCCTCTCCTGCATAACGGAAATGGGACGAATCCGTTATGCAACCCATAGACTTCTATTCTGTCATAGAATTGCGTTATGGCCCATGGTAACAAAATCCATAACGCAATTCTGCTTTTACCACCAAATGAAGAGAAAACTAATTTCATAACATGTAATTCGCTCATCTCTAGTAAAAAAAAAAAAAACTCACCTCCTCCAACTGATCGCGTAGCTTCCGGTCTCCTATTCTTTCTTCAGGACCTGTCAAAGGACCTGTGGTGATGTCACTGAGCTCATCACATGATCCATCACCACGGTGATGGATCATGTGATGAGCACAGTGATGTCACCATAGGTCCTTTGACAGATCCTGAAGAAAGAACAGGAGACCGGTGTTCTGCCAGATTCCTATACCTTGCCAGAACGCTATACCGGAAGTGATGCGACCGCACAGGAATCAGCTGGAGAAGGGTGTGTGCAGTGAGGCGCAAGCACACATCCACTGGATTAGCAAAAATTTTGCGCTGCAAAATCTACCTACCCCTAAGTGCGCACGCGCGGTGTACGGTTTCATGAATGAAATCCTTCTCCCGCGGCGCTGCAATTATTTTTTGCTAATCCAGTCGATGTGAGCTTGCACATCGCCGCACACCCCCTCCTCCAGCTGATTCCTGTGCGGCCGCGTCACTTCCAGTATAGCGTTCTGGCAAGGTATAGGAATCTGGCAGAACACCGGTCTGAAATAAAATGCAGTCACCGGAAGCAGGCAGTCCCGAGAACAGCCCGATGAAGGCCCCTGGCGGCTGTTCTCGGAACTGCCTGCTTCCGGTGACTGCATTTGATTTCAGACTGGCTCCCGGCACAGGCATAGGTAAGGGCTTACCTGTGTATCGCCGGACAGGGGGGTCTACCTTGCTAAAGATGGCAGCCCACATGTGTTCGTTGGCGAACACTGCGAACTGACCATCACTGCTCACCCCCTGATTTAATATTGATGACCTATCCTGAGAATAGGTCATCAGTACATACGGCCGGATAACCCCTTTAAGGGCTCGTTCACACAAACGTTTTTTGCTTTCCGTATACGGAACCATTCATTTCAATGGTTCCGCAAAAAAAATATGAATCTACTACATATGCATTCCGTTTCCATATTTCAGTTTTTCCATTCCGTTGAAAGATAGAACATGTCCTATTATTGCCTGCAAATCACATTCCGTGGCTCTATTCAAGTCAATGGGTCTGCAAAAAAACAAAACTGAACACATACGGAATGTACTCCGTATGTCTTCCGTATCTGTTCCGTTTTTGCGGAACTATCTATTGAACTTTTTATGCCCAGTCCAATTTTTCTATGTAATTACTGTATACTGTATATGCCATACGGAAAAACGGAACAGAACCAGGAACACTACTGAAAAAAAAAAAAGGAAAAATGGATCCGGGAAAAACAGGCCACAAAGCACTGAAAAAATACATACGGTCGTGTGAACGAGCCCTAAGGAGGAGACCACCAGACTGACAGCTCTGGAACAGCGGGGGATATTACAGGAGATTATTAGTTATTTTTATCTTTTCTCACATTCCCTAATATAATGCCGACATAAAATTCTCCAAAATGCCAAATACACACAATGGAGAGAATTTTCACCCATAAAATTCATGCTCAAGGGGAAGAGGCCAATTCACAAGTTCCATGTCTACTTCACTCATCTCCTTCCTGAAAGGGCTCATGCACAGAACCGTCTGTATTTTGCGTTCCGCAAAAAAAATCCACAAAAAATACGGATGACGTCCGTGTGCATTCCATATTTTGCAGAACGTAACAGCTGGCCCCTAATAGAACAGTACTATCCTCGTTGGTTCTTTTTTTTTTTTTATGGAACTAAAAATACAGACATACGGAAACGGAATGCACATGGAGTAACTTCCGTTTTTTTTGCGGACCCATTAAAATGAATGGTTTCACATACGGTCAGCAAAAAAAAAAGGAACGGACACGGAAAGAGAATACGTTTGTGTGCATGAGCTCTAAACTAGGAGTCAGTTACCTTTGGCACACCAGCTGTGGTGAGACTATGACTCCCAGCATGCTTGGCTGTCCTTAGAACTCCCAAAGAAGTGAATGGAGCATGCTGGGAGTTGTAGTTTCACAAGAGATGGAGGTTGCTGATCCCTGTTGTACACACTACACAGGAGCCATCACAGAGCAGCTTCTCACAGCTGACTAGCTCCGCCCCTCCTGTGACATCATCACAGGTCCTGCAAGGATTTATTAGGATGAGTTTACACATTCAGGTTTCTTGTTGCAGTTTTTGAAGCCAAATCCAGGAATGGTTGATAAACTGAGGACAAATATAAAAGGAATGACTGTGACGCCTTCGCTTTGTGAATCCGCTTTATTGCATCAAGAAGCCTGAACGTGGAAACCCAGCCTCTGTGTCCTCTCCATAGCTGAGCCCTGCCCCCTGTGTGACACGGCGGTGACGTCATCACAGGTCCTGCAGTATTGAGCAGCTACATATGAGGCGCTGGACGGGTACGTACGACCGGTAGTCACTAAATTCTAAGGGCTGTAACTATAGGGCCAGAAGTCTACACAATCCGCTGCGTTTGGGAATAATACATATAAAAACCGCAGTAGATATTATAGGACCACCCTTTTCCAAACAACAGGAGCCCAATTGGTCATATCCAGAACGAGGATTGGTTCTACTAGTTGGTGGGGTCCCAGGGATCATACCGTTACCATCTATTGTGAGATTAGACTCACCAAAATTCAGTTCAAAACTGGTGTAATGAAAAGTGGATCAGTTGCCCTTAGCAACCAAACAGATTCCACCTTTAATTTTCCAAAGGAGCTCTGAAAAATGTAATCTGGAATCTGATTGGTTGCTACGGGCAACTAAACCAGATTTCCTTTCCGCCAGTTTCGATAAATCTCCCCCTCAGAGTCCTGCCACATGGGGCGGAAATTCCACAGCCAAGTGTGCACCAAATCCATGCAGAATCGTCGTAATCGTACTAAACAAAAGAATGAAGGTAACAGCTCAGTTTTCGGCCTCTTTCACACGACCGTATCGATTTTTTCAGCGTTTTGCATGCAGTTTTTTACGGATCCGTTGTTCCGTTTTTTGTTTCAGTTCCGTTTTTCCGAATGGCATATACAGTATACAGTAATTACATAGAAAAAATTGGGCTGGGCATAGCATTTTCAATAGATGTTTCCACAAAAAACGGAACGGATACGGAAGACATACAGATGCATTTCTGTATGTGTTCCGTTTTTTTTGCGGACCCATTGACTTGACTGGAGCCACGGAATGTGATTTGCGGGCAATAATAGGACATGTTCTATCTTTCAACGGAACGGAAGGCATATATTGTTTTTTTTATGCGGAACCATTGAAATGAATAGTTCCGTATACGGAACGCAAAAAACGGCCCGTAAATGGGAGAAAAAAAACGCTTGTGTGAAAGAGGCCTTACCGCATGGGGAATGTCGTAAAAACTGAACCCATAAAGCTGTGGCTGAACTGCATTTCTTTTTCCAATTTCACCCCGTGTGGATTTTTTTTTTCAGCGTCCCACTACATTGTATGGAATATTAAATGGTGTAGTTTGAAAGTACAACTTGTCCCACAAAAAACAAGCCGTCATATAGCTAGGTGAAAATAAAAAGTTATGGTTTTTGGAAGGCAGGGAGTAAAAAATGAAAATACAAAAATCGCAAGGTCCTGAAAGGGTTAAATCGCCAGGGGTAGGATCCACACAGGACATGTGTGCGGTAAATCTGCAGTGTTTTACAGCAGCAAAATGGATGGGATTTTAAGAAACCTGCAGTGCGGCTTTTAAAGACCCGGCACGTGGTATGCTGTGGGTTTCCATCAAGGCTATCACCTTTGGCAATGCACGGGGCGAAATCCCTAACAAATCCACATGTAAATATCATTTTTGTTTTCTTGTGTTTTAATACTTAAAAAAAAAACTTTGGGAAAAAATGTTTTTCTTTTCATTGCCATAGGGTTCATTTGTTAGGCTTCGTTCACATCACCGTTCAGCCTTTCCGTTCTCCTGCTCCGTTTAAGAGCAGGAGGACGGAAAAGGCACATAACTGACGCCAAACTGAGTCAAACGGAGCCTGAGGACGCCATAGACTATAATGGGGTCCGTTATGTTTCCGCTCAGAAGATGATTTTTAAGCGGAGACAAAAGTTGTGCATGCAGGTCTTTTGTCTCCGCTTAAAAATCATCTTCTGAGCAGAAACATAACGGACCCCGTTATAGTCTATGGCAGTGATGGCGAACCTTTTAGAGACTGAGTGCCCAAACTGCAACCCAAAACCTACTTATTTATAGCAAAGTGCCAGCACAGCAATTTACCCTGAATATTACAGTCCGTTATAGTATCTTCCATGTACTTTATCATTTAGCTATAATGGCCTGCCTACATTCAGTGCGCTGCCTGTGCTGTTCATAGTGTGTCCTGCGCTGATGAATGGCAGGAAAAGTCTAAGGCATATTGGTAGACCATAGACTTTTTCCAGAGTGTGGGTGCCCACAGAGAGGGCTCCGAGTGCCGCCTCTGGCACCCGTGCCATAGGTTCGCCATCACTGCTCTAGTGGGATACCACCAATCAAGAGAACAGTAAGAGTCAGATGCTCCACTGTGACCCCTATGTACTCATGGTCTGTAGGCTTAAAGGGAACCTGTCACTGGGATTTTGTGTATAGAGCTGAGGATATGGGTTGCTAGTTTGTGTAAAAAAAATTACTATTTGATCCATATGCAAATTAACCTGAGATGTGTCCTGTACGTGAGAGGAGTCCAGCGTGAAGGAGCCCAGCATCGCCCCCGCATCCTTAGAATCTCCTCTTTGCTCCCCGACGTCGGAAAGCCGGAGCGCTGTAAACTTGCGGTGCGTGAGCTAGCGCATGTACAGTGTCGACATAGTGTTCCTTCCCTGTGCTGGCATCAGCCTCAGGGACGGAACTGCGCATGCGCTAGCTCGCGCATCGCGAGATTACAGCTCTCTGGCTGGCTGGCGTCGGGGACCAAGGAGGAGATTCTGAGGATGCGGGGCGATGCTGGGCTCCTTCACGCTGGACACATCTCACATACAGGACACATCTCAGGTTAATTTGCATATGGCTCAAATCAGTTTTTTTTTTTACACAAGAAAAGCACACAGAGCTATGGGGACTGGGTATTGCGGATGTGCTAGCGGCCATCTAGCAACCCATGTCCTCAGCTCTATACACAAAATCCCGATGACAGGTTCCCTTTAACAGTACAAAACCCCTATAAGACTGTGTTGACGTCTGCATTGGAGACTCCATTAGGATCCTCAGTAATAGATTCCATAGCTTTTTGACATACACCTCAGAGCCCAAGTCTGATTGGTCAGGAGCCACTGGTATCCATCCTGCTATGGATCTGGGACAGTGTTGTGGCATCCCTTATATATGGAAGCGACATTGGAGGCGTGAACAGAGCTTTACAGTTGCTAGGACCCAACCTCATAGACATCTGTTATCACCAGATGAGGGGAATGTGATGGTCCACTTTATGCAGGATTTTAGACCTCATAGAGAATAGAATATATTTCTGAATACACATGAGGGTAAACTCTGTAACATTAGTTGCCGTGGGTCAGGTCTTCATCCAGGACAATTTCTTCATTTTCCTTCTCACCTTAGATACCCATACAATTTCATCTTGATTTGGGGAAAACTCTGGCTTTGCTGAAGTCCAACAGAATTCTGAAGATATATATTGTAGATGATGCTGTCCTCTATATGACTTTAGAAGCTGTTTTTTTTTTTCTTTTAAACGTTTGCAGCACAGTCAGCCTCAAGTTGTCTCATATTCCCATCCTAAATGGTCACTTTTGTGACTGAACCACTGATGATGGACAGGGACAAGAATAAGATTACTAACAGGATATTAAGCTTCACCCTGGAGATCATCTACCTGCTGACCGGAGAGGTGAGGGAGTCTGGGAATTACATATTTTCTCTCAGCTGATAACAAAAATACATATCTGGAGAGGTTTGGGATTCTGGGAATGTACTATATATAGTGATGTCAGTGTCCCTCTACAATATACAGAATTATACAGTAGTGAAGAAGTCATCGGAGGACTGTGTGACCACCAGCAGTCGTCCTTGCATGTCAGGAGGAAGGAGCTGGATCCCCTTCATCTTGCCTACACCTTACTCATTGATGGCTAACCAAAACAAGGAGCAAAGGATCCTAGAACTCACCAACAAGATCATTGAGCTGCTGACTGGAGAGGTGGGCGCTGCTGGGAATGATGGGAAATTATACAGTAACACAAAGGATGATATATCTGGATGATGACTGTGTCTTTATGTGTGTCAGGTTCCTATAAGATGTCAGGATGTCTCTGTCTATTTCTCCATGGAGGAGTGGGAGTATTTAGAAGAACACAAGGATCTGTACAAGGACCTCGTGATGGAGAATCACCAGTCCCTCACATCACTGGGTAGGGGATCACTCTTCTTACAGAGTCCTTTTCCCTTTTACTATGGGACCTGTTGTTCTCATTCTGGTAGTTAACATGAATATAGGCTTGTGGTCAGCTGTGGATTCTGGTAGCCTTGTTGAAACTGGCTCCTTTCTCTAAATAACGCCTGTAGCAGAAGATCCTTTATGTTTGGTTGTGAGGTGAGCCCTCCAAAACCTCTGCTGATACATTGCTTTAAATCTGCTGCTTACTATTTAAATGAGAAGATCAACTTATGTTTTCCAGCAGGCACCACTAGGAGAAGCCAAGGCTTTCATTTAAGGCTCCATACACACGACCATATTTTTGGTCCACATTGAATCCACATTTTGTGCAACTCAGATGCTGATCTTTTCATGTTAATGGGGCTGCAACAAATCCAGACAGCACACCATATTTGTATGTCCGTTCCTCCTTCCCACATAAAAGATAGAACATGCCCTATTCTTGTGCATTTTGTGGACAACAATAGGGATTTTTAACACAGGAGGGGACATGCAGAACGGGAAAATATGGAATGCACACAGCCAATATCAGTGTTTTGTGGATCCGCAATTTGCAGACCACAAAACGAATACGGTTGTGTGCATGAAGCCTAACACAGATGTATTACCTTGTATACAGTAAGCTCCTCCTCGTGGTGATGGAGGAAATTAGACAGCATTAATCCCATTAAACTGTACCATTGTTAGTAGCATTCAGCCCCCTTTTTACAGGCATGGCCCTGATTAATCACATACACATAATATATTCAGTCATTGTGTGTTTCCTACAGGAGGATCCAGCCAGAGAAATCCACAAGAGAGAGGTCCCAGTTCTCCAGATCAACATCAGAATATACATCAGCGTGACCAGGTAGATGGAACAAAACTCTTGCCAAAGTGTTTATATTAAAGGAATTTTTGTTAGGCTACTTTTACACTAGCATTTCGGCTTTCCATTTGTGAGATCCGTTCAGGGCTCTCACAAGCGGTCCAAAACCGATCAGTTTTGCCCTAATGCATTCTGAATGGAAAAGGATCCGCTCAGAATGCATCAGTTTGCCTCCGTTCTGCTCTGGAGGCAGACACCAAAACGCTGCCTGCCTGTCGAAGCGGAGCCAAACAGATCCATCCTGGCACACAATGTAAGTCAATGGGGACGGATCCGTTTTCTCTGACACAATCTGGCACAATCGAAAACGGATCCGTCCCCCCATTGACTTTCAATGGTGTTCAAGACGGATCCGTCATGCCTGTAGAAGACATAATATAACCGGATCCGTTTTTTGACGGATGCATGCGGCTGTATTATTGTAACAGAAGCGTTTTTGCAGATCCATGACGGATCCGCAAAAAACGCTAGTGTGAAAGTAGCCTTAGGAGTTAAAGATGCTCTGTGACTAGGGTCAACCCTGTTAAACCAGACATACTGCCTGGTAGGGTTGATCATGCTGATTAAAACTACCTTTCTTTTGTCTTTATGATAAATAGCTGCAGAGATATCTGCATTTCCATTCATATGCAAATAAGAATTTTGAGCACTCAGAGGCGGGCGGAATGGTCTGTAACGCCCCCTGCGCTCTGCACACTCTCCCCTCCCCTTGACTGACAGGGCTAGACATCCGGCTGAGGGCAGAGCTGTGTGCTAGCATGTAAATATCATATACTATAGCTTCACCGCACTGAGATCTGCTCAGAAAGCTAATCTACATATCACTGCCTTATTCACAGGCACCATGTTATGCAAGCGGGTGTGGACCCACTGCGCCACTGACTGGGTATACACTGGAGGAGGGGCATAACTAAGCCACTACCTGGTCTTTAATAGAGCCTCTGATGGTGAGGATAGGCTTGGGTATAAAGAGGAGTTGCCAGGGGCTACTCCAGAGCAGTCCCAGACTCAGTGGCAGATGACCAGGGGGTCAGGGTACTCAGTGCAAGCACCGAGGGGACTTGCATGGCCAGGAGGTTTCCGGGTCTGGACAGGTGGCAATCAATCGGAGTCAGTAAGCAAAGTCCCGGGTCAGAGGCAGGCGGTAAACGGGCAAAGTCCATAAACGAGATCCGAGGTCAGGGGCCGGCAGCAAACAGGCAAAGTTCATAAACGAGATCCAAGGTCAGGGGCCAGCAGCAAACAGCCAAAGTCCAGGAGATCAATAAGCAAGGTTCGGTACACAGCAAAGCAGACAAGAGAGACACCTTAGCACTTGGAGATGAGGTTGCTCAGGCATCTTCCTGTAGTAAGAAGCGCCTTTAAATACCTGCTGCTATCCGGCCATAGGCTGGTGAGACAGAGGGCGTGTATGTGCTGCTTCATAGGAGAGAAGAGACACAACCTCGCAAGTCTCCAGCAGGAAGGAAACCCTGGCATGGATCACAGATAGCATAGTTAAGCTACCTACTGCTTGCGTTTGTCAGCATGGCAGCAGGAGGAAAAAGAGGGAGCCCAGTGCCCGTGGATAGGGGCACCGGCTTGGTGATATAGTGATCTACCTTGTATGTAGACATATTTGGTTCAAGTTTCATGAAAGACATATGTTTTCTTTCTATTTTTGTTTCTTAAAAACCATATAAAAAAGCTATACTATAATACATAAGGCTACTTTCACACTAGCGTTCGTCGGTCCGCTCGTGAGCTCCGTTTGAAGGAGCTCACGAGCGGACCCGAACGCAGCCGTCCAGCCCTGATGCAGTCTGAATGGAGCGGATCCGCTCAGACTGCATCAGTCTGGCGGCGTTCAGCCTCCGCTCCGCTCGCCTCCGCACGGCCAGGCGGACAGCTGAACGCTGCTTGCAGCGTTCGGGTGTCCGCCTGGCCGTGCGGAGGCGTGCGGATCCGTTCAGACTTACAATGTAAGTCAATGGGAACGGATCCGCTTGAAGATGTCACCAATTGACTCAATCTTCAAGCGGATCCGTCCCCCATTGACTTTACATTGAAAGTCTGAACGGATCCGCGCAGGCTACTTGCGCACTTGCAAATTTTTTTAAAGTTATTAATGCAGACGGATCCGTACTGAACGGAGCCTCCGTCTGCATTAATATGAGCGGATCCGTTCAGAACGGATCCGCCCGAACGCTAGTGTGAAAGTAGCCTTATATAATAATAAGGCCTTACTAAATTGAGAATATACATTTTTTTTTTCTAAGACCTATTACTGGTTTATTCACAGACACAAAATATGATTATAAAGAAACCAGTAATATTTATTAGCTTTGTAAAAAAAAAATCATTCGCAATATGATAAGGATATAAGGACTTTTTATGGGATAAATGTGGAAGAAAAAAAATACCTGAAAGTCTCCCCTGAGATTCCAACCTGGGATCTCCTCTAAGCTACAGTATAGCCCTACCACACAAGAATATATGCTTTTTTGATGCTTCTAAGCTATCACATTTTACTGCTGTCTTTATAATCATATATTGTGCCTGTCAGGGGTGCACCTACCCTTTCTGCTGCCTGAGGCAAAAATGTAAACAGCCCCCTTATGATGTGTACCAGTGCAAAAAAATACCCCCTTTTAATTCCCTTAGTTGAGCTAATGTCCCCATGGTGCCCCATAATGTGTTCCAGTATAAAATACCCCTATATAATGCCCCCATAGTGCTCCTCACCCCCCTTTTCCATATTGCCCCTATAATGTACCAGTATAATGCCCCTCTATAGTACTCCAGTAGATGCCCTCAGTGTCCCCCATAATTTGCCAGTATAAAATACCCCTTCTTAGTGCCCACAGTAGATGCCCCCATAGTGCTCCTCTTTCCCCATAGTACCCCCCCCATAATGTATCCCAGTATAAAATGCCCCTATACAGAGCCCCCCATATAAAATACCCCCTTTTGTGCCCTCAGTAGATACCCCCTAATAATGTGCCAATAAGAAGTGCCCCTAAATTCCCCCATAATGTTCCTCTCCCCCCTTCCCCATAGTGGCCACCATATAAAATGCCACTTTTGTGCTCCCATAGTGCCCCCCATATAAAATAACACTTTTGTGCCCCCCCAATAATGTGCCAGTAAGGAGTGCCTTAGATGTCCACATAGTGACCCCAATAATGTGCCAGTGAGGAGTGCCCTAGATGCCCCCATATAAAATACCACTTTTGTGCCCACATAGTGCTCCCCAGTAATGTGCCAGTGAGGAGTGCCCTAGATGCCCCCATATAAAATACCACTTTACCCACATAGTGCCCCCCAATAATGTGCCAGTAAGAAGTGCCCCTAGATACCCCCATAGTGCTCCTCTCTGCATTGTGTGCCATATAAAAAAAACACTAATACTTCCCTCCAT
Organism: Bufo gargarizans; assembly: GCF_014858855.1. Taxonomy (NCBI): domain Eukaryota; kingdom Metazoa; phylum Chordata; class Amphibia; order Anura; family Bufonidae; genus Bufo; species Bufo gargarizans. Next base: position 252,361,150 of record NC_058085.1, on the reverse strand, counting down.
ATCGCTTTCAGTGATGAGATGCAGGCCTCTTCTGGCCTGTGTCCTGCGCTGTACGGCTCAGGTGGCGCTATGACGTCATCGTGCTGCCTGCGCCGACCTCTGATAGTCCTGCAGCCTATTAAAGGAACGGGGAAGGGAGACGCCTGTCCCCTGCCCAGCAGCTTATCCATCTGTATCGCTGTCCTGAGGATGGCGATACAGATGAATATAGAGAGGAGCGCTTCCACTTGTCACCAGGCCCACTCCGCCCTCACCTCACCAAATTGGCGGTGCGACCCTGGTGCCTGTGAATAAAGCAGAAATATATAGATTTGCTTTCTGAGCAGATCTCAGTGTGGTGAAGCTATAGCACACTGTGTGTATAATACACATATATACAGTAGATATGTATAAGGCAGGACACAGCTCTGCCCTCAGCCTGATGTACTAACACCATGTTCAATGTGACAGGTTCCCTTTAATGGGTTATACCTATACTATACTGCAGTGCTCTACACTTCTATTGGGGTTCCAAAAATAGGTGCGTGAGCGCACTTGGCTATTTTCGGAAGTCCCATAGCAGTGAATGGAGAGCGCACCGCTCATGCATGGTCACCTCTCCATGGCGCTCGGCTATTTTCAGAATTCCCATCGTGGTGAATGGAGGGTGGGCACACTTGTGCTGTGAGTTCTTTCTCTTCAGGGGGCCTGTTCTGGAGATAGGTGGGGGTCCCAGAGGTGGGATCTGCACCTATCTGACTTTGGTGGCATATCCCAGCGATATGCCACCAATGTCTGAGCTGTAAATACCCCCTTAAAGCATAAGGCCACTATTTTCTTTCAGTTTGTTTGTTATCTGTTTAGGGTGAAAATCTGCTTGACCTGCTTGATATTAAAGTTGAAGTTGTAGATGATAATGAAGAGATGGGGGCTGGTCAGAAGGGTAAGTTTAAGTGAGACTTGAGTGATTATAAAGACAAGTTTTGAGGGTCATGAGATACATCCATCCTATGTCCATCATATAAAGAAAATGGAGGACATTTACTAAAGGTTTTAAACCACTTATTTGGTAAGTAAAAAAGTAGCAAAATATGGCGCACGTCATGCTTGCACAATAATTTGCGACTTATTAAGTTTCTCAGCACTTTTCCGAAGTGACAAGAAAAGGGGTGGGTCTTAGCTGGAGGGGCGGGGTTGCGTGTCGCTCGCTGGATTTACTATAACTTTCACCATACATTTCACTGCTATATTATTGTATTCCTCATTTGTGTAATCTGCTTTGTAAATGTGAGCCAGTTGTCAGGTGGTCCCCCTGTCTTGGAGGCATGACCTTCAGACCTTTTTTTGCACTGTAATTCTCTGTGACAAACTGATCAGTCATCACAACACTCAATATATTCCTTCACTATGTGTGTATTTCCCAATAGATGGATCCAGTAAGAGAAATCTGCCAGAGAGATGTCACAGTCCACTGGATTTCCAGGACTGTCCAACTGAAAATGGCAATGTCCCACAAGGTCATCAGGTAAATGGAGCTCTGGTGTCTGCCAAATATAGATACACGGGTTGTGTGAACCTCTTTGGTCACTCAGTTATTAATGTGATTTTTTATAATTACCTTTTAGACTTTTAATATCTACTCAACTCAGAAAGAGGATCTGATTAACATTAAAGTAGAAGCTAAAGCAGAAGAACGGGCAAATGTAAAAGAGTATCAACGGTGTAAAGAGGCGGAAATAACCGTAGACATAGGTGAGTAACCACCTGAATAAAGATTCTTAGTGAAGCTTTACCTTAGAGCCGCATTAAAGGGGAATTCTCCTCTTAAACAGTGAAGGAATATCACTAGGATATGCCATACATTTTTTACTGTGACCCCATATACCCATAGGAATGAAGGGGACGTAACAGTGATGTAACACTGGGGTCCGGTTCCCTTCACTGTATTTTCCTGCTGAGCATCACCCGACTACCCATTGTGCCGAGTGGCCCCAGTGCAGCCCCTTCATTGTCAGGATTCGTGGTAGCCCCAGATGTACGAGCCCACCAATCAGAAAATGGTGGCATATCCTAGAGATAAACCTTCACTTTATGAGATAGTATTACCTGTCTAAATATTCCATAACAGAATATCATTATCAGAAATTCCCTAATTTAGTGTTAATCTAGTTTTAGGATCCTTCCTTCAAGCATGTGGGAGTAATTCTCCATACGTAGCAACACTTTTGTAATTAAATATGGGGCATTTAACACTGTCAGCCCTGGTGGGTTTTGCGTTTTCGTATTTCACTCTTGTGTTTTAATTCTAAAAAAAAAAAAAACTTAAAAAAGCTTCTGTTTAGGGTCCATTCACACGTCCGTTTTTTTCTTTCCTGATCTGTTCCGTTTTTTGCGGAACAGTTCAGGACCAGATCTGGACCCATTCATTTTCAATGGGTCCTGGAAAAAATCGGACAGCACAATGTATGCTGTCCGTTTCCGTTGTTCCGTTCCGCATGTCCGTTTAAATATAAAACATGTCCTATTCTTTTCCGCAAAATTCGGATCCTGGTACAATACAAAGTCAATGGATCCGCAAAAGACGGAAGACATTCGGATGTCATTCCGTATGTCATCCGTTTTATGCGGAATCCGTCTTTTTTTTTTTTCAAAGACATCCAAACATACATGACATACGGAAACATTTTCAGGAACAACGGATCCGCAAAAAACGGACCAAAAATCGGGATATAGGAAAATACTGACGTGTGAATGTAGCCTTATTCAGGAGGACAGAAGCTGCTGCACACTGCATCCGGCTCACCGATCCTCGCTGGGGGGATGGTGATGCTTTTTTATTTAATTTTTTTAAATATCAAAACACAATAAAAATGATACAAATGTGGTATCGCTGTAACAGTAATAACCCACAGAATGAAGATAACAGGTCAGCTTTGCTGCATAGGGTATGCTAATGGTTGGATACATGCATCCCATTTATGGATGTTAGGGACCCAAATGCTGTCTATATACATGTGGGCCAGGTCTTTTGTTGGCTATCACATGAGAAATGACTTTTTCTTCCTCTATTATGTTGGGCCATTTGTTTTGGCTTGTTTTGTCTAGCAATAGCCATGTTACTTGGGAGTCACAGGCAATTTCCATTGGGTCTGCCATGTGTGTTATATGGTTTTGCTGCTTTAATTCAAGAATGGGGTGTGAGTGTAACAGAGACTTAGTCAGGAAAGTATAGAGCAGGGGTCAGCAACCTTTGGCACGCCAACTGTTGTGAAACTACAATTCCCAGTATGCTTAATTCATTTTAATGAGAATTCTGAGAAGAGCAGAGCAAGTATGCATGCTGGGAGTTGTAGTTAAACAGCTGGAGTGTCGGAGGTTGCCAACCCTTGTTATAGAGTCTAGCAGCTTTGTTTAGACCATTATGACTGACGAATTAGAAAAATGCTTGGAGATGCATGGCCATTCAAAACAATGGAGCTTTTATAAGAATGTAATGTCAAAGAACTTTCTCAAAGCAAGGTCAGCAGGCTTTTACTGGAGTTCCACTTTAAATTATGCTGCACTGGTATTTCATATTTATTGAGTTCAGGTGTACAATAAAAATGACCACTTAGAGTGTCTATACAGGTGCCGCCCTACTGTACAATCGGCATACAGCTTACTGCTATGTGCTGGACTGCATGAAAGCTAGCCTTTTGAAACAATGGCAGGTACAGGTGCAGCCCAACAATAAGCAGTAATCCACATGTGGATCCCACAGCCAGGCTGTGCCACATATGGGCACCCTAAGTGTAGGCCAGCGTGTTTGGCCTCTGTCTTTAAGACATTCCATTTGATTTCAGGAAAGTTTTACATTAAGATTATTATAAAATGTTTATTTTGTAGTTTGATAATGAAATCTATGTTTTTTGTTTAATTTTAGAAAATAATCCGAGAAGAAACTTGCATGGAAACGTCCTTGTATCACCAAATTATAAAGTAGGAGATAAAGATACAATGCAGCATTTTTCAGAAGAAAGCCTCATGATACCTAATGAACGTCCAGGACTGGACAGTACAGATCTTCTCGCTAATCATCGTAATCATGAGGAACCATTTTCAGATCAATCACAGATGGCTGTACAAAGTAAAGACCATAGAGGGGGCAAAATATTTCAATGTGGTGAATGTGGGAAACAGTTTGCAAAAAAATCTAATCTTACTGTACACAATAGAATTCACACAGGGGAGAAGCCATATTCCTGTTCAGAATGTGGGAAATGTTTTACTTGTAAAGCAAGCCTCGATCAACATGAAAGGACTCATACAGGGGAGAAGCCGTTTTCATGTTCAGAATGTGGAAAAAGTTTTACTCGGAAATCATTTCTTTCTAGACACAAAACACTTCACACTGGGGAGAACCCATTTGCACTAATATGTTCTGAATGTGGGAAATGTTTTAACAAGAAATCGGGTCTTGTTGAACATCAGCGCATTCACACCGGAGAGAGACCATTCGCTTGTTCTGAATGTTGGAAGTGTTTTATTACTAAAGCCAGACTCAGGGATCACCAGAAAATACACACAGGGGAGAAGCCATTTGCATGTTCTCAATGTGGAAAAGGTTTTATCCAGAAAGCAGTCCTACTTGAACATCAGAGAATTCATTCGGGGGAGAAGCCATATTCGTGTTCAGAATGTGGGAAATGTTTTACTCAGAAATCAAATCTTCGTAAACATCAAAGGTTTCATACAGGGGAAAAACCATATCCTTGTTCGGAATGTGGAAAACGTTTTACTCAGAAATCGGATCTTGATGAACATCAGAGAATTCACACAGAAGAGAAGCCATTTTCGTGCTTTGAATGTGGGAAATGTTTTATTACTAAAGTTAAACTTGGAATTCATCAGAGAACTCACACAGGGGAGAAACCATTTGCATGCTCTCAATGTGGGAAGTGTTTTACAAGAAAATCAAATCTTGCTTATCATCAGAGAAGTCACACAAGGGAGAAGCTGAATTCATGATCAGAAATGCTCTAAAATATGAGTCTCCCAAGAAACACACAAAACCAGAAAAACCTAAGGCCAACATGAAGGTACGGTATGTGCATTTCTAAGGCCATTGACTAAAGCTGGGAAGACATCACAGGCAATGTTGAGTGAGCTGGCCTGCTGGCTTTATTTTACAGGCCTTGCTTCTTAACAACTTGTACAAACAGAACATTTTCTGATTGACCTACATGGAATTGTTAAACAAAATAGACAATTGGAAATCTCCTATCAATCATGTGGCACAAAATACTATACTGCGGTATGTCACTGCAGGGTCATTTTAGCATGGAGGTGGACTTGTGTAAATAACTAATTTAGTTTGCCTGTAATCTTAATAACTTGTCTGTTCTTGCTGTCGTGATACAACAAATAGCAGCCATTGCCTCCTCCCATACAGAGTTTATATGGGTACAGCATCTTAAGGCAGTTTAACAAGTTGGGTATTATTTGGACTGTGCATATTAAAAAAATATGAGAGCAATGTTCCAGTTTATTATTTCACTAGGCCACAGATTACTACCATAATCAATCATGTCACAACAAATTAAAAAACAGGACTTCAACTGGGTAAAAGATCTCTTCATCTACAAGAGATCAGCTCATTCAACCCATTGGCTAGAAAATTGTTAGGGATGGGATTATGAATGATATCAGGGTGAGTTCAGAATTTGCTATAGTGGGATACAGTTTGTCTATAGAGCTATTACATGGGGAAAAAGTGGAGTGGATGGCTGGTGTTGGGCTCTCCCAATGTAGCCAATGTTACGAGTTGAGCATCTCCTCAGTCTTTTCAAGTATTCAGCACCTTGGAGTTAGATTTCCTTTTTACCCTCATCTTCATCACTTGGATCAACATTAAAAAGAGTTAGGAATAGGTCTAAAAACAGGAACTACTCAGACAAAATATAGATAGACCAGGGCACACTTAGGCTGCTTTCACACAGTCAGTATTTAGTCAGTAATTTCCATCAGTGATTGTGAGCCAAAACCAGAATTGGAGCCTACACAGAGATAAAGTATAATGGAAATATCTGCACCTGTTTAATGTTTTTGACCTGCACCTGGTTTGGCTCAAAATCACTTATGGAAATCACTGACCAAACACTGAATTTGCCAAGCCAAAATTCCGGTGGCGGTTGTGAGATGTCTGCCTCTGCTGCAGTTCATGGGCCAGTGGTTTAAATCCATGAGCGTTCCAAGGATGAATGTGTCCTTTCTTGGCACATTGGTTGGATGGCGCTTTAAGCCACAGCAAGTGTCCACTCAATGGGCGCTAAGCTAAGGTCCACAGCATTCAAAGTGAACAACTGCGGCTGTTTCTGCTATGGAGTTCATGATGGATTTTAACAGCATCAAAATCCTCGCTGTGAACGGTAAAGGCTATGTACACCTTAGAGGCAATTTTTTTGTTTATGATTGCATCTTCTCATTTTTGGCTGAAAATCATATTTTCAATTTGCCTTTATTACAAATATTGAGCCATTCTGTCACAAAGGTTTAACTGTTTTTCTAACTGTGTGACTGGTGCTTTAATTTTGTGCTGTCATCTAATAAACATTATCTCTAAACTACTAAGAGGTCATAAACACTTATTGAAGCCCCATTCTTATCAGTAAGATAACAACGGAGCTATAATGAGTGTTTATAATGTCAGAAAGCAGAGATAAGGAGCCCGTCAGCTCCCCAAATGATGGAATAGACAGAAAGTCCACTGGCTGCTACTACAGCATCTCAGCTATGAACACAAAAAAGGATTCCGTATTTTGAATACAGACCAATTGAAAGAAGATTTGTAGCTCAAAGTAAGTACAATGCAATGATAAAAAAAAAATCCCCCCAAATGTGTACATAGCCTTCAAGAACCTATTAGACAGCAATTATTGTTAGAATTTCCATATAATCATTCAAATTTGTGAAATTATGAGTACATGCAATAGTGTGCAGCAATCATAAATTGTTGATTTTCCATGGATCAGACAAAGCTGCTTGAAAGATGAGTTATTAGTCACTGCCGTATTCCCTTGTCTTAGAAATCTTCTAGTCGTTATCAGAAATCTTCCAGTTGTTAGCAGTGTAAATGCACTAGGAGCAAAACAGCAGCAACTGCAATACCATTTGTTTTGTGTAATTGAAAGTCTTTTGGAACAAAGGCGAATCAACTAAATCTGTCCATTCCAGTTGGGCAGTGGGATTGGGAATATTGCTAGTATACTCATTAAAACAAAATGACATAATGCACCAAGACCTAGTTGTAGGACTCAAATGAAACTATATGTGTGAATGTAGTGATACATGTAAGTGATTGCAATATCAGAGTGAAAGGATATGTTTAGTGGGGAAAATTGTACAACTGAAAGGAGGCTTTAGGGTTGGGCTGCCTCTAGCCTGGGTACAAGATGTAATACGCTTGGGCATGGGGGCATACAGGTTCCTTATGGTATCCTGCAGCACATTGGCCCACTGATGTTGCAGAAGGGCCTGTAGATCCTGCTCACTTGTAGGTTGTCAAAGCTGGCAATAAATCTGGTGACCTGGCAGGCCAAGGAAGTATTGCAATCTGGCAGAGATATTTATCGGAAACCCTTGCAGTTTGTGGGCAAGCATTATTCTGCCCAAAAATGCCAGTTAGAAGCCCTGCCATGAGAGGCCTGCAGATATCCCTGAGCTGTTAGTGTTCGTCCCTGCCTGTGAGGCCTCCCTACTCGAACCCGAACCTGGATCTGTTGCTAAAGATGATATGGTTCCAGTCCGTAGTAGTCCAGGTTTCTCGTTTATAATACTGCTGCAAACAAAGGAGAAGGTGCCTGGTTGTCAATGACCAGACACATAAGTGATGTGACAACAAATACTTACAACACGACCTAACAGCTAGGTCAGAACAGTCTAGATACTGGGCAATTTGTAAAAATGACCATCCTGTATTTCTATACTCAGGAAAAACTGTAACAAATTGTGGGGTGCTTTTGCGCCTATCAACCCTTTGTGAACATAAAAAATTCGGGGCTAAAGCAATGTACTATTGGAAAACATTCGATTTTTCATTTACACAGTCCAGTCAAACCCATCACTACACACTTAGCTGAATTCTTTGGCCAGTGTAGTTTCAAAAATGCGGTTATTTCTTGGGAGTTTCCAATGTACTGGTATCTTAGGGTCTCTGCGAATGACATTGTGTACAAACCCATCTCAGCAAAATCTCCGCTTCAAAAGCCTAGTGGCACTCCTCCCCTTCTAAGCCCTTCTGTTTGCCTGAACAGCTGTTTATGACTACATATGCAATATTGCCATACTATTAAGAAATTGTGTAACAGTTTGTGTTATTTTTTTCCTTGTAACCCTTGTAAAAATTTAAAAAATTTGATAACATTACATATTATTGGAAATATGTAATTAGTAATTTTCATAGCCCAATTCTAAAAAATTCTACGAAGCATCTATGCTGTCAAAATGCTCTCTACACCCATAGATGACTTTATTGAGGGGTATAGTTTCCAAAATAGGGTCTTTTGGGGTAGTTCTTATGTTTTGACACCTCAGTTCCTCTGCACACCTGAAATGGTGCCTAAAAAATTAATGTCCCCAACACAACCAGGTGCACTCCATTTCTGAGGTTGGTATTTCAGTCAAGCAGCATACTAGAACTACACTTGGAATATTTCTAAAAAGAAATGCTGAATCAAGGTCATAATGCTTTTATGGGTGCAGTTTTTTTAAAACGTGGTGATTTGTGAGAGTACCTGAACTGGTTCTTAAAAATAGGTTTTGGAAAACTGCTGTAAAAGTTCTTTGCTTTTTAACCCCTTCACGACCGCAATCCGTATATATACGTTACAGCTGCACATACCCCGTGCAGCTACCACGTGTATAGACGTCATGGCAGCTCACGCTTGGATTAAAGCTTCTGCCCCTGCCCTGCTGCTGTCACGGACAGCATACAGTTCAGTAATGCCGGCAAGGGACCAATCAGAGTGGCCCCTCGCTGGCAATCGATCCGATTGGTTAGTCTGTGCAGACTAACCAATCGGATCGCGTCAGTGTTAAAATGCTGGTTTCAGGCTCTGATCTGCGCTCTGCAGATCAGAGCCTGAAATCAGATAGTGTCCTCGTGCCCCCGATCTGTGCCCCTCCAAGCCCCCCTTGTGTCCGCTTGCACCTGAAGCTCTGTCCACAGATTCAATCAGCCTGCCCAGTGCCCGATGCAGTCCGCCCCCTCCCCGCCCCATACATTCCTCCTGCCCCACCTCCCTCAATGCTGGCAGTGACACCCCCCCCTTCCGATGCGGTTCGGTCCCCCTCCTGTGTGTGATGGCGGCGGCTCCATTCCTGAGCCGCCGCCATCAGCAGAGTGTCAGCTCTATGCTGACACTCTGCTGTAACCTCATAGATGCCGCGGCATAGGGGCTCCCTCTCTCCACCATCGGGGCTGCCGCGCTGCAATCGCAACCGGACGCTTTGCAAATGCGTCCGCTGTTGCCACCTACAGGGCATCTGATTGTATTATACTTTACAATGCAAGAGCATAGCAAAGTATAGTACAGCCATCAGCCCCACTGGAGGGACTTGATAAAAAAAAAAAGTGAAAAAAAATTTAAGTAAAAAAAAAATGCCTTTTCCTATAAAAAAATAAAACAAAATACACATATTCGGTATCACCGCGTCCGTAACGACCGTCTTTATAAATATATCACATGATAGACCATGTCCAATAAACACCATAAAAAAATAAAAACTGTGTAAAAAAAAGCAATTTTTGTCACCTTACATCACAAAAAGTTCAACAGCAAGCGATCAAAAAGGCTTATGACGCCCAAAATAGTACCAATCAAACCTTCAGCTCATCCCGCAAAAAATGATACTCTATTTAAGACAATCGCCCAAAAAATAAAAAAGCTATGGCTCTCAGACTATGGAGACACTAAAACATCATATTTTTTGGTTTCAGAAATGCTATTATTGTGTAAAACTTAAATAAATGAAAAAAAAAAGTATACATATTAGGTATTGCCACATCCGTAACGATCTGCCTTATAAAACTGTCACACGACCTAACCCCTCAGATAAACGCTGTAAAATTAAATAAATAAAAACTGTTCCAAAACAGCCAATGTTTTTGGTCACCTTGCCCCATAAAGTGTAATAATGAATGATCAAAAAAATCCTATGTACCCAAAAATGGTACCAATAAAAACCTCAACTCTTTCTGCAAAAAACGAGCCCCTGCACAAGACGATCGGCAGAAAAATAAAAAACATATGGCGTTCAGAAAATGGACACACAAAAACATAATTTATTTTTCAAAATTGCTTTATTATGTAAAACTGAAACAAAGAAAGTAGACATATTTGATATCATTGCGTCCGTAACAACCTGCTCTATAAAAATAGCACATGAACTACCCTGTCAGATGAATCTTGTAAAAAAAAAATACCTGTGCCAAAACTACAATTTTTCAGTTACCTTGCCTCACAAAAAACTTTATATAGAGCAATTAAAAATCATATGTACCCCAAAATAGTACCAATAAAACTGGCACCGTATCCCCTAGTTTCCAAAATAGGGTCACTTTTTGGGAGTTTCTACTGTAAGGGTGCATCAGGGGGGCTTTAAATGGGAGATGACATCTAAAACCAGTTTTGCAAAATCTGCCTTCAAAAAACCATAGGGCGTTCCTTTCCTTCTGCGCCCTGCCGTCCCCCCTCAGTTTACGACCACATGTGGGGTGTTTCTGTAAACCGCAGAATCTGGGTAATAAATGTTGAGTTTTGTTTGGCTGTTAACCCTCAATGTGTTAAAGAAAAAAATGTTATAAAATGGAAAATCTGCCCAAAAAGTAAAATTTTGAAATTTCATTTCCATTTTCCTTTAATTCTTGTGGAACACCTAAAGGGTTAACAAAGTTTGTAAAATCCGTTTTGAGTAACTTGAGGGGTGTAGTTTCTACAATGGGGTCATTTATGGGGGGTTTCCACTATGTAAGCCCCACAAAGTGACTTTCAGACCTGAACTGGTCCTTAAAAAGTGGGTTTTTGGAATTTTCTAAAAAAATTTAAGAATTGCTTCTAAACTTCTAAGCCTTCTAACGTCCTAAAAAAATAAATGTAAATTTAGACCTGGACACTGGGGCATCAATGACCCTTGGTCATGAAAGGGTTAAAGTCCCAAAAAATGAAAAATGATGCCAACATAAAGTGGACATATGGTAAATATTGACTATTTTGCGAGGAATGACTGTCTTAACAGCAGAGAAATTCTAAATTTTAAAAACGCAAATTTTGTAAAACTTTTGATTTGTTTTATAAATAAAATCAAACTATATGGACCAAGATTTACCACCAACATAAAGTACAATGTCCCACAAAAGAGCTACTCAGAATCACTTGGATAACTATAAGCATTCCAAAGTTATTACCACATAAAGTGACATATTTCAGATTTGAAGAATTGGGGTTGCGCAAAATACATATGGTCGTGTGCATGAGCCCTTAGGGAGCTGGCATATTTCCTCTGTTCTTCTCCACAGAGCAGTGCAAAGTTTCCATTTGTTGTGCACCTCCTTCACAACTCAAAGGTGAGGGAACCACATGTCCCAACATGTCTAGGTTTATTAAATTTGAGTAGGTATAAGAGGGGAGAACTACAAGTCCCAGCATGTCCAGTCTATTGGTATGGGATATCAGAAGAAATTACAGGAAGGGGATATAGGAAGATAGAACTTCAAATCCCAGCATGTCCAATATAGTATTATTTATCTGATGACATTACAAGGAGAAGGTATAAAGGGAAAGAACTACAACATACCTCTCAACGTTTGAAGAGTCCAAGGAAGGACAGCAGCGTAGCAAGCTGCACCAAATTTATTTTTACACTAAGCCACTATACATGCCCAATCCCATCCATCTCCTTTGTGTCCCCACACAGTAAGTATTCCCCTGTACTGGGGGCGTGGCTAGCTAGGCATGTGAGCAGTCGCACGCTGAGAGAGCTCCCGCAGCTACCCAGCCATTTATCCGGTTTCTACCCTGGTTACAGCAAAGATATATAGCCTGAACAGTCGGGGATCAGTGTGTTAACTGAGGCTCTGGACAGCGGGGAAAGCGACCATGTTGAGGAAAAGAGAAGGCAGAGGTGCTGATAAGGAGTCCCAAGATGGCGCCGGGATGAGCACGCCGAAGCGGCGGGATCGCACTGCAGAGCTGCAGAAAGAAACGGCGGTGAAGTTGAGCCAATTTGTGCGGTCCTCTCAGGCATCCAATAACAGACAGCGCCAGGAGATCCAAGATACTGTGTCATTGGACCAAGGGGACGAATCGGAACCTGAAGGGCCGGTGCCCGCTCCTACCACGAGTCAGAGCGCCAACAGGTATGAGGCTCTGCAAGTGAATGGTGAGGAGCTGGAGCGTGAAACCTGTGACTCAGACTCTGGGGAACCCACTCTTAAGGATGTTCTGCACGCCATTTCCAAATGTGGCAAGTCCCTGAATGCACTAACGGTCCAGGTAGGCGCTATAAAAGATATGGAGAACCGTCTGCCCCGCAATAATGTGCGTATTGTTGGAGTACCTGAGAAGGTAGAAGGAAGAAATCCCACTGAATTCTTTGAGGCATGGCTGAAAGAACAGGTGGGACAGGACACGCAACCCCACTGTTTGCAGTCGAACGTGCCCATAGGGTGCCGACTAGGCCTCTACCTCCTGGAGCACCTCCGAGAACGGTCCTGGCCAAGTTATTACACTATAGAGACCGGGATATTCTCCTACGCAAGGCTAGGGAGCTACAAGAACTTTCCATTGACGGTCATAGAATCTCGCTGTTCCCGGACTACTCTATGGAAGTTCAAAAAAAGGAGGGCCCGTTTTCTAGAAGTTAAAAAGCGGCAGAGAAGTTTGGGAGTCCCATATTCTATGTTGTACCCAGCCAGACTGCGTGTAGTGGAACTGAATACCACTAGCTTCTTTGAAGATCCTAGAGAAGCGACAAAATGGCTGGACAGAAATGAGCGTCACACATGTAGATGTGTCTACCATAGGTATAGACATGGATGCTTTACATTGTTTAAAACCCGATTGTTGGTCAGGATTCTAAGGGTAGAGTACTCGATTCCTTACATTCACTGAGGGTGCTATATATTTGCATTGGGTATACTATGTATTCCCGGGTGAGGTGCGGGAAGCTAGAGGGCGATCAGTTACAATAGGAGTGTGCTTAACAGTTTCTAGTTTTCACATTGGAAAATTTTAGTAGTCAGTTCTGGCTACGCTCCTCCGGCTAAAACAGTTTATTAGCTGGGGAACTCTTCTGGTCTTACCGACTGGTACAGCATAATTCCACAGGCCTAGTATTTGGGCGCGGTGTGGGGCCAATCGGTCAGTCCAGTGAACTGTAGTTCTCTATAGTGTTTTGCCACTTAATGGCAAGTTTACAGACTTGGGGAGTTTTGGGATATGTTGCGGGGCGGAGCAGTCTCTGTGGAATGGAAGGGGGTGTGCCTTCCTCCAGAGCGAAGAGACAGGAGTATTAATGTAAGGGTTGCGATTCGTGTGCTGTGCAGGAGATTGTCTTTTACTACTAATGGCTAATTGCATTAAATTCCTTAGCTGGAAAGTGCGTGGGATCAAAGAAAAGACTAAAAGGAAGGCGATTCTGGAAAGCGTTCGTCCGCTACATCCTCTCATATGCTGCCTGCAGGAGACACACTTTCTGCCGGAGCAGGTACATTTGCTCAAATTGGCTTGGGTGGGGGTGGGGTTTCACTCCACGTATTCTACATATGCTAGGGGGGTCAGTATCTTGATACATAAAAACATACAGTTTTGCTGCATTTCTAGCAAGGTGGATGCTGACGGGTGTTATGTGTGCCTATATGGTACTCTTTATAACCAACCTTGTGTGATATGTGGAGTGTACATCCCGCCCCCATACTCCCCGCTTGTGATCAGGAAGGTTTTATCTTTCATGACGGATTTTCCAGGGGTGCCAGCTCTCATACTGGGAGACTTTAATAATGTGATAAGCCCTGATATTGATAGGATGGGGACGGCAGAGAGGGATCCTTCGGGAGAATATACCACATTTGGGAGACTCGTACAGGAGGTATCTCTAGTAGACATATGGAGGGAGAAGAATCCGCAGGTGAGACAATACTCATGTTGTTCTAGTACATTTGGCTCGTTGTCCAGAATAGATTTGGCATTAGTAAATTCGGAAATGGGTAGGTTGATACAAGAAGTTGCATATCTTCCCCGTCGGCTGACGGATCACTCCCCATTGATGGTCTCCGCTGCTTTTAGGCCCATTAGAATAGGAAAAGGAATGATGTGGGCATTTAATCCCTTTTGGTTATCTGTTTTGCCGGAGGTTGGTAATATTAAGGAGCAACTGGAGGAGTTTTTTAGGATTAATCTGCCCACAACTGCACGGTTAATAGTCTGGGATACCATGAAGGCCTTCATGCGCGGGTTGCTTATAGCACAAGTTAACAGGAAAAAGAGTGAAACTAGAGCTAAGGTACAGGCTTTAACGCGGGCAGTGGAAGTGGCTGAAGCTAATTATGTGGAAAAACCAACTGATAGGCATAGGGAATTATGGAAGGGGGCGTAAAGGAGCTAAATGATAGGCTGTTACTTAATGCCAGGAACAAACAGTTCTTCCAAAAACAAGTGTATTATGAAGAAAGAGAAAGGACAGGAAGAATGCTGGCTCTGGTATCTAGGGCACAGCGACTCTCCAATTATATAGCAGCTCTCAGGGATCCAGCTGGGTCCCTATGTAGTGCTCCGGAGCGTATACTGGAGATTATGAGGGGATTTTACTCTAACCTATATGTATCTCGAGTATCTGCTTCAGATGAAAAATAGACTCCTTCCTTGACGGTCTGCGCATGTCTATACTTACTTCTGATCAGCGTATTAAATTAGACTCTCCTATAATGATCACCAAGATGGAGATGGCGCTGTCGAGTATGTCTTATAATAAAGCCCCGGGTGGTGATGGCTTACCGGCAGAGATATACAAACGATTTGCCTCAGTTATGCTGCCCCAGTTGTTGGAGGTTTTTAGGGAGGCAATGACACAGAAAAAACTGCCCTCCAGTATGACTGAGGCGACGATTGTGGTTCTTCCGAAGCCGGGTAAAGATATTCTGGAGGCCGAATCTTCTAGGCCGATCTCATTACTTCAGGTAGACATTAAAATACTGGCTAAGGTCCTAGCTAATCGTTTGAACTCAATTATATCTAACCTTATTCATCCAGACCAGGCGGGCTTTATGCCAAATATGTCAACGGCGGTTAACATCAGACGCCTCTATCTAAATATCCAAAGCCGGGGGCACGCTTTAAATGCGGCGGTCGCATCCCTTGATGTGGCCAAAGCATTTGATAGTGTAGAATGGAAATACTTGTGGAAGGTGCTGCGGAAGCTAGGGTTTGGCCAATCCTTTATAGGGTGGATTCAGCTCCTGTATGATAGTCCATCAGCTAGGATTAGGGTTAATGGCAATCTGTCGGATAGCTTCACACTGGGACAAGGCAAGGTTGCCCTCTGTCACCTCTGCTATTTGCGATTGCAATTGAACCTCTAGCTGAAGCCATCAGATCCTCTGCGGGGATTAGAGGCTTCACATACGGCTCCCTGGAGGAGAAAGTGGCACTGTATGCAGACGATCTGTTATTATTTATGGATGATTGGACGGTGTCTCTCCCGGCGGCAATGGAAGTTATTAATGGGTTTGGGAAAATGTCGGGTCTATGTATTAATTGGACTAAGTCTGTGCTGAGGCAATTGAAGGAAGACATTGCTAACATTAGCTCCTGTTTGGAAGGCTTACAGGTTGTTCACTCTTTCAAATATCTGGGCATTCAAGTTTCCTGCAATGATCTAGATTTTGAGAGACTAAACATCTCCCCTCTACTCCAGACGTTTAAACAGAAGGTTAATGCCTGGACAAAACTACAATTATCCATCATAGGTAGAACGAATCTAGTAAAAATTATACTGATGCCACAGCTTCTTTATGTGCTACACAATGCCCCTGTGTGGCTTCCCCTGAGGATATTCTATGTAGTTAATGCAATTTTCAGGGATCTTATATGGAAGAAGGGAGCGCCTCGCATTAAGTTGGCAACTCTGTGTAGGCCAAAGACGAATGGGGGGTCTGGGTGTTCCGGATCCATGGATGTATTACCTAGCGGCACAAATGCAGCATATGAGAGGATGGGAGTCGACGGATGGCTTGGGTACTGCCAGCAAAATTATTCAGTCATTGGTGGGGTGTCCAAAACTTGAGGTCTGCTCTGGAGGAGGGTACTTTCCATGCAATGGGTAGTACATATCGGATATTGCGTTCCATTCACAATACTTGGTGGAAAGTCAGGGAAATAATAGGTGTACAGGGTTACTCTGATCTCACTCCTATTTGGCCGAACTATATGTACGCAGAGGTGGACAAAGTCAGTGGAGTCAAGGTATGGGCTGCTACGGGGCTTAAATATATGAGTCAGCTGTTTGATAATAATGTCCTCAAAGAGTTTTCAGGGTTGCAGCAGGAATTCGGGTTGCAAAAGTCCCAATTCTATCTTTATCTGCAACTTAGGCACGCTCTATGTGCTCAGGGACAGGTAGCGGCTGTACGTCCTGCGCAGAAAAATTCTGTATTAGACTTGGTGAAGTCTGGTGGAGGTACAGCAGGAGTGATATCTCTAAACTACGCATGTCTTATGGAAGCGCAATTTAAAAAGCAGGAATTCCCGTTATATGATAAATGGAAGAAGGATGCCCCTGATTTGACTGAGGAGCAATGGGACACTGTCCTGGAGGAGTTCACTCAGGTAGCGGTGAGTGAAGCTCAAAGGGTGTCTCAACTCTTACTGTTACACAGAGTATACAAAACGCCTGTTCTATTGAAAAAAATGGGGTATAGAACGGATGATTGTTGCCCGAGGTGTGATGTGGCGAATGCAGACCTCATTCATTTGATGTGGAATTGCCCTAGACTGAGAAGGTACTGGATGGGGGTAGTTGGGATAGTGAGAACTGTCTTTGATGTTGAGCTCAGTGTGGAGGTTGTGACGTGTATATTGGGTTGCTGTGGATGTACCAGGATCGGTGCCTGAAAAAAGACTGGCTATCATTAGAGTGCTATATCAGGCTAGGAAGGTAATTGCATTCCACTGGTTGGATGCTCAACCCCCATCAGTAGGTGAATTAGAAAAAAAAAGTGCATGTGCTGATCAGTCTAGAAAAATATGTCTACCAAAAGAGAAACTGTTTGAAAAAGTTTGAAAAGATATGGTCACTTTGGATTCAACATTATAGTCTGCAAGTGTAAGGGAATGTATGGGGGACGTAAAGGGATGGGCGGAGAGGTGAGCGAAGAAATATAAGGGGAGTGTTCACTTAACCTCCTCCCGTCACACTAACGCCGAAAGGCGTCATCTCTGCGGCGCTCCCAGGTCACACTAACGCCGATTGGCGTCATCTCGCGTGAGCCGAGATTTCCTGTGAACGCGCGCTCACAGGAGCGTGCGTTCACAGGATTGCGCAGTTCACAAGTTCATCTGCAGCCTGCCGGCCGCGATCATTGGCTGGCAGGCTGTAGATTTTTGAATCGTCCAATGAAATGGTTATGTCAGACGCTATTTTGAAAATAGCGTCTGATATAACTCCTGCCTGGTCCTCTGGTGGTCCCTTTCGCTTGGATCGACCACCAGAGGATACAGGCAGCTCAGTAAGTAGCACCAAACACCACACTACACATTAGATATTACCCTGTCATTTATTTAACCCCTTATTTAGCTCCTGATCACCCATATTAGACACCCTGATCACCCCCTTATCCACCCCCCTGTCATTGATCACCCCCCCTGTTAGGGTCCCTTATCACCGCCAGGTAGTTAGCTACTTGTTAGGTAGTTAGCGCCCACCGCACCGCACCGCAGTCACCGATTAGTCGCTGATTAGCGTCATCGCTGTCGCTAATCAGCACTAGTACTATATAGTATCTGTAAGTGATCAATACTGATCAAGTACATTAGGGTCACCTTAGGTTCTACAAAAAACGCAGTGTTCGCCCGATCAGGCCTGATCTTGTGCGCACACTTGCGTTCAGTCCGCCCCACCGCAGTGACAGAATTTTTTTTTTTCTGATCACTGCAAAAACCGTAAAATCGCTGCGCCGCTATAAAAGATCACTTTTGAGCTTTTTGGATCTTTATTAGCGATCGCAGCTTTACTTCGCAAGCACTCCTTTTTACTAAGCAGGTTTGCTCTTTTTCCTGGGTAGTCTCAGAGGAATACCCCCTAAATTTAGTGAACCCAAAATGTCAAACAAGGGGTATTCCGCTGAAGAGGCCTACAGGATTCTGACCGTGATGGATGAAAGCGATGGGGACGCCTTATCCGCTGAATCCAGTGGTTCAGAATATGAACCTGTAGACAGCAGTGGCACTCTAACGGCTAGTGAGGATGACGAGGTAGAGGTCCCTGCTACGGCCAGACGTACCTGATCCCATGTAAGAGTTCTGCCTACCCTGCATGATGATCCTCATTTGCAGCAGAGTGGTGCTAGCGCTGATCTTGTTTATGGTGCGGCATACACCAGCAGCGCAGCACAGCCTGGACCTTCTACCAGCACTGCCGTATTCCCTGGTGAAGTGGCGAGCACCAGAAGGGCAGTTCCAGCTGGTATGGTGGCACGTGCAATAACTCCCCCGTCGCAGCCACCGCGTTCACAGGTCCGTAGAACCCTTAGTCTCCCAGAGGTGCTGGCAAATCCTAATTGGCAATCCCCTGATTCCGCCGCACCCGTACTGCCCCCTTTCACCGCCCAGTCTGGAGTTCGCGTGGAGACGGCTCATTTAGGATCGGCCCTTCAGTTTTTTGAGCTGTTCTTCACCGCGGATCTCTATGACCTAGTTGTGGCTGAAACCAACCGCTACGCCACACAGTTTATTACCGCCAATCCGGAAAGCTTCTATGCCCAGCCTTACCGGTGGAAACCAGTCACAGTTTCCGAGTTTAAATTTTTTTTGGGCCTTATCCTCAGCATGGGTCTAACAAAAAAAAATGTATTGCGGTCATATTGGTCTAAAGACCCAATACATTTCATGCCCATGTTCTCTGCTGCAATGTCTAGGGCACGTTTTGAGGCCATCATGTGCTTTATGCATTTTACGGACAATAGCACCTGTCATCCAAGAGGCCACCCTGCTTATGACCGGCTCCACAAAATTCGGCCCCTCATAGACCATTTGTCATCCAGATTTGCAGATGCGTATACCCCTAATCAAAACATCTGCATAGACGAGTCCCTAGTACATTTTACCGGGCGCCTTGGCATAAAACAGTACATCCCCAGCAAGCGCGCCCGGTATGGGGTCAAACTGTATAAGCTCTGTGAAAGGGCCACAGGCTATACATATCGTTTTAGGGTCTATGAGGGAAAAGACTCAAAACTGGAGCCGGTCGGATGTCCTGACTACCTGGGGAGCAGTGGCAAGATTGTCTGGGACTTGGTGTCACCCTTATTCCACAAGGGGTACCACTTATACGTGGACAATTTTTACTCAAGCGTGGCCCTCTTTCGGCACTTACATATAGTCGGAATTCAATGCTGTGGTACCGTGCGACCTAGTCGCCGGGGCTTCCCCCAACGGCTCGTTAGTACCCGACTTGCACGGGGGGAGAGGGCTGCCTTGTGTGACCAAGAACTGCTCGCGGTGAAGTGGAGGGACAAGAGGGACGTTTACCTTCTGTCCACCATTCACGCAGACACGACTGTCCAAATTGAACGGGCAACTGGAGTCATTGTGAAACCCCTCTCTGTCCACGACTATAACCTTCACATGGGAGGGGTGGACTTCAATGACCAGATGTTGGCTCCGTATTTAGTTTCCCGCAGAACCAGACGCTGGTATAAGAAGGTGTCTGTTTATTTGATCCAATTGGCAATGTACAATAGTTTTGTTCTCTACAGTAAGGCTGGGAGAACAGGATCCTTCCTAAAATTCCAGGAAGAGATCATTTCGGAAATCCTGTATCCAGGAGGGTCCGTGCCCCAAGGCCCTGATGTAGTGAGCCGGCTACATGGCAGACACTTCCCGTCTGTCTATCCTGGTACCCCAACTCAACGTTCCACAAGAAAAAGATGTTGTGTCTGTAGCAGGGGTGGAATAAGGCGTGACACCACCTTTTTTTGTCCTGACTGTCCTGACCAGCCTGCCCTATGCATAGGGGAGTGTTTCCGCAAGTTCCACACTCAGGTACACTATTAGCATAGGGATTGCGTACACAGGATAGGCACATAGGGGTCTTAGGCCCCTTTCACACAGAGCTGCCACAAACCTCTCCTTTCACCTGGGACAAAGTGCATAATGCACTTCGCCACATGTTTGGGCGATTTGCGCTTTGCACATTGTCCCATGGAGAAGGAGAGGTTTGTCCAATAAAGGTAAAAAAAAAAAAAACAAAAAAGAAAAAATCACCGGTAAGCAAAAAAGTTATTGTTCTGTTTCAAAAGTTTAGAAAAGTTAATGTTCTCTAAAGTTAATGTTAATAAAATTATTGCGTTGCGGCCTGGTTTTTTCTTTTTTGTTTTTTTGTTTTTTTACCTTCCAGGTGGACCAAGCGATCAAGCAGCTGCAGCACTGATGTGCATTCTGACAGAAGCATTGCGCTGCTGTCAGATTACACACAAGTCGGTGTTGGCGGCGCTGCAAGACGAGATTTCTCCTCTGCAGTAACAGATACGTTTGCCGAGGCATACGAGCTGAGGAGGAGGCGGCGTTCCTATGCTTTGGCAAACACTTTGTATGTAAAAAAAAAATAATCCCGGCAATGATTTATTCATCCACATCGATTGATGTGAATGGAGAAATCGGGTTTGCCAGGGCATACGAGCTAAGTGGGTATGGATGTAGGGCGGAGCTCCTATGTCCTGGCAGACGCCTTTCCCCTCCTTTTTTTTTTTTGGGCAGAGATTTTTTCATCCACATTGATCGATGCGAATGAAGAAATCTGTGCCGTTCATTTTTTTCTTTCAGCCCAGAGGCTGAACGGAAAAAAAAATCTCATTACCTGTATGCTCAATATAAGGAGAATAGCAGAAACTCCTAATGCTGGCCATACATGTAATGATTGCGGAGACCCTCAAATGCCAGGGCAGTACAAACACCCCACAAATGACCCAATTTTGGAAAGAAGACACCCCAAGGTATTTGCTGAGGGTCATATTGAGTCCATGAAAGATTGAAATTTTTGTCCTAAGTTAGCGGAAAGTGACACTTTGTGAGAAAAAAAACAAAAAAAAAATAATTTTTGCTAAATTATGCCCAAAAAAAAATTTCGATGAACTCGCCAGGCCCCTCATTGAATACCTTGGGGTGTCTTCTTTCCAAAGTGGGGTCACATGTGGGGTATTTATACTGCCCTGGCTTTTTAGGGGCCCTAAAGCGTGAGAAGAAGTCTGGGATCCAAATGTCTAAAAATGCCCTCCTAAAAGGAATTTGGGCCGCTTTGCGCATCTAGGCTGCAAAAAAGTGTGACACATCTGGTATCGCCGTACTCAGGAGAAGTTGGGGAATGTGTTTTGGGGTGTCATTTTACATATACCCATGCTGGGTGAGATAAATATATTGGTCAAATGCCAACTTTGTATAAAACAAATGGGAAAAGTTGTCTTTTGCCAAGATATTTCTCTCACCCAGCATGGTTATATGTAAAAAGACACCCCAAAACACATTCCCCAACTTCTCCTGAGTACGGCGATACCAGATGTGTGACACTTTTTTGATGCCAAGGTGGGCAAAGGGGCACATATTCCAAAGTGCACCTTTCGGATTTCACGGGTCATTTTTTACAGATTTTGATTGCAAAGTCCTTCTCACACATTTGGGCCCCTAAATTGCCAGGGCAGTATAACTACGCCACAAGTGACCCCATTTTGGAAAGAAGACACCCCAAGGTATTCTGTGAGGGGCATGGCGAGTTCCTAGAATTTTTTATTTTTTGTCGCAAGTTAGTGGAATATGAGACTTTGAAAGAAAAAAAAGAAAAAAAGAAAAAAATCATAATTTTCCGCTAACTTGTGACAAAAAATAAAAAATTCTAGGAACTCGCCATGCCCCTCACAGAATACCTTGGGGTGTCTTCTTTCCAAAATGGGGTCACTTGTGGGGTAGTTATACTGCCCTGGCAATTTAGGGGCCCAAATGTGTGAGAAGTACTTTGCAATCAAAATGTGTAAAAAATGGCCTGCAAAATCCGAAAGGTGCACTTTGGAATATGTGCCCCTTTGCCCACCTTGGCTGCAAAAAAGTGTCACACATCTGGTATTGCCGTACTCTGGGGAAGTTGGGGAATGTGTTTTGGGGTGTCATTTTACATATACCCATGCTGGGTGAGAGAAATATCTTGGTCAAATGCCAACTTTGTATAAAAAAAATTGAAAAGTTGTCTTTTGCCAAGATATTTCTCTCACCCAGCATGGTTATATGTAAAATGACACCCCAAAACACATTCCCCAACTTCTCCTGAGTACGGCGATACCACATGTGTGACACTTTATTGCAGCCAAGGTGGGCAAAGGGGCACATATTCCAAAGTGCACCTTTCGGATTTCACCGGTCATTTTTTACAGCTTTTGATTGCAAAGTACTTCTCACACATTTGGGCCCCTAAATTGCCAGGGCAGTATAACTACCCCACAAGTGACCCCATTTTGGAAAGAAGACACCCCAAGGTATTCCGTGAGGGGCATGGCGAGTTCCTAGAATTTTTTATTTTTTGTCGCAAGTTAGTGGAATATGAGACATAGTAAGAAAAAAAAAAAATTAAAAAAAAATTCAGCATTTTCTGCTAACTTGTGACAAAAAATAAAAAGTTCTATGAACTCACTATGCCCATCAGCGAATAACTTAGGGTGTCTACTTTCCGAAATGGGGTCATTTGTGGGTTTTTTCTACTGTTTGGGCATTGTAGAACCTCAGGAAACATGACAGGTGCTCAGAAAGTCAGAGCTGCTTCAAAAAGCGGAAATTCACATTTTTGTACCATAGTTTGTAAACGCTATAACTTTGACCCAAACCATTTTTTTTTTACCCAAACATTTTTTTTTTATCAAAGACATGTAGAACAATAAATTTTGTGAAAAATGGATATATGGATGTTGTTTTTTTTGCAAAATTTTACAACTGAAAGTGAAAAATGTCATTTTTTTGCAAAAAAATCGTTAAATTTCGATTAATAACAAAAAAAGTAAAAATGTCAGCAGCAATGAAATACCACCAAATGAAAGCTCTATTAGTGAGAAGAAAAGGAGGTAAAATTCATTTGGGTGGTAAGTTGCATGACCGAGCAATAAACCGCTAAAGTTGTGGAGTGCCGATTTGTAAAAAAGGGCCTGGTCACTAGGGGGGTATAAACCTGTGGTCCTTAAGTGGTTAAAAGGGCAGCCTTGAACGAGTTCGGGGATAGGAGTGTTCCATAGTATGTATACCTGACTGTTCACTCTTAAAGAATGTACCACATTGCTCAAAAATGTACTGTACTGATTTGATACATTGTGATATGTAAGATTAATGTGCTGATATGTCAGATCATATGATGCAATATCATCTAACTGCTCTTGTCCCAAGGGGTTATGTTGGGGGGGAGGGGGGATTGGGGTGACAGTGTTCTGTCTGTGGTTAGGGTACTTTCACACTTGCGTTTTTCTTTTCCGGCATAGAGTTCCGTCACAGGGGCTCTATACCGGAAAATAACTGATCAGGCATATCCCCATGCATTCTGAATGGAGAGTAATCCGTTCAGTTTGCATCAGGATGTCTTCAGTTCAGTTGTTTTGACTGATCAGGCAAAAGAGAAAACCGTAGCATGCTACGGTTTTATCTCCGGCGAAAAAAACTGAAGACTTGCCTGAATGCCTGATCAGGCATTTTTTTCCATAGGAATGCATTAGTGCCGGATCAGGCATTCAAAATACCGGAATGCCGGATCCGTCATTCCGGTCTGCGCATGCGCAGACCTTTAAAAATGAAAAAAAACAAAAAAACGGATCCGTTTTGCCTGATGACACCGGAAAAACGGATCCGGTATTGCAATGCATTTTTCTGACTGATCAGGCATTTTTCTGACTGATCATTCATTTTTCTGACTGATCAGGATCCTGATCAGTCAGAAAAATGCCTGATCAGTCAGAAAAAATGACATCCGTTTGCATACAGTTTGCCTGATCAGGCAGTCAGTTCAGGCAACGGAACTGCCTGCCGGAATCAAACAACGCAAGTGTGAAAGTACCCTTAAAATTGAAAATCTTTAATAAAAAGTATCTGATTTAAAAAAAAATGTATTCCCCTGTACTGCCCCTTCACATTAGTTATGCTCCATTAGTGCCCACATAGTGCCTCCTCACAGTTAGAATGCCCTGTTTGTGCCTCCACAGTAGTTATGCCCCCTAAGTGGGCACCAGTAAGCTGAAGGGGTGGCATTCCACGTACATCCTCAAGTTCCCCCTCCTGATTTAACTGTATTGCCATCCTCAGGATGAACATGCAGTTGAATTCTGTGGCAGGGCATGGGAGCCAATAGTTCCCTGCCCTGTCAACCATCCTCAAAGGCCTCAGGCTTTAGGCCTAGTAGGCCTAAGCCTATGAGGTATCAAATCCTGGCACAGTCATGATGATGTCACGCAAAGCGTTGATGTCAGCGCATCTGGCTTTGTGCGTCCCAGCAGGCCATACACCAGAAGAGATTGCAGCCTGCATCGCGAATGCTGGGAAACATCTGCATGGAGTTTGTATGTTCTCCTTGTGTTTGTGTGGATTTATCCTGGTACTCCGGTTTCCTCCCACATTCTAAAGAAATACTGATAGGGAACTTAGATTGTGAGCTCCATTGGGGACAGCTTGATGCTAATAAAGCGCTGCAGAATTTAGCAGCACTATATAAGGCTACTTTCACACTTGCATTTAATTTTTCCAGTAAAGATATCCGGCAGAGGATTTCAATACCGGAGAAAAACGCTTCCGTTTTGTCCTCATTCATTGTCAATGGGGACAATACTGAACAGAAAGGAAAGCTCCAAAATGCATTCCATTCCTCTGGTTGCACTGGGGTGGCAGCTAATGGCACTGGAGGGGCAGCTGATGGCACTAGGGGGTAGCCTGATGGTACTGGGGGGCCTGATGGCATGGGGGGCTGATGAGTTTTTATTTAAAAAAACTTTCTTTTGAATAGTTTTTTGCTATTAGAGTACTCGATGAATCGTTGGATTGGAGTATTCGACAGAATACTCGATTACAAAAATAGTCGATAGCTACAGCCCTACAGCCAGTTGTGTTATCAGAAACGGAAGCGTTTTTGCTGATCCCTGCTGGATCAGGCAAAAACGCAAGTGTGAAAGAAGCCTAAGTGAGTAAAATACTTTTTTTTTTAAATGGGATACAGGTATTATTTTTTATTATTGTTATATTTTTTTTTGACTGGACACTTGGGGAACATTATTTGTGGAAGGAGAGCACTGTGGGGGTACATTACTACTGGGGGGACACCTTGGAGGATATTACTGGGGGCACTGTGGAGGACATTACTGGGGGGTGGGGAAGGAGAGCACTGTGAGTTTCATTACTGGGGGGGGGGGGGCAATGTGGTGGACAGTACTACTGGGGACACTATTACTGGGGGCAGTGTGGGGGACACTGATACTGGAAGGGTACTGTTACTGGACCCTGCTTCTCGATTAAACAAACTTTGCTTGATTGCCGCCTGCTCCTGACCTTGGACTTTGATATCGGACTTTGCTTGATCGCTGCTTGCCCTGACTCCAGACTTCCTGACCACGCCTTTCCCCTTGGTGCTTTGGACCGTTTTCTCTGACCCCAGGGTCAGCTCCCAATGGCCCAGGGACTACTCTGGAGTGGCCCAAACCTATCTTCGCCATCAGAGGCTCTAGTGAAGACCAGGTATTTACTTATTCACACCCCTCCAGGGTATAGCCGGTCAGTGGTGCAGTGGGTCCACACCCAGTTGCATAACAGGAGGTTGATGGAGGTTGAATCTAACATGTCTGTGTAACAAATTCTGCAGAGACAAGACTCAGCAAAAAAATTTTGTCATGGTGGCCTGGACCAAATGGAGAAGATGAGGAAAAAGAACGTCTACATCACCATCTGGAACCCCTATGCTCACCACAGACATTTCCTCTCTTAACTTACCATTCATAAAGATTTACTTATTCCAGCACCCCCGCACGACATATCCTTTAAGACATAACATCTAAGACACATACAATAGCATTAACTTTACTCGATACCGCTTTTATTTAGACGATGACTGAGAAACAATAAAAAAACATAAATTCGAATAATGACAAAATATTACAGTGGGGCTTG